>NC_080074.1:93539474-93855803 GCF_949987535.1 Balaenoptera acutorostrata | reverse complement strand
GAACGGATAAGTGACCTGGAAGACAGAATGGTGGAATTCACTGCTGTGGAACAGAATAAAGAAAAAAGAATGAAAAGAAATGAAGACAGCCTAAGAGACCTCTGGGACAACATTAAATGTAACAACATTCGCATTATAGGCGTCCCAGAAGGAGAAGAGAGAGAGAAAGGACCAGAGAAAATATTTGAAGAGATTATAGTTGAAAACTTCCCTAACATGTGAAAGGAAGTAGCCACCCAAGTCCAGGAAGCACAGAGAGTCCCATACAGGATAAACCCAAGGAGAAACACACCGAGACACATAGTAATCAAATTGGCAAAAATTAAAGACAAAGAAAAATTATTGAAAGCAGCAAGGGAAAAATGACAAATAACATACAAGGGAACTCCCATAAGGTTACCAGCTGATTTATCAGCAGAAACTCTACAAGCCAGAAGGGAGTGGCATGATATACTTAAAGTGATGAAAAGGAAGAACCTACAACCAAGATTACTCTACCTGGCAAGGATCTCATTCAGATTCGATGGAGAAATCAAAAGCTTTACAGACAAGCAAAACTTAAGAGAATTCAGCACCACCAAACCAACTCTACAACAAATGCTAAAGGAACTTCTCTAAGTGGGAAACACAAGAGAAGAAAAGGACCTACAAAAACAAACCCAAAACAATTAAGAAAATGGTCATAGGAACATACATATAAATAATTACCTTAAACGTGAATGGATTAAATGCTCCAACCAAAAGACACAGGATTGCTAAATGGATACAAAAACAAGACGCATATATAGGCTGTCTACAAGAGACCCACTTGAGACCTAGGGACACATACGGACTGAAAGTGAGGGGATGGAAAAAGATATTCCATGCAAATGGAAATCAAAAGAAAGCTGGAGAAGCAATACTCATGTCAGATAAAATAGACTTTAAAATAAAGAATGTTACAAGAGACAAGGAAGGACACTACATAATGATCAAGGGATCAATCCAAGAAGAAGATATACCAACTATAAATATATATGCACCCAACATAGGAGCACCTCAATACATAAGGCGACTGCTAACAGCTATAAAAGAGGAAATCGACAGTAACACAATAATAGTGGGGGACTTTAACACCTCACTTGCACTAATGGACAGATCATCCAAAATGAAAATAAATAAGGAAACAGAAGCTTTAAATGACACAACAGACCAGATAGATTTAATTGATATTTATAGGACAATCCATCCAAAACCAGCAGATTACACTTTCTTCTCAAGTGCACACAGAACATTCTCCAGGATAGATCACATCTTGGGTCACAAATCAAGCCTCAGTAAATTTAAGAAAATTGAAATCATATCAAGCATCTATTCTGACCACAATACTATGAGATTAGAAATGAATTACAGGGAAAAAAACGTAAAAATCACAAACACATGGAGGCTAAATCATACGTTACTAAATAACCAAGAGATCATTGAAGAAATCAAAGAGGAAATCAAAAACTACCTAGAGACAAATGACAATAAAAACATGACGATCCAAAACCTATGGGATGCAGCAAAAGCAATTCTAAGAGGGAAGTTTAAGCTATACAAGCCTACCCCAAGAAACAAGAAAAATCTCAAATAATCTAACCTTACACCTAAAGGAACTAGAGCAAAAAGAACAACCAAAACCCAAAGTTTGCAGAAGGAAAGAAATCATAAAGATCAGAGCAGAAATAAATGAAATAGAAACAAAGACGGCAATAGCAAAGATCAATAAAACTAGAAGCTGGTACTTTGAGAAGATAAACAAAATTGATAAACCGTTAGCCAGACTCACCAAGAAAAAAAGGGAGAGGACTCAAATCAATAAAATTAGAAATGAAAAAGGTGAAGTTACAACAGACACCGCAGAAATACAAAGCATCCTAAGAAACTACTACAAGCAACTCTATGCCAATAAAACGGACAACCTGGAAGAAATGGACAAATTCTTAGAAAGGTATAACCTTCCAAGACTGAACCAGGAAGAAATAGAAAATATGAACAGAACAATCAAAAGTAATGAAATTGAAACTGTGATTAAAAATCTTCCAACAAACAAAAGTCCAGGACCAGATGGCTTCACAGGTGAATTCTATCAAACATTTGGAGAAGAGCTAACACCCATCCTTCTCAAACTCTTCCAAAAAACTGCAGAGGAAGGAACACTCCCAAACTCATTCTATGAGGCCACCATCACCCTGAAACCAAAACCAGACAAAGATACAACAAAAAAAGAAAATTACAGACCTGTATCACTGATGAATATAGATGCAAAAATCCTCAACAAAATACTAGCAAACAGAATCCAACAACACATTAAAAGGATCATACATCATGATCAAATGGGATTCATCCCAGGGATGCAAGGATTCTTCAATATACGCAAATCAATCAATGTGATGCACCATATTAACAAGTTGAAGAATAAAAACCATATGATCATCTCAATAGATGCAGAAAAAGCTTTTGACAAAATTCAACACCCATTTATGATAAAAACTCTCCAGAAAGTGGGCATAGAGGGAACCTACCTCAACATAATAAAGGCCATATACGCCAAACCCACAGCAAACATCATTCTCAATGGTGAAAAACTGAAAGCATTTCCTCTAAGATCAGGAACGAGACAAGGATGTCCACTCTCACCACTATTATTCAACATAGTTCTGGAAGTCCTAGCCACGGCAATCAGAGAAGAAAAAGAAATAAAAGGAATACAAATTGGAAAAGAAGAAGTAAAACTGTCATTGTTTTCAGGTGACATGATACTATACATAGAGAATCCTAAAGATGCCACCAGAAAACTACTAGAGCTAATCAATGAATTTGGTAAAGTAGCAGGATACAAAACTAATGCACAGAAATCTCTTGCATTCCTATACACTAATGATGAAAAATCTGAAAGAGAAATTAAGGAAACACTCCCATTTACCATGGCAACAAAAAGAATAAAATACCTAGGAATAAACCTACCTAGGGAGCCAAAAGACCTGTATGCAGAAAACTATAAGACACTGATGAAAGAAATTAAAGATGATACCAACAGATGGAGAGATATACCATGTTCTTGGATTGGAAGAATCAATATTGTGAAAATGGCTATACTACCCAAAGCAATCTACAGATTCAATGCAATCCCTATCAAATTACCAATGGCATTTTCACAGAACTGGAACAAAAAATGTTAAAATTTGTATGGAGACACAAAAGACCCTGAATAGCCAAAGCAATCTAGAGGGGAAAAAAATGGAGCTGGAGGAATCAGACTCCCTGACTTCCGACTATACTACAAAGCTACAGTAATCAAGACAATATTGTACTGGCACAAAAACAGAAACATAGATCAATGGAACAAGATACAAAGCCCAGGAATAAACCCACGCACCTATGGTCAACTAATCTATGACAAAGGAGGCAAGGAACTACAATGGAGAAAAGACAGTCTCTTCAATAAGTGGTGCTGGGAAAACTGGACAGCTACATGTAAAAGAATGAAATTAGAACATTCCCTAACACCATACACAAAAATAAACGCAAAATGGATTAGAGACCTAAATGTAAGACCGGACAGTATAAAACTGTTAGAGGAAAACATAGGCAGAACATTCTATGACATAAATCACAGCAAGATCTTTTTTGATCCACCTCCTAGAATAATGGATATAAAAACAAAAATAAACAAATGGGACCTAATGAAACTTAAAAGCTTTTGCACCGCAAAGGAAACCATAAACAAGACGAAAAGACAACCCTCAGAATGGGAGAAAATATTTGCAAATGAAGCAACGGACAAAGGATTAATCTCCAAAATATATAAACAGCTCATGTAGCTCAATATTAAAAAAACAAACAACCCAATCCAAAAATGGCCAGAAGACCTAAATAGACATTTCTCCAAAGAAGACATACAGATGTCCAAGAAGCACATGGAAAGCTGCTCAACATCACTAATTATTAGCAAAATGAAAATCAAAACTACAATGAGGTATCACCCCACACCAGTTAGAATGGGCATCATCAGAAAATCTACAAACAACAAATGCTGGAGAGGGTGTGGAGAAAAGGGAACCCTCTTGCACTGTTGGTGGGAATGTAAATTGATACAGCCACTATGGAGAACAGTATGGAGGTTCCTTAAAAAACTAAAAATAGAATTACCATATGATCCAGCAATCCCACTACTGGGCATATACCCAGAGAAAACCATAATTCAAAAAGACACGTGCACCCCAATGTTCATTGCAGCACTATTTACCATAGCCAGGTCATGGAAGCAGCTTAAATGCCCATTGACAGATGAATGGATAAAGAAGAAGTGGTACATATATACAATGGAATATTACTCAACCATAAAATGGAACGAAATTGGGTCATTTGTTGAGACGTGTATGGATCTAGAGACTGTCATACAGAGTGAAGTAAGTCAGAAAGAGAAAAACAAATATCATGTATTAACGCATATATGTGGAACCTAGAAAAATGGTACAGATGAACCAGTTTGCAGGGCAGAAATAGAGACACAGATGTAGAGAACAAATGTATGGACACCAAGGGGGGAAAGTGGCCGGGGGGTGGGTGGTGGTGGTGTGATGAATTGGGAGATTGAGATTGACATGTATACACTGATGTGTGTAAAATGCATGACTAATAAGAACCTGCTGCATAAAAAAAATAAGTAAAATAAAATTGAAAAATTAAAAAAAATAATAAAATAAAAAAAAGATAGGCATAAAGTTGCAAGATGGGAATGAAAAATGAGATTATGAGTAATGCTTGTAAAAATGCAAAGATACCTGTGTGAGAGGCAGCGGAGGAAGTATGACCCAGACACTCTCAAGCTCCCCTGTCTTCTTGTGTGACAGCACTGATGTCATGGCCCTCTTGAGAAAGCCCTTTCTAAAGTGTGGAGAAATATATGGCATGTGGAGCTTGAGACAGTGACAGAGAACGTGCAATTGCAGGAGAAATGACCGTTCAGTCAAAGTTGAGATTTTCGTCACTGCCCTAAATACCTAGGACTTTAAAATAATGTGTCTGTGGGACTTCCCTGGATGTCCAGTGGTTAAGATTTCACCTTCCAATGCAGGGGGTGCAGGTTCTATCCGTGGTCGGGAAGCTAAGATCCCACATGCCTTGCGGCCAAAAAACCAAAACAGAAAACAGAAGCAAAATTGTAACAAATTCAATGAAGACTTCAAATAATAATAATAATAAAATAATGTGGCTGCTTTTTTGGGTTGATTCTTGTTTTCCACAAATATACTAATACATTCAAATGAATGTTTTCATTCGAAATAGTCACCTGATAGTACATGTATTACAATACAGTAGCCATTGCTCAAAACATCTTTGCCATTGCTTATTTTTGCGTATATTCAGAGCTAATAAACATACGTCTGTTGAATTTTGGAAACTACCAGAAGCCTGCAAGTGCCATGTTTGGTAAATAAAACCTTGATTTAAGTGGATCATTTTTTTCTCTTTCTTTCTTTTATAATTGATAATCAAACATGGAGAGTAAATATAAACTAATGAAATTGATTTTCTTGTATGGTTTATAAAATGATGCTGAAGGCTTATGAAAGAGTTGAACAATGACAACACCATAAATAGAACCTCCCAAGGTGGCTATTCTGAAGGGTCCAACGTTCAAGTACATTTGGCTATGTTTGTAAACACACACTCACACACACACACAGCTTGTGTACAGGTGGCAGTGTTTTCAAGTGTCTTGGTTGTGTGGAAAATAAAACTTTATTTTATATAATTCAACTAAATATGCGTTCAAAGACACTATTACTCTCTGGTTATAAACAACACAATCTAAGTCAATTCTGAGTTTTCCCTATTTCTGGTTTAAACTCCATTAAGTCATAGTTTCTCCTTCTTCATGGGACTAATCTAAGCTCATAGCACAGTCTCATAGCAATAGTGATGAGACAGTACCTACTCCTTGGTCTTTACCTGTCCTGCACTTGTCTCTCCTGAGATAGACAATTCTCCCATTTGGTCCTCCACGCTGCTTTGTGCTTCTGTGACCCCTCATCGTGACCGCAAAGTGCATTTGGGGACACTTGTTTGCTCTTTCTCTCTCCTTTCTTTCAGAGCTATAACTTCTGTATCCTGAGAGTTGGGGAAGAGGGGGGTGCTGGAGACTTGCAGATATCTTGGGCCCTCTGCCCCAGACATCCCATGAAGCCATTCATCTCTGCTGCTGCCTTGCTTTAGTGCTATAAACAATAACAAAAAGCCCTGTACAGATACGCCTGGCACACAACGAGGATCACTCTGAATGTTTGTTGATTGGCTGACTGAATGTATGCAGATGCTGTCTCCCAGACTTCCAGAAGAACTCAGAGTTCTTTTGGATTCCCCAAATCATCCCAGAATTCTATTCTGTTCTCCACTCTCTTTGAAACTAATCCTGGGATGAGAGTGGAGAGAAGAGCCTGAGGCCCCTTCTATGAGACCTCTTAAAAATAATTCTAGATCTCCAAGGACTTCATGTATCTACACAATCACTTGAGGAGGCTGCCAAGTGTCCCCTCCCCCATTGTTTGGTTATATTATCCTCATCTTTCAGGGTTTAGATGAGACCTACCCCTTGATTCTTCCCTAGACTGTATGCTCCATGAGGGATCTTCTCTGTCTTCCTCACCTTTGTAATTTTAGGTACTATACTGGGCATATCAGCAGTCAGTACATATCTTTGAAATAATGTGAATATGAATAGTTGAACTATTTGAACCAGGCTATTTTGACATTTCAGAGGGTTGCTGGTGTTTTCTAGATTTTGCTAGTTCAGTTATCTCAGAAGAATAGAAGTATTGTCTTAGCTCTGGGTGCATCTTTGCAAATCTGGAGATAGTGGGTTAAGAGGGAGAGGTTACTATTCCTAAGTAAACATCCCTTATACAGCCCCCAATATAAGGAGATAATTGGGTTTTAAGATGTCATTTATCTAACTTTTCAGATAGATGGTTAAAAATTTTTTTCTGCAGACATTTAAGGTCCTATTAGAGTGCTCTGGGACAACTTGAGATCTGACAAAGTCAGTAATCACATGTAAAATTTTGGTTATATGACCAACAGTCGATTTCTTACTGTTCAGATTCTTCAGTGACCATAAATCACTTTGAAAGGAAGAGTAATCCTCATCAACTAGTAACAGGGAAATCTCCAAAGGACACTTTGCACATTGAAGATTAGGAATGGCTGGTAAATCTTTAATGGACAATTGGCTCCACTGTTCATGGGTTTATGAGAATACCAAACTAACTAAATTGAAATGTTCTGTATTCTGCTGAGAAGGGTCAACTTTTCTCTTCCTTTCTTCCTCCCTCCCCCTCCTCCTCCCTTTTCTCCTTCTTTCATTTCTTCCTTCCTTCCCTCCTCCCTCCTTCCTTCCTCCTTTCCTTCCTTCCTTCCTTCCTCCCTTCCTCCCTCCTTCCCTCCCTTCCTTCCTTCATTCCTTCCTTCCTTCCTTCTTTCCTTTCTTCCTCCCTTCCCACCTCCCTCCCTCCTTCCTTCCTCCCTTCCTTCTTTCCTTCCTGCCTTCCTTCCTTCCTTCTTCATTTCTTTTTATTTTTCTTATTACATTTCTAGCTACCATGTCTTTAGTAAACTAGTTTTGCACAGAAGTAATTCCACCTATGATCGGCACATGTGAGGGTGAGAAGAGTGCTTATTTCCACTTGTTTAAACCTCATCCATATCCAATTCAGCTGTACCTAGGAGCTAAATTTTTTAGGGATGAAGAATAAAGTCCAAGGAAGATACTAGTTGTCTGGGATTTTCTCTGGACATATGCCTTCCTTCTGCAATCTCTCCAGAAATGTAGTATTTCTTTTGGTTTACTGTTTTCCTATGTGGAGGCAGTTCTAATGTGTTCCACTGGCCTTTCCAACCATAATAATCCTCAATCTATAGGAGAGCGAGCCAATGTGGAAATTGTGCCAGCTGCTAAGTATGTCTATTCCAATTATGCATTCTGGAACTGGGTAAATAACCACAGGGTGGGTTTGGGAACACACTGGACCCACTGTGAATTAGACTTGAGCTAAAACTCCATTGATCACCTGGCCTTCATAAGTCCCTACTCTGACTTCTGGGCCATAGTGATGTTTTGGGTCTCCTGGAATCAGTGTCAGTTCAGAGCCAGTATCCAGTAGTTCCCAAAAGGTTTGATCATTTCCTTATCCCCAGTGTACAAGTACTCTGGTAAAAGGCAGTAGGTACCTTTTGGGGGGGCCTAGGAGGAAAATTAACAGTATATTTCTGTAGTGTACTGGGGTCCTTTCTCAAGGGGACCTTCCCTGCACCCACTTCATCCAAGTGGTTCTGGGTCTGTAAGGTGGCTCAAGCCTGAAAATTGTTCAGATGGCTGTGACTCTCTGTTTTTATGATTCAGATTAAACTTGTGTCCACTTGACCTAGAACTTTTCTGCCGATACACATTAAGTAAGAATTTAGCATCTTATGTCTGGGAACACAATGATCAACTAACCAGTGCCATAGGTCTGCATGAGTCAAGCTATGCTGATTGCTACTTTGACTCTGCTGTCCATTATGGTCAGAAGGCTCACCCTGCCTTTGGTGGTGGAGTGCTGTCGCTTGGCCTCCGTCACTCTGGGATCCAATCACTCCCATTGCATTTAGGTTTCCCAATTCAGTGACTGCAGTTCCCAGTGTAAGGTCTGGCCTACACAGAAGAGTGATCACAGAGTTCTTCAAGGATGCTGGGACTCCATCACTAACTTATTTCTCATAGTATTGGTGAAAGGTATGTCTTCCGGGCCCTTCTAGTGTGGGTGAGTAGGTCTTAAATGACAAATACACACTAACATTCCAACCTCTCTAAGCCTTTGAATCCCTTCCTATACTTTAAACCAAGGCAGGTTGGGATTTTCCAGTTTGCTCATTGTGGGCCACTCTTTGGTCCATGTTTCAGCCAACCAACTGAACAAACTGTTAGAACCCTTTCTAACTCCCTGAGCTGTAATATTTAATGTATAATCTGGTTTAGTGAAACCATATTAATAAATTCTGCCTGATCCAACTTTGTATTTCTTCTACCTTTATCTCATATTCGTAGTATTCATACCCACCCATGTTCCCTGTTTTCCTGACTGTATAAATGAGAAAACTCATGTCGTTCTTCTAGAGTGTAGTCCATCACCTCCCCTTTAGGAGTCTACTAGGACTTGAGTCCAGTTACAGGTCTAGAGGCGAAGAGGGATGTAGGGGTGGGTCCTGAGGATACTCAGCATTGTCTTGCTTGGCAGCTGCCTCAGGGAAAGGCCCTAACAGTCTCCTCAGGCAATGCAGGGTGAATCCCCTCAGACCGAGATGGAAAGGTCTGGAGAGGCTAGTTCCACTGGGGGTGGGGGGTGGGGACACCTCTTCCACTGACAAAGACTCATCAGAATTTAGAGGCTCCATGTCTCCAGCTCCCTCAGGGTCTTCCCACATGACCCCACCCCAGCTTCCAGGATCAATGCCCTGACGTTAACAGTAGACACCGTGAGAAGCTAGGAGTTCAACTTGCATTGTAATTCATTCACAGGATGATTCTGCATTGATTTTCAAATTTTCAGCCCTGCAGCTACAGGAAACAAGAGTCTCCTTCAGGACGTACAAAGAAACTCTTAGGTTATTTATATGGTGCTTGAACTGGGAATTTAGACCCCTGAGTTCATCCTTTTCTTACACTACTTTGTCCAGCAACATTAGAAGCAACCAGTCAATGTCATTATATTCATTCGCTTTTAAAAAATGAAAGTATCATATGTGGTACACAGAGTTACCTAGCTTCTTGATTCTTATAAGTGGTTGATTAGGAGTGCCCAATGAAGATGTTTTGCATATGTCTATTGCCAGATCATGCCGTGGATTGTCAGCCCTCTCTTTACTACCAGAAAGAGTCATTAGCAACTTTAAATCTAATCACATTAGAGAGCCAATTCCATAAACTCTGGAACCAATTCAGAAAACTCATTCCTAATATTCCGTTCTTCTAGAACCACACTCAGTACCAAAACCTGTATTAGTCAGGGTTCTCCAGAGAAAAAGAACCATTAAGATATACATGTGAAGATTTATTATGAAGAATTGGCTCACACAATTATGAAGGCTGAGAAGTCTCATGACCTACTGTTGCAAGTTGGAGACCCAGGAAAGCCAGTGGTATAATTCCAGTCCAAGTCTGAAGGCCCGATAACCAGGGGAGCAATGATGTAAGTCTCAGTCCAAGGGCAGGAGACCAGTGTCCCAGATCAGTAGGCAGGTAAGGAGGGAATGAATCATCCCTTCTTCTACTTTTTGTTCTATTCAGGCCCTCAGTAGATTGAATGATGTCCACCCCCATCGTGGGGGGACAATCTACTGAGTCTACTGACTCAAATACTAATCTCATCTGGAAACATCCTCATAGACATCCATAGAAATAATGTTTAATCTGGGCACCCCATGGCCCAGTCAAGTTGACATATAAAATTAACCATCACAGTTTCTTTCCATCTTATATAGTGTTTATCTGTATGAAGCTCTAACTCATTTATAATTCAATTATGAGTACCAAGGAAGAGGAAACTTGTTAACTGTGTATCTGGAGAAATTCCAAATTCCATGAAGACTTGTTACGATGAATCAAGGGTCTTTTTCTTCTCATAAATGAGATTTCTACTTCTCCATCTCTTCTAGTGCCCAAATTGGAAGAATTTAGGGTCTGGCATCAAGGTGATTGGTATTAATGCATAAACATTTTATTTAGAGTAAAACAAATAGGAAAGACTAAATGCTTTTTATTTTTCTAAGAGTGAGAAATAGAATATTAAATAATATATATTTGAGAGTAGTTCGGGGAATATAGAAGATATCCAATGAGTATTTGCTGATTGAAGAGGAGGTAAAAATAGCAGGTGACTAATTTATATTGACTATCATCATGTCTCAGGGTTTTTGCCACATGCATTATGTATGTTGATGTACAAAGTCCTGTGAAGTATATGTTCTTACTCTATTTTGCAAATGTAGAAACTAAGCCTCAAGGAGATTAAATAGTATGTCAAAGGCTGCCCAGCTACTGCCTGATGGATACTTAGTTCAAATCCAATTTTGCTTGATCTCAAAGCCTATGTATTTTCTACCCTACCAGCATCTCCAACATATAGCAAAGAATACCAGTGCTGAGAAGTATTCTCTGAGCAAAGGACTGAGTGGCCACATGAATTTAGAAAACACTGAATAGCAAATGCATTTCTTAGCAATTCCCAATATATATAATAAAGCTTCTGAGAAGTCCTGAAGACATGGAACTAAATTGTTTGTTAAATCCAGCATTTGACTACGGAGGCTTCTTCCCTAATAATTCTTTGGCGAATCCATACTCCACAGAGCCAGACTGAGTGTCAGAACTCCTGGAAGCTTTACCAGCTAAATAGGTGTTTCTCTGTGGGCAAATTGCATCACCTTTCTGGGCCTAGATTTCCTCATTTATAAAATAAAAATTTGGTTAGAAGTTCCTTAAGGCCCTTTTAAGTATAAATGTTTGATGACTTAGATTCATTTCTTTTTTAAAAAAATAAAACAGTAATAAACATTTACTGGGTGCTTACTATGTTCTTGTTGCTTTACATATATTATCTTACTTAATCCTCATAAAAACCTTGAGGTCGTAACTGAAATACCCATTTTACAGTCGGGGTCACTGAGACTCAGTGAGGCAGCATATCTTGCCCCGCAGATTAGAACTCTGGCATTCTCATGTCCATTTCCTATATTGCCTTTGAAGCTTTCCCTTGTAAAACACTTGCACTGTGGGCTATGAGTTTTTCTCTGGCTTCTTCCAAAACCTTTGTATTATTCCATCTTCTCTTTTCTTTATCCAAATCCTCATCCATTTTGAAGATCCAGGTTATACCTCCTCAGTAAAACATTGTCCTATCACCCCAGCCTATCAAGATTTCTTCCTCTTCTGGATCCTTATTTTACTTTCAGTTAAGGTGGAAATTAATTGTGTGCTGACCTATGACATCTTTCATAGTATTGTGTCGAGTTGCTATTAAAATATTTGTTTAATTTTACTTGTTCACATCTAATGTCTCCAACTAGATTCTTAAACATTGGATTCATTTCTATATGAACAAAACCCATCATGCCTTGTGTAGATCACCAACAGGGTGTTAGAAACCTCCACTCAACTCCCTACACACACCTCAAATTCATTATGTACAAACATGTTTACAGCCTTTCCACCATCCCAGTCCCCCATCCTCCTGTATTTCTTTCTTTAGTCGAGTGGCATTAACAGTCACTTTGTTGCTTGACTCAGAAACCTGGTGATGATCTTGGGCACTTTTTCCTTTGTCAACACCACATCCAATCAGTACAGCTTAGTGATTAAATGTGTGGGCTTCCACGTTGGACTCTATGAATCCTAGTTCAAATTGTGGGGAAAATGGGTAAGTACCTTGCCTTCTCTCTGTTTCAGTTTCCTAACGTACAAAATAAAGACAATAATAATTCCCAGATCATAGAGTTACTGTGAGAGCTACCTGAGGTAATTAAATGCCCAGTGGAAATCCAATAAATGGTTTCTTCCTATTATTCTGCCTTTGAAGCTCCTATGTTCTTCCCCTTCCCATCCCCATCCTGCTATCCGAACCTCAGACCTCATTATCTCTTACCAATATTCACTTACACACATTCACCATCCTGAGCTAACTTCTGCCTAGCCCCTACCAATGTATCCTCTACATTTTTTTGACTGAGTGTTCTTTTTGAAACACAAATCTGTCATATTATTCTGCCCTTGAATCTTGTGCTCCAGTCAAACAACTGCTCCTGTCAAAAGTCCAAGCAACTTGCAGTTTGCAGAATAAGCTGTTCTGTTTCACGCTTTGCCATGTTGCCTATGCTCCTTCCTAACGTTACCTGAAATGCTCCTGCCTCTGCCCTTTGTTTGTCTAACAGACATCTGTTCCTCTTTAGACTAAAAATGTCCACAGCAACATTCGGGGTCCCAAGTGAATTTCTAGAACCTTGCTATTTCTCACGAAGAGATGGAGCCGGTTTCCCCTCTTTAAGTCTAAACAGGACTCTGACTGCCTCAACAGATAGAATGCAGTAGAAGTGATTCTGCATAGCCCCTGGCTAGGTCACAAAGACAGTATTGTTTCTGCCTGGCTTTATTTCTTTTGGGGGATACTTGCCCTGGGGTACCAGCCATCAAGCTTCCAAGAAGCCCAGAGTAGCCCATATAGAGAGACAACATAAAGAAGTGTTTATGGAGAAGCACAGTAACATCAGCTACTGACTCTCCTTCTGTACATGTAAGTATACGTATATGTATATGTAAGTATACGTATATGTATATGTAAGTACATATGTGGAGATGTAGATCTCCACGAAAATCTCTGTCTTCATGGACCACATATTCTCTATTACCTTGTGGCCACATGTAGGAAATAAAGATCCTGTAGTAAAAGAGGTATCTTCAGTGAAGCAAGAAGAGAGGAAAGTATCCTTGTAGCCTGACTAACTCATTAATGTGAAAAATCATTTACGATGTAGCGTGAATCAGCAGAGAAAGCTGGAAGGAGAGAAGCCCTTGGATTTTTTCCACCTGCTCATCTAGCCAGTGAACTTCGGGGACAGTTATGCAGTCAAGCGTCCTGGTAATTTAAGCCTTCTCTTGTGAGCTGCATATGGTGATCTGGGCCGGCCGTCTGGGATGCGACTCCTGCTCTGAGAGTAACGATAAAGTTTCCAGCACTCACTGTCATTGTGAGAGGCAGACTGTTGTCGAAGTGTTATTATTAATGAGAATTACCACTGGACAGCTTGAACTAGAGGATAATTTATTCTCCGTGAACTTCCAATTGCAGTAAAACGGTTCATTCACTGCCACACTTGTCCGTCTTGTTTGTTCCTGTCTTTCAGGCGCGGTTGGCTGCAAAGAAGTAAGGCAGAACTGTACAAGCTGCATGAAGACAGAAGTCTGCATTTCTGGAGATACCGTAGAAACTGGTCAGGAAGGTTTCACTCGTGTAAGAGAGGTGTGGGAATGTGGTAAGAAGCATAGGGTCTGCTCTAGGGGGGTCCTAATCAATTCATGGGAATCCAGGCACCTACACTGTGCAGTGTATCACACCAAAATGGGAAATCAGTGTTTCCAGATGGCCTCTCACTGCTCTGGCTTCTGAAGCTCACACTTCCTCTCTGGCATTTCTGACAGAGAGCTCTTTCTCTTATTTTAAAATTTAGCATATTCTCTCGACTTGCCTTCTCATTTTGCTTCCAGAGATTGCTTTGGGAAAATGAAAACTGACATGATGACGACATGTGTGCTTTCTTGGTAGTTTCTTCAATGTTATGGTGACTTCCCCCTGATTTTTGCCAAATTTCTGCCTCCTGTTGATTCCATTTTTCTCCTTCTTTTATCCCTGGTAGGAGTGTTACCTTGCTCTTTGCATAAATGTCATTAAATGTGCTCCTGACTTGCTCCTACCATGGTAATAGACACTTGTCATAGGCTCTTGACTCATTACTGTATTTATATGAGACTTGGTCACTTGTGGTTTAGCAAGCTTAAGCAACAACCTGATTCCCAGCCAGTAAATGGATTCAAGCCTGTCTAAGATGGGTGATAGATTAAGGTTTGGTTGCTATTATTATTTAATAATTAGTAAAGTCTCTGAGTAGACTAGTGACGATGTATCACTTGGGGAAAAGATCTTGGCTGTCAAATAGCATCCATTCTACTGTAGACAACCTCAGTGGGACACAGAGCCAGAGAGAGAGAGAGCGCGAGAGAAAGAGAGAATGAGACAGAGAGACAGAGATAGGCAGAGAGAGACAGAGAGGCTGGGTCTTGTCATCACGATCCTCGATTATCTTTGACACTTCCACTAAGCTCACTGGAGAACAGGGCTGGAGGAATCCCAGGAATGTCTGTGGAGAGGCTAAGGAAGTGGAGAAACTAGTTGACCTAAGGCTCCATCTTGATCTAATGATGACTGTCATTTGAGGAACAGACAGCTTACGTTGTGATTTAAGGAACACCCTACAAGGATCCCTACAACAGTTTTGAGATAGAAGTACCCACTCACTACCATAGAGTCTGAAATTCTGCCCTTAGAGTCATGCCTTTGGGTGTAAGCAGGAGAACAATAATTATTCACAAAAAGGGAGGGAGGAGGCACTACCTAGGGGTGTTAAAAGTACCTGTTGTTTCCATCAGCAACGACTGATGGAAGAAGTCACATTCTTTTGTGTTGGGACAGAAAGAGACTGAAATCCCTTGGGCTAAGGCATTGTCTTCCATGGAATTGCCCTGAGAATACATACAAATCTATTGTAGACAACAGCTTTACTGAGAGGCAGTTATATAGAGAGGGCTAGCCCCTGGAATTTGTAATCAGGATCCCTAGGTCCAAATTTTTACTCTGTCTATGCTGCATGTATAACCTTTGGAAAATTATTTATTTTTTTATTTTTTGGCCACACCGCACGGCATGTGGGATCTTAGTTCCCCGACCAGGGATCGAACCCGTGCCCCTGGCACTGGAAGCACAGAGTCTCAACTACTGGACTACCAGGGAAGTCCTTGGAAAGTTATTAACTCCTTTGTGCTTCATGTTTCGTATCTGTAAAATGGGGTCTACAATTGTACTTGTAGAGTTACTGTGATGATTAATGAGTTAATATTCAATAAAAACACTTAGAACAGTGTCTTATACTCAGCAAGTACTACAGGAGTCTTCACAAATATTAGTCACATTTTGGGGGGTGAATTTCTTAACCCGTTCTTTCCTAAGCAGTTTGGAATTGACTATAGCACATCTGAGGGCATTTTGTTGGAAGGGGAAGGAAAGGATGCTTTTGAGCCCAGGACCCTCCTTCCCGACCCCAGTGTGGTCAGTCTGGGCAGGTCTTTTCAGCGGGGTGCTTCTGACAGCCTAAAGTCCAGATGAGGTTATTGCCTGGCAACACAGAGGAAGCTGAGGGCAGGGTAAGAGATGTTAAAAACATGCTGTTTTGGGTAACCATTTTGTCAGAGTCTCTGACCCCAACGTGGTCTTTCTTTTCATTCTTGTTCCCTTGTGGATTATATAGAGAGCATTTCACCTAAGTGGCTGGGGATGATCCAGTGTTGGTGACATTATGAGTGTCATTTGTAGAAGGGGCTGGCTCTTTAGAGACAGAGGGACCAAGCTTCTAGTCCTGTGACATCCAGTATCTCTGTGACTCTTGATAACTCAGTGTCTCAGAGCTGCAATGTCTCATGTACAAAATGGGCATGCCAAAATGTGTCTACTTCCCAGGAGTGGTGCCAACCAAATGTGACGATCCATGTGACAGCAACTTGTAAACTGTAAAGGGTTGTTATTATGAGTGGGTCCTTTCATTTCCCTGTTCTCTACAAGCAGACCTGAATGTTAGCAGCACCTGTGTGCTGTCATCACTTGGCTGTTGATTTCACTTAAGAACCTTGCCCATAAGCCTGTGACCGGTAATTGTATGTCAGCTTCTCTAGCAGTGGCGAGGGGCTATGCCCACCGCCGGACTGGTTCACGGTCCTAATGCTGAAGCTCTTTGCTCATCCAACAAGGGATCCTGACAGTTTTCAGAAGGGGTGATTCTCCCTCCTTCAATTTGTAAATCACATAATATTAGTAGGAGACTTTTTGGAATCATGAGCTGTATTTTGGTGATACTTGGTGATACTGTTACTCTGATAGTCAACAAAACACTTTCAGAAACCAAGAGAATTAGAGGTGGGCCAGAGTGGAATGAATGCTGTGGAATGAATGCTATATATCAAGATTACCTAAAGGAGATATGAGAGAGAAGGGATTAAGCTGAGTAAAGAGATGAGGGGTAATATCCCAGAAGCTTGAAAAAATTTACCAACTCCCAGGAGCAGATTTCTGAGTGTTATTTTAAAAAGTCCCTCTGATGGAAACATTTTCACTAGCAAATTTACATAATAAGAATATGGTTTTCTTGGGGCTTCCCTGGTGGCGCAGTGGTTGAAAATCTGCCTGCCAATGCAGGGGACACGGGTTCGAGCCCTGATCTGGGAAGATCCCACATGCCGCGGAGCAACTAGGCCCGTGAGCCACAACTACTGAGCCTGCGCGTCTGGAGCCTGTGCTCCGCAACAAGAGAGGCCGCGACAGTGAGAGGCCCGCGCACCACGATGAAGAGTGGCCCCCACTCGCCGCAACTAGAGAAAGCCCTCGCACAGAAACGAAGACCCAACACAGCCAAAAATAAATAAATTAATTAATTTAAAAAAATATATATATGGTTTTCTTAATTTTGTATACAGGCTCAATGCAGTGACTTTTGGCTGCATTGGATTGAAGCGTTACAAGAAAAAAAGAAAGAGGAAAGAGATGTGGACATCAGTTATGGGCAGAATCAGCTGGGGTCAGATCTGTGCTCTGCAGGTCACAGAAAACATTTTCAAGTGCCTTGCCTTTCAGGTCTCCACCGTGGACAGAAATAGAGCACAGAAGATGCTTCTTAGGGAAGACTTCATTTTCCCAATCTTTTACAACTGAAAAACGGAGCAAATGAGTGGCTGGGTACAGACCCTTGACACCAAGTGACTGGGAGTCAATGGAACACTGCAGGGACACAGAACTTCGCCAGCCAGTGAGCACATTACTGGAGAAATACAGTACAGAACCCAGCAGTCTCCGGCAAACAACGCATCCCTTTAAGTTAATTGGTGTTACAGAGAAGCTGAAATGCTCCGCTTATTTACAAAGCTACAGATTTATGTAAAGCAAAACCAATTACACTTAATGCCTAAACTATTCCAGGTGCTCAGTGATAATGTTGCTAAGCACTAGACAAGAAACTAGTGCGTGAATGCATCCTGTTTCCAATGGAAGCGCGTGTAGTTCCTGCAATTCAGCTAATCATGGGCGTCAGCCCCGATGGGAGAATTCTAAGCTCTTTTGGTGTTCGCTTAGGGTCATCTTTATAATTCTGTAGCTCTCTTTTCATCTCTAAGGACGAGTGAAAGCGTAATGAGCACCTTTTTCTATTATGATGTAGAAATTAAGGAGAGGAAGGCAAATTTGGGGCGGGGGGGTGGAAAACAACAAAATAAGGCAAACCCTTTTTCTAATGGTGAGAGGGACCGTTAGAGCTTCTGACTTGTACTGAGACGAGATGTTTAAAGGTTTCTTGATCTTTGGGGTGTTCATTAAACCCAAATCGCAAACTTGGCATTTAACGTTTTGCAGCAAAGAAGGATTCTAAGGCAGATCAAGGATTGGCCTCACTGTTTCGTCAGAGAACAAATGCTGAAAAAAGAAGGATTCGAAAAAGTTACAGGGCAAGAATTTTTGTCTATAAGAGTTTGTCTTTTCATTTGTCCTCAGAACAAACAAACAAAAAATAGTTTGAGTAAGAGAAACACCTGGTGCTTTACAGCTGTTCTTTTGCAATTAAAAATGCATATCACACCTAATCAAGATGTGTAAACCTTTTATTCTACAGATCTAAAATATTTTAGGTCACAAGGGAGGTGCTTAACTGCAGAATCATTTGCAATCAACTGATAAACCCCCCTCTCCTATCCAGCTTGAACTGTCCCGGAAAGCAGCGGTGCTCAAATTTCAGGGAGAGTAAGAAGACTTGGGAAGGTTTGTTAGAACTGCCGATTCCTGGAAAAAGGTTTGGGTTAAAGCAGTCTGTGGTAGGGGCCAGAAACAGTTGCCTGAACCAGGGGGTCCTTAACAAAACTTTGACAAGCACTGCTACAAAGATTTGGGACACTAGTTGTATTTGCCTTTTTTTTTTTTTGGTTTAAATGAGTTTTTTTCACATTTCTTTGCTTATACGGGAAATATCTCTTTTAGAAGATAATTTTCTGAGTGCGTCTGAACTGGTAACAGTGGAGACTAAAAGACATCCTTTGGACTAGGGAATCTCTTTATGCATCCCTGATTGATTTGATCACTTGCCCTTCCCCCAACACTCATTTAACCTTCCTTAATTTTCTTCTTTCCTTCAATCGCAATAACTCCATCATTTACATTTATATTACAGTTTCTTCAGTATGTGAATATTCTCTTTTTGTTAAGGACCTCTATTTTAGTAATGCTGCTGTTTGATTCAGAGAAAATTTCCTTAATTCATAACTTGATAGTGTAATAGCAAGATGAAGTATAGTGAAATTGTGTATAGGTTTATTATTTACTCTGACATAGACAGTATATGATCACTATGCCTGGCATGCAGTAAGTACTCAATAAATGCATTGAAAGAAAGAATGTTAACATACTGTTATTTTGATTCTAAGGACACATGAAAACTTAAAAATGTCATATAGGTTGCTTTTAACAGCCGAACCATTGTAAAAAGTTATAAAATATTGTAATGTATAGGAAATATTAACTTTTTGTTGTCATAATTACTTAGACTTTGAAATTACTTCATTAATTCAAAGGCATAACATGTTAATACAAAAGCGTAATAGTCATGACTAGAGGAGTCATAATTAGTCTTTGTAAAGTACACAGATAATATTCATAAGGCCACCCTCATACATATTAGCTCTAAAACTAAAATGCATAGTGTCTAGCCGAAGAAAACAGTGAATACTCTGCTCTTAAGACAGGTTGAGTCAAACAGAGTTTCATAGGGCTGTTTCCCAAAGATCAATACTCAGAGAAAATTCCTGTGTACTGCCATGAAATTTCAGGGACTTTTCATGGAGGGGAAGTGTTTCTTCAAGATTACTTCCACTGATGTTCTGGGCATTAAAATGATTTAGATTACAATATCTAAAAAAGAAAGAAAGAAAGCTTTTTTTAGGACCAGATGTAGATGACTTGATAAATCATTTGCCTTCCCCCTGTGCTTGTCTTCCTTTTATTATAGGTCCATAGATACTGGCACAACAGTGATGATTATTTAAGAGCACTGCTCACCAGAACAGTCTTTATAAAATGACAAAAGGAGCTTTAGGACATATTAAGGTGTCTCATGAGGACCTTTAGATGGCGCTCTTTTACAACCTGCAGTGAGTCTGACAGTGAGAGAACTGGAAAGTCTGGAATTATCAACCTTGTAGATTTCGTGGCGGCAGGACTCGAAAGATTTATCAGATGCACTGAAGGTTTGTAAATTCGGTGCTGAGACTGTGTGGAAAACACCACTGTCAAAGAAAAAGTCCATGAACATATTCCTAAAATGTGTGCCCTCTCTCCTTGACTCAAGAAAAATCTGGATTTCCCATCTTCTAAGTGCCAGGCAGCATGCTACGGCCCAGTGCTGACCCTAACTTACCGAATTCTCACTGTAACCCTGGAAGGGTGGAACCATCCCCATTTCACAGACAGAAATACTGAACTTCTAGGAGGTTAAATAAGTTGCTTAAGGTTTGTATGAGTAATAGTTGGCAGAGCCTGGGTTTGAAACCAGAACTCTCTTATTCAGAGTCCTGGCCTTTTCCCTCTATGGCATGCTGCCTCTAAAGGCAACTTATTTCTTAAATGTTTTTGAAGAAGTTCCAGGAAGAGAGGAATTTCAGACTGCTTTATTCACTGCTGTATTCCTAGTACCTTGACCAGTGCCTGGTACATAGCAGATGTACAATAAATATTGGTTGAATGAACAAATGGTCAAGGGCCATAAGTTCAATTTTATCAAATGCACCTAAGTCTCTGAGGTCAGACATTTTTTCTTTTTTCTGATTTGTGGAAGTTTCCAATGCTAGAGAGTTTTACCTTCTTTTCCTTCTTAATATATTGCTAGCGATAACTGTAAGAAAAGGATATGCTTGAATGACTGGTCATTTTTCTCTGATTTACGTCTCTTTCAATAATCATTGCAGGTTATGCACAAAAGATTACTGGTATCATTAACAAAATAAGCACAATGATATCAACTTTATAAGATGTGTTTTACAACATTGGAGGGACAGTGGTGTCAAGTTGTAATAACAAATACGCTTCTGCTCTCTCCCCCCATAAGCATCTGTAATATCCTTTATTTTAGCATTTGATGTAGGATGCATAGTTATAGTAAGGACTGTAGAGGTGTTTGTATAATACTTTTCAGCAAGGAAAGACATTTCATCCACCTACTTCCTTCACCCCCAACCTGGAGAACCTCAGGTGTGTCATGTCACCATTGCCCTATTTCAGATTTGATTGAGGAGGACTCTAATATAGACGGAGGCAGAGGCAGGGGATTGTTTGCCTTTTTTTTGGTTTTTTGTAGTAATGGAAGGTACATCTGGACTGACATTCATGGAATATTCCTAATTATACTCAGTTAAGTGTATCCTACTGACCCCTACAAGATTAGTTTGGTTCTAGGACTTACACCAGGATTGTCGCACACTAATATAAACTTGATGGTAGGATGCCCTCAGGTGCTAACACAAACCTAATTCCACGTGTATGTTAGTGAGGCTGCTGTTTCATCATTAATCCACTGGTCTCAAGATCTTGGGGTCAGGAATAACTTGGGACTGTCCTATTCTTGATAGATTTGTCACCAGTATCTGGCTCTGAACAAATACACCTTTGGGTTTGGTAAAAATTGGATTGTGATTGGAAGTATATTAAGATCAAACACCGTCTGCCTCATAAATAATATGTTTCAATAATGCTGTCCCTGGGATGTCTGTGTTTTCTCCTGTTTCTTTGCATCCTTATTGTTCGTTAGTGTTTGACAGAAACAATCAGTATAGAAATAAGCTGGAATCATGCACTTCTCACTGCAGTGATCCGATGCCTTGGATTCCAGAGAGTTTCTTGGTTAACCCTTTTGGTTTGGCCCCTTGGATCCCAGTGGGAAATAGCTACCCAAGGTAATGCGTGCCTTTGAACTAATGTACTTGGTTCTAGCTACTTAATCTCTGCAGGCAAATTTTCCAGATTCTCCTTTCTTCTGAAACATGACACACATTCTTTTCTTGTGAAGGCTGATCAGCAGGTGGTGGTGGGTATAGTTAGTTGACCTGAAGGGACTGGGTTCCTCCCCCACGAGAGTTAAGGGGCCGTCAGGGAGCAGGAAAAGGGCTCCTCTATGGCACTTAGAAGCAGCATAGTCTAGGAGAAAGTGTATGGGCTTTGGAGACAAATAAACTAGGGTTTGAATCCTACTTGTGTGAACTTAGTCAATTTACTTAGATTTTCACTTTAGTTTTCTTACTTATGAAGTGGAATGGTACGATCTCCATAACAGGGAGGGGGACAAACCTGCTGCTTAAGACAGAAATGCTCAACACAAGGAAAATTAATTTCTTTCCTTCCTGCTTTGTTTCACCCTCTCTTTTTCACCTTCCCTCAAAAAGTATGCAGGAGAAAAGAAAGTATACAGGAGATGGAGAAGATTTGGTAAGAATCCAATTTCTTTCTGAATAAACCCTACATTATCCCTTAGTTCCTTTCATCTTTGGTTCCTCCAACCTCTGGTTCTTTGTATTTTTTATTCTTGCCTCCTTCTCTGAACCCCAACTCCACCATCTCTCACTTTACAGTAACTCACTTGCTCGACAATCACAGAAGAACCATACTTAAATATTTTGAGTACTAGATGCCAGCTCCATGTAGACCAGTACTTTGTTTTCTTTGGTTTTATTTTTCTACTGCTTGGAACAATGCTTAACATGTTGGTTAAATGAATGGATAAATGAATAAATGAATCAGTCCCTGAGCTAGTAGGTTTTTGGTTCCAGCACTAGTTCTACCTGAATTCAGCCCACAATCATGGTCATCTTAGCCATATCTCAGCATGAGTCTAGGTAAAGAATAAAAAGAAGGGAGCATAAGACAACATATGAGGCCATTATTATTACTGCTAACACTTTGGCCATTTACTCATCTTCACAGCAACCTTATGACACAGTTACCATTCTTATTATTTCCTTTTTACAAAGTAGAAATTGAGGCTTAGCAAGGTTAAACAGCTTAAAGTTTGTGCAGCTAAGTTGTGGGACTGGATTCAACTGGGCTGCCTCTGGAGACTGCCTTTTAAACTACTTCATGAAAGACAGGGTCAACTCTTACAGTGGGAGAGTAACTGAAATTGAGAAACAACGCAGTTTTGTGAGAATTAGTGGATGGGCACCACTCGTGTTTGGAGGCGATGGACAGAGGGGAGAAAGGTCTTGCCTTCAATTTCAGTTTTTGTTGCCGACACTTTTTGCTGCAAAGCTAGGGACATTTCTGTTGAATCCTTCTGCAAGAATTGACTTTCTAATTTGGTTTTCAATCTAAGAATGAGACAGGCATTTTAGGGAAATTATGCATCCTGGAGGGTCACTTCGATAATATACACTTTGGAAGGTAAGAAATTTTAAAATTCAGGGAGCCATTAAGACTTTTGATTTTGTCATTAATTCTGTCTTGCATGAGGTTTAAGTGCCTCTCTTATATTGGACCATAAGCTCCATGAAAGCAGGGACATAGGTGACACTAAATATTTACTGATACTGACTTTATGTTCTTCTAACTTATTACAGTGCCTATCACATGACTGATGTTCCAAAAGAGAATTATTAGATGAACAAAAGAATGATTCAGGCAAGGAAAAAGTGGCAATAGATGAGATACTAAATAGATAAATGAATGAAAAGAAGTGAGGAAGATAAAAATCTGTTTAGTTCCTGCTATGTGGCAGACATCGCACTTGGTCCTTTATCAAAATTCATCTCCCTACAAAGCCCACAGAAGGTTGGAATTACTGTCCTTATTTTACATGTGTGAAAACAGAGGCTCAGAGAGGTTAGAGAATTTGCTCAAAAGAACACAGCCATCCAAGAATACGTCAGTGAGAGGGAGACAGGCTGGCAATGGATGGATGGTAGATAATACATATTAAGCCACTGAATGATCTCAGGTGACTGACTGGCTAAATGATTTTGCATAGTTTGTTATTGACCTTGAAATGGTCACTGCTGATTTAAAGGCCTGAATGGAATCCAAATCTTAAGCATCATTAGATTTCTAGCTATTTGTTTAATGATATTTGCTTTTAATGATAATGACTCATTCGTTCTTATTATCGATATGGTTATTTCTAATTCTAAAATGGTGCTATGTGGTGGAGAAAAAAAATCTTGTTTTAGAATTGAGCAAAGAACTATTTTATTATAAGGACCAATGGAAAAAGTGAAGTCTATACTTGCACAAAAACAGAAATATAGATCAATGGAACAGGATAGAAAGCCCAGAGGTAAACCCATGCACATATGGTCACCTTATTTTTGATAAAGGTGGCAAAAATATACAATGGAGAAAAGACAGCCTCTTCAATAAGTGGTGCTGGGAAAACTGGACAGCTACATGTAAAAGAATGAAATTAGAACACTCCCTAACACCATACACAAAAATAAACTCAAAATGGATTAAAGACCTAAGTGTAAGGCCAGACACTATAAAACTCTTAGAGGAAAACATAGGCAGAACACTATGACATAAATCACAGCAAGATCCTTTTTGACCCACCTCCTAGAGAAATGGAAATAAAAACAAAAATAAACAAATGGGACCTAATGAAACCTAAAAGCTTTTGCACAACAAAGGAAACCATAAACAAGACAAAAAGACAACCCTCAGAATGGGAGAAAATATTTTCAAATAAAGCAACTGACAGAGGATTAATCTCCAAAATTTACAAGCAGCTCATGCAGCTCAATATCAAAAAAACAAACAACCCAATCCAAAAATGGGCAGAAGACCTAAATAGACATTTCTCCAAAGAAGATATACAGATTGCCAACAAACACATGAAAGAATGCTCAACATCACTAATCATTAGAGAAATGCAAATCAAAACCACAATGAGGTATCACCTCATACCAGTCAGAATGGCCATCCTCAAAAAATCTAAAAACAATAAATGCAGGAGAGGGTGTGGAGAAAAGGGAACCCCCTTGCACTGTTGGTGGGAATGTAAATTGATACAGCCACTATGGAGAACAGTATGGAGGTTCCTTAAAAAACTAAAAATAGAACTACCATACAACCCAGCAATCCCACTACTGGGCATATACCCTGAGAAAACCATAATTCAAAAAGAGACATGTACTGCAATGTTCATTTCAGCTCTATTTGCCATAGCCAGGACATGGAAGCAACCTAAGTGTCCATTGACAGATGAATGGATAAAGAAGATGTGACACATATATACAATGAACTCAGCCATAAAAAGAAACAAGAGTTATTTGTAGTGAGGTGGATGGACCTAGAGTCTGTCATACAGAGTGAAGTAAGTCAGAAAGAGAAAAACAAGGGCTTCCCTGGTGGCGCAGTGGTTAAGAATCTGCCTGCCAGTGCAGGGGTTCGAGCCCTGGTCTGGGAAGATCCCACATGCCGCGGAGCAACTAAGCCCATGAGCCACAACTACTGAGCCTGTGCGTCTGGAGCCTGTGCTCCGCAACGGGAGAGGCCGCAACAGTGAGCAGCCCGTGCACCGCGATGAAGAGTGGCCCCCGCTCGCCACAGCTGGAGAAAGCCCTTGCACAGAAACGAAGACCCAACACAGCCAAAAATAAATAAATAAATAAATAAAAATAAATTTTAAAAAAAGAAAAAGAAAAACAAATACCGTATGCTAACACATATATATGGAATTAAAAAAAAAAAAAGGTTCTGAAGAACCTAGGGGCAGGACAGGAATAAAGACACAGACGTAGAGAATGGACTTGAGGACACGGGGAGGGGGAAGGGTAAGCTGGGATGAAGTGAGAGAGTGGCATTGGCATATATACACTACCAAATGTAAAATAGCTAGTGGGAAGCAGCTGCATAGCACAGGGAGATCAGCTCGTGCTTTGTGACCACCTAGAGGGGTGGGATAGGGAAGGTGGGAGGGAGACGCAAGAGGGAGGAGATATGGGGATATATGTATATGTAAAGCTGATTCACTTTGTTATAAAGCAGAAACTAACACACCATTGTAAAGCAATTATACTCCAATAAAGATGTTAAAAAAGAAAAAGTGAAGTCTAAATGGAAATTTCTTGCTCTGAATATCTGTTAAATTTCTCTAATATGCTAATTGGTCCAGTCATGGAATACAGGATTCCCATTGGCTCAGTGATGGCTCCCAGATCACTGTTTCATGGACTCAGAAATTGTTCATCTTACCACACACTTACTTACCTTTGTGAAACACTCCAGAATCCCAGGACGTTCAACAACGTTAATGATGCCAAGAAGAAGAAGAAGCTTTCTAAATTGCCTTTGTTTAATATGTTTGGAAACCAATTGCCTGTTTGGAACAAATGTAATTGTTATTCAACTGTGGAGTTATAAGTTTCTGTGAATATTTTATCATGCCACAATTCATAGAGCTTTATTCGCTTGAATAATATCTACAAAGCAAAAAAGCACATCTGAAACTCATAGTTAAAATTCATTTAATTCTGCAATTAACAGTAAAATAATAAGCAAGGCAGGCCAAATGTTTTGAAGGTCAAAAAAACTTGATTTGCATAACACAACATAGGTGTCAGAAGAACTGGGTTATAAAAGTAACCCTGATTATGCTATTAATTTGCAGGAACCACATTTGTCTTTTTCATCCTTATATGTCTAATATCTAGAACAGTGCTTGGCACTCCCATAGGGATTGTTTGATAAATATACATTCAATGTATGAAAAATATTTACCATCACCAGATAGCTGGTTGCATGTGCTAATTGTAAGGCTAGTGAGATAATAATATATGTAGATGTCAGATATTACTTTATTTTGATAACTTAGATAAGATAATCCAGTGTTACCTTATTATAATATCACAGACCCTATCGGTCAAATACTTGCAGTCTCCGGTTGATGTGAAGATTTTCTTTTAACCTGATGAGTAATCCCTTCAGTTTAATACCCCTAAGTAAGGAATCCTCACTTCCTTTTGATGTCCAACTGAGTATATATGAAACTAATTAGGATTCAGGTAATTTCTTTTACTTTACTCCTAAGTTGTGACTTTTGCTTTGATCTTTGCTAGAACTCTCTTTTCATATCTACACCTATGTATCTATATCCATATTATCTCTATGTGTTACACACACATTCAATTTTTTTTCAGTTGGTTTTGAGATATTATTATTAAATACATTATATGAAATACGATGTATTATATCATATATATTATACATGCAGCACTTATTTTTTACACAATACTTTAGAAACAGCAATGGAATCTTAGTATTAACAAATATATCATACATATATAGCATTACAGAAGTTTAAAAGATTGATTAAAAGGTAAAATCTATCTTCAGAGAGAGAACTTAAATTCAATTGCTGTTCTGAATGGGCAGAATATTTCCCCTCAAAATGTTATGTATTATGAGAGCAGGAATGGATCATCTGTGAGCAGTCAGATGCCAAGGTTCTTGGCACTTCCTTGCTTTTTTACAGGAGCAGCTCCTACATTGGGTTGTGAGCAATCCGTCTACATTCCAATAGACTTGATTTTCAGTGTCATCTTTCGCACATGGGTTATGGGTTGCTTCCTGAACTAGAATATGGTTCTTGGCCTCTCCCTTGACAGTGTATACTTTTAAATGGGGTTTGAATTAAATGCTCTGTTCAAGGTTGATAGTCAGCAAGTGCATAAGCATGACAGCTGTGAATAATTGTGCCATTTCCCATTTAAAGCTGCTTCTCTTCTGTCATTTAACTTCCCAATGACTATTATTATGGACAACCATGAAAATTAGCTTGTGTCCATTATAGTCTGGGACCTATAATGAAATCTGGTATTGAGTTTAAAGCTATATTGTAAGTTCTACTTCCCCATTTTATTAATTTGTGTTCCATTACAATAGAAATTTATGGTTTTATTGCTATATTGACATGCTGCCTTTATCTGATATTTAGCAGAAATTTCCCTGAATGTTTCCCTCTATGTCTGTCTGTCGGGTATTGTGTAACCCTCTTAATGTGTGTTTGTGTACAGAAACTAAGCATATGATTGTACTTGAATGGGGGAGTCAGGGTAGAAATGTCAAGGTACGGTGAGATAGCATCACACTTATTTTCAGGAAGAACTAAGCCATCCTGCTAAGCCTATTCAAACAGTCCTGTTTCCTTATTTCTCTTGAATTAATATCCCACTCATATTTTTGTCCTTTTCATTTCACATAAGCACTTTGCATGTCATGCGATTATACCATTTTATCACCGTGTTTCTCTGGCTAGAGTAAGAGGAGTTTGCACAGAGTATGCAAAGCCTCAGAATGAACATGGCATTAATTCTTCCCAGAGCATGCATTTTGGTCCATAACAAGGAATTGGAAAGACTATCTTTATTCTATAACAAAGTCAGCTGAGGGAGAAGAATATCAATTTTGTAAGATCTTTAAAGGTAAAACATAATATTTCCAAGAAATTGTGCAATTACAGCGAATACCAGCCTATCAGGAGATGGTGCTAGATCCCCCGGGCATGCCGGTGTGCTTGTGCCTCTGTCACTGGGCATGCTGGGGTGGGCACGCATGAGAAGCACTGTGACTTGGCATTATGTGCATGTGGGGTGACAGGAGGATGTCCTACTAGAAAAGTTAAAGGCAGTGGAAATTGACGAGTAACACAAGATATTTTGGGAGCGGAATTATTTTAAAAATAAAATGAAAGAGTGCCATATCACCTGGTCAGACTCCTGATGATACTCCTCTATTTCTTCTTTATTTCCTTTTTAAAAATTTTTATTGGGGTATAGTTGAGTTACAATGTTGCATTAGTTTCAGGTGTACAGCAAAGTGAATGTTGTACATATACATACAGCCACTCTTTTTTAGATTCTTTTCCCATATAGGCCATTACAGAGTATCAAGTAGAGTTCCCTGTGCTATACAGTAGATCCTTATTGGTTATCTATTTTATATATAGTAGTATTCTTTCTTAAATACCACTTTTGTGTTCGGCTTTCTTCCTAATGCTGAGCTCATTCCAGCCCCATATTTTGGCCTTCTTTAGCTATAATTTAATATTGACTGTATAGCTAATTTACATGGTGAGCTTTGTGGTAAAGAGAACCGTCACCTGAATTGATAACATGGAACAAACACTAGCATCAAGTTGGAGAGAGAGATTCTTCATGAAGCTTAAATTTGTTTTATATGTATAGAGAGACTGTGTCTATGTAAAGAGATAGCATTGGGTATAAAAAGATATACCCAATGGAAATAGTATGGGCTTTGGAATCAGAGAGACTTTTGAAGTCTCTATTATTTAATAGTTTTGTTGTTGGGCATTTGCTCCACTGGACCCCTTCAACCTTGGTTTCTCCTCTCTAAAATGACAGCAGTACCTCTCTCACTGAGCTGTTAGGAGAAGTAAAAGAGATAATAGAAGTCAAGGGTTAGGCACCCATAAGCATTAGGCTATCACCTCTCCCCTCTTTAGAGATGCTCATACAAAATCATGTAGCCTGAGCTTGATCTTGGGCCCATTTCCTGTTAGATATTTCTTCATGTTCTGTGTGCCTTTTTTTTTTTTTTTTTTTAATCATTATCCCAGGACTGGTTGTAAAATGTTCCATTTAACATTGTCAGTTGACTCAGCTCTTAGGTACTATAACTTTATTTTAGGAGCTTATAAACTTTTATTGTCACAATTCACATTTGTGCCATTTTTCATCTGACATTTCTAGTACCTGATTGAAATCAGGAGTATCCTTGCAAAAGGAGACAAAGTGAAGACTTTAGGTCTCGAATGGGACTAACTAGACTTCTCTAGATCTTAGCTGGGGTGGACACGAAGGTGAACAACATGAAAAGAAAATAGCCACGTAAAGAGTCCAAGGAAAGACAAAGTGCTATTTGTTAATGCTGACAGTGAGCCCTAGTTACGTACTTTAATTGTATAACCAGCTAGTTAGTAATGAGTGTTAGGCTGTTGAGGTAATAGAACACTCACAAAATGTTTGGCATTGTTCACAGTTTCCTCAAATATCTCTTGCTCAGCTAGATTTATTTGTTCATTTGAAAATCATTTGTTAAGAAATTTTTATGTGCCAGGAAACGGGCATTCCAAGTTGCTTAAGAAAAGGAGCTCATGGATTAGTAAGGGAGACACGCACACCTCGTTTTATTGCACTTCACAGATACTTCATTCATGTTTTACAAACTGAAGGTTTGTGGCCACTCTTGTCAAGCAAGCCTATCAGTGCCATTTTCCCAATGGAATTATTTTTTAATTACCGTATGTACGTTGTTTTTTTAGACATAATGCTATTGCGCACTTAATAGACTACAGTACAAGGAATGTACAGTGTAAACATAACTTTTATATGCACTCGAAACCAAAAAAATTCACGTGACTTGTTATTGCTTTATTTGCTTTACGAACCTGCAGTGTCTCCGAGGTATGCCTGTAATTATTCTCAAGCATTAGACTTTATAGATACTAAATAAAATGTTTCTATTTATCTTAAATGATCACGGTCATTTTAGAGATAAACAGACTATAGACTTATCTAAGCTAGTTCTTGTATGTTATTGACTAAAGGGTGAAGGCACAGAGCGGTAAAGGGAATCATCACTCAGCAGAACCCTCATTTCTTACCCTCACCACTGCACGAATACAGCCCCCTACTGGCGCTAACAGAGCTACTAATTTTAGGACTTTGCTTAGCATCTCAACAGTTTAAAAACGTCTGGACAGCAGTCTTTGACATAGCTTACCCCAAATACCGTTTAAAATTCCTAAGACAACATTTCCACCTAAATCCTGGGATTGACCTATCGTGAGACTCAACCTATCGTGAGACTCTTGGGGTAATTTACACTAAATTTAAGGCTTTTGGAACGGGATTGAGAAATACATACGGTGACCCACACATGCTCTGAGGCTATAAACAGCACAAAGCTGCTGATGTAAAAGAGGAACATACTTTATTCCTGTCCCATCTTATGCCCTGTATTATAAGGCCTAACATTTCATGTGCTGCCTTTATGTCTTGAGTGTCACAGGGCCCCAAAGGCCTGACCGCACATTCCCCTGCTTCGTTTGTCAGATATGTTCCCCACAGGGGGATATTGTCCCCTCCTGGCTAGTTCCCTATTAGCCAGACCAGCTGCACTCCGCCCGGTCCTCAACCTAACAGATTTCACTTCCTTACCAGCTTTCAACATTATTCAGACCAGCAATCACATCCTCCTGTAGGAACCAGAGATCACCTCACTGCTTTGTTGCTACAGACCCTGCTTGTTCCCTCTCTTCCTCAGTGCAATCCCACAGGGCCAGGCATGGCATGCTCTGGTCCTCTGGGCTGTGGGCACAGGTGATGAATAAACTGCTGTCAGTCTCATCTGCCCACGTATTCAGCCTTCTTATGCTATTTAGGGGGAGGATTCTTCCCTCCCCAATGGGGTGAATAGGAGGTGATCAGGAAGTGCCCGTACCACAGAAATCAAGGTCAATTCTAGACAGAATTATAGTATTTGCTGTTGATCTAATGCGTAAGTACTGTTTTGGGGAGGAGAAGTCCTCCCCTACATGCCTCTAACCAGTACCCAGCGCCAAGTATCTCTGCTGCTAAACTATTGATACATCGGGGAGTGGAACTTCCATAAACCCTGAGACAGGAAGTAACGGGAGCACGGCATTGTAGTTCTTAGAAGGAAAGCATTACAGATGAACGTGAGCGAGAGTCAAGTATGCTTGAGACTGCAAATTATAATCACACTGTCTGATCAGAGTGATGGAGAACCAGAAAATGGTATAGATAACGTTCTCACTTTAGCTCAGCAGTCTGCTTGCTGCAGTAACTTGGGTTTTAATGGGGCACCTTAACAGAAGATTTTGGCAAAAATATGGAATGTGACCAGAGGTGAGGAAATCCATATACATTCTCAGTTAGTAGATACTACCTCTCAGTAAATCTCTACCTTGAAGATGAGTAAGTAGAAAAAAAAAATCCATATGAGGGAGGAAATGTGATGATAATATATATTATTACTGTTGCTTACAAAACACCCCAACACAAAATGACAAAGGTTAAAATAATAATAATAATAAAAATGAGAAACTCATAAGGCAAAGATGAAAATAAAATAGCAGAACATACTGATTTCAGGAAAAATTGAATTCAAAGGAAAAACTATTTCAAAGGGATATCAAGGATCTTTTTATATTGGTAAAAAGCACAATTCAAATTGAAGATATGTCAATGAATATCCCTTAGGTAATGAAACATAACAAAATCTGTTGGAAACACAAATAAATAACAGGTAGATAATTCTTGTGAATGATTACATACATCACACTTTGATCAATTTTTGATAGAATAGGCAAAAAGGAAAAGAATGTAGAGAATTAGAATAATGTGATTGGCACTTTGCTGTACACCCAAAACTATCACAATATTGTAAATCAACTATACTTCAATAAAAAAAGAATAATACAATCGGTAAGAATTTAATTAAGACCACCACATTGTTTAGTAGAAAGAAAAAAGTTATAGAACTTATAGAAGTTTAGGTAACATCAACGACAAACCAAATTCCTATAAATTGAAGATTCTGCTCCTAAATAACTAGCTGGTCGAAGAGGAAATGAAAACCACAATCACAATGTATTTAGAAAATAAAGAAAATGAGAAAATTGCATTTACAGATTTAGGCATACAGATTTAAATCCTGTTAAGAGACAGATTTAAAGGCACACTGTTTTCATTTTTAGAGTAAGAATGAGCATACATGAATTAAACATTCAACACACACAAAAAAATCAGAAAATAAATTTTAAAAAATCTGCGGAAAGTAAGAGGAAGGAAATAGAACAGAAAGTCAATATCTTAAAGTATATTAAATAGTTCTAAGAGCTGATTCATTGCAGGAAAATGTAACAACAGTAACAACAAAAACCCTGACAAATCCAATCAAAATACACAACAAAAGAATCAAAAGAGATAACAATGTTTAGTTATGAGTATGCTATGTTAGTGTCAAAAAATCTTATGCAAGGAGGATGATTATCTAGGAAAACATTAATTGCCAAAATAGAACTAAGACGAGATGAAAAATCTTAATGGCGGCAAATAGCAGGAAAACATTACAAAGAATGATTCTCAAAAGAGATATTAGGTCCTGAATGCACCTTTTAATTTTCATGGAAGAAGTGAATCTTTCCCCGGGATCTTCCAGAGCAAAAGATCATCAAGTATTGATGTTATTGAGGATTGTTTATCCCATGTATGTTAAGATGACTTCATGTTGAAAAATCTATTAATTAAATATACCATAATGTCAGGAGCAGTAAGAAAAATCAAAAGGTGATCTCAAGAGCTGTTTAACAAGCATTCAATAAAATTTAACCTGATTTATTTAAATCTTAGAGAACAAGAAATAGAAATTTTCTTATGATAAAAAACATCATTTAAGATTATCTTTATAAACCTACAAATATGCTTAATAGAAAACTGAGAAAAATTCATATTAAGATCATGAGCAAGATAAAATGTGACTGTCTTCTGGTATTAACATTGCCCTGGAAGTTCTGTGTCCTGATGAGGATGCAAAGCATAGGAGTTAATATTGAAAATAAGGATAAAAATTATATTTATCTTAAGATTAGAGAATACTGCTGTAAACTTAAAAGGATCAACTAAAATATTCTCATAAATTTACTAAGAAAGTTTAAGAAGTTGGATGCAAGATGAAGACATAAACATTAATAATCTCCCTATATAATAGTGATTATCTCAGTGAGCTGTAATGAGGGAAAATGATTCAGTTCATAACAGCAAAAAGATAAAGAGCATAAAATGCCTACAATAACTCTAACAAGAAATGTTAAGGATATATATGAAGAAAATCTTACTGAACTAAATTTTTAAACATTGAATAAATTTAAAATGTTATACACTTAGACGGAACACTATTGTAAAAGCTTTTATTTTTTTCCCTAAAATTAGCTAACAACTTCTACTTATTTTATTAAATAAAAACAGGAATTGGGGAAAACTAAAAGAATGATTTTAAAATTCATATGGAGGTATAAACCATAGGGAATATGATTCTTATATTTATTATATTTTTATAAATGAAGAATGACCATAAGAAGTATGATTAGTAATACCTAATATGTATTATATATCATAAAACTGTAATAATTGAAAAGAGGGTGATACTAAGCTAAAATCAAGAGGCAGCTAAAAGGAACAAGATGCAAAGATAGCCCTGAAACAGTCCTAAGATCACCTGAGCACTAAGGCTATATTAAAGTACACATCACGGGACTTCCCTGGCGGTCCAGTGGTTAAGGACTTCACCTTCCAATGTAGGGGGTGCAGCTTTGATCCCTGATTGGGGAGCTAAGATCCCACATGCCTCGTGGCCAAAAAACCAAAACATAAAACACAAGCAATATTGTAAGGAAAATTCAATAAAGACTTTAAAAATGGTCCACATCAAAAAATATCTAAAAAAAAAAAAAACAAATAAAAATAAAGTACACATCATTGACTAACCAGAATCATTTCACTTATCCAATGGTTGTGGAGTATTTCTGGTTTAACTAACCTTTCTCAACATATATCAAACTATGTTGTGCAATTTTTTTATTTGAATCAAATAAGTGTTATTTTACTTAACACGAAAATTAAGTCCACATGAATGAGAAAATTCTATTCAAACTATTAATCTACTAAAATTCCATAACTATAGCTAAATGCAATGAAATTAATCACAGTGATAAAGGTTGATAGACTTGATTACATATATCAGCAAAACACATAAAAAAAACTCATCTATAAAATTAAATGTTTAGTTAAACCCGGGAAAATATTAGCAATAAATGACGATAATAATATCTCTAAAGTTTCAAAGACATAGAAAGCAATAAGAAAAAACACAAATAGACCAAAAGAAGAATGGGCAAAGAATATATGTCATTTTATGAATGAAGAAAAGATAGCAATGTTCATAACATTAAAAATTTCAATTTCCTGTTCTTAAAAACACAAATTAAAGTAACAATGGAATATAATTTTTGCTAATCAGATTAACAAAGATTAAAATAGTAATATTCTCAGGGCTGAAATTAATACATTGAGACAAGTAATATCCTACCACACTGGCAGCATAATTGATGTAGCCTTTTAGAAAACAATTTGGCTTTACTTCTCAGGAGTCTTTAAAATATTTAACTTCATTGAAAGCAATCACATTTCCAGGATTCTATTCCACGGAGACAATAAAGTGATGTACTTTAATATTATATAAAAGATGCTCACCTTAGTAATATTTGTAGCATTAGAAAATGGGAAACAACCTAAACATTCCTCAAGAAGGGAAAGGCAAATTAAATTAAGATATATATTCATCCATGCAATGAAATATATCAAGTAATTGTTAAAAGTGAGCTTTTATTCTTTTGGAGAGACATGGAAATATGCTCTCAATATTTTTAAAGAAAGAACAAAAGGTGGGTGCTTGATACAAATTTATTTATTGAGCTTTCAGCAGGATTAATTTGGACACTAATTTTGCTTAAAATATATACCCATATAAATTTAATATCTACACACACAAATAAAAATAAATTTGGAAGAAAATTTACCCAAATAATAATTGCTATTATCTTTTCAAAGTCTTTTTTTCTCCCTTCTTATATACTTTGGATTTATTTCATCATTTATTACCTTTATGGCAGAAAATAATATTTTAAAACCACTTCATCAAACATACTTTTGAAAAACTTTGACTTCTAAAAATCATTTCTGATTTATTATAAAAGATCAGAATTGGCTGGGTTTCAATCACAACCAACTCTTTTTCAGCAGTCAAAGTACAGGATAACAGCCTCAATATTGTAACCTGCAAGTTACGTGCTATTTACGAACCTGTCCTAAGATTTTATTTTGGAAATTATAATACCTCAAGTGACAAAAACTGGTCGATTCTGAACCCTTCAGTGACATTTCACTGTATTCTCTATTGAAATCCTAGATTTACCCAATACCTCAAGTATACATGGCATTATTTTAAGTGCTAAAGCATATTGTTTTTGATTCAAGGCAGACTTTGGCTGTCTCTTTTTGGAGGAAGAGGCAGTATTTCCCCTTTTTACTAACTACTGTTTTATTCTGAAGGTAATGGAACTGTGAGAAATCTTTATTTTTTTATTTTTAAATTTTTTTATTGAAGTATAATTGATTTACAATGTTGCGTTAATGACTGCTGTACAGCAAAGTGATTCAGTTATACATATGTATACATTCTTTTTTTAATATTCTTTTCCATTATGGTTTATCATAGGATAGTGAACATAGTTCCCTGTGCTCTACAGTAGGACCTTGTTGCTTATCCATTCTATGTATAAAAGCCTACATCTGCTAACCCCAGCCTCCCACTCCATCCCTCCCCCAAACCCCTCCCCCTTGGCAACCACAAGTCTGTTCTCAATGTCCATGATTCTGTTTCTGTTTCATAGATAGGTTCATGTGTGTCATATTTTAGCTTCCACATGTAAGTTGTATGGTATTTATCTTTCCCCTTCTGACTTACTTCACTTAGTATGATAATCTCTAGTTGCATCCATGTTGCTGCAGATGGCATTATTTCATTCTTTTTTATGGCTGAGTAGTATTCCATTGTATATATGTATCACATCTTCTTTATCCATTCATCTGTCATTGGACATTTAGGTTGTTTCCATGTCTTGGCTATTGTGAATAGTGCTGCTGTGAACATAGAGGTGCAGGTATCTTTTTGAATTATAGTTTTCTGGATATTTGCCCAGGAGTGGGATTGCTGGATCATATGGTAATTCTATTTTTAGTTTTCTGAGGAACCTCCACACTGTTTTTCACAGTGGCTGCACCAACTTACATTCCTACCAACAGTGTAGGAGGGTTCCCTTTTCTCTACACCCCCTCCAGCATTTATTATTTGTAGACTTTTTAATGATGGCCATTCTGACCAGTGTGAGGTGGTACCTCATTGTAGTTTTGATTTGCATTTCTCTAATAATTAGCAGTGTTGATCAACTTTTCATGTGCCTATTGGCCATCTGTATGTCTTCTTCGGAGAAATGTTTGTTTAGGTCTTCTGCCCATTTTTCAATTGGGTTGTTTGTTTTTTTGTTGTTGAGTTGTATGAGCTTTGTATATTTTGGAAATTAAGCCCTTGTCAGTCACATCATTTGCAAATATTTTCTCCCATTCTGCAGGTTGTCTTTTCGTTTTGTTTATGGTTTCCTTTGCTGTGCAAAAGCTAAGTTTGATTAGGTCCCATTTGTTTATTTTTGTTTTTATTGAAACTTTGAAAATCTTAAAATGTGCCTTTTGCAATTTTTCAAATGATAGTTGGACACAGGGAGCAATTATTTACCTCAAACTTTGTTAGACTTTTTTAAAAGTTATTTTATAATGGGGATCATCTAGCAAACATCCAAAATTGTTGAGACAAAACTGAAATGGGTTTTACACCTTACTTTATTTTAGGCACATCTATCACTTCACTATGTGCTTTTTGCTTGGGAGCCAAGAAGTATGCAATTAAAAAGATGTAACCATCATTTTCCAGGGTGGACGTGCTTCTGTGTCCAGGGAAATAAACCCTGTGCAGTGAAAAGCGCTTTGGAATCAGGGATCCACCTTGGCTTTATGATTTGGGCAACTTGTATAGTTTTCTGAGCTCATTTTCTTCTTATTCATGGTGGGGCTACAAATATCTACCCCCAAAGAATTGTTGTGAAGATTTAATGAAATAATATCTTTGTGAAATGCATACAGCAAGGTCTGCATATAACTGACACTTAATAAATGTTAATTTCTTTCCTTCCTCCTTTCAGTAACCTGATTTAAATGCTTCATTTGAGATTCATAGCTCTCCTACCTGAGTTAATTTTTAAAACACATTAATTTTCATGATACCTGAAGGAAAAAATGCCTAACAACTATATTCTAACTTTGGCTTTTCTACCACTTTTTCATATTTATCTAATAACTACTCAAATTATTATTACCCTCAAATTACAGACAAGGAAACAGAGGCACAGAGAGGCTGAACTGTTTGCATAAAGTCATGTAAAGGAGACAGAATAAATATTTGTTGAATGAATGGGTGATTGGAGATTGGGCCCTGGATCTGCACATGCTCAATACTTTGTTCTCATAACAATGTCTGCATCGAGACTAAAATTTGCATTTCTACTTCTTGGGAATTGTGGATAAAAATGAAATCAACTTGCTGTTTCCAGGAAGGGACACAGTGTCTTTCAAAATTGTTGAGAAATCTCTATGCATTGCTCACCTGAACTGCAGGAGAACGGGCCTGGGTGATATTTGGGATAACAAGCTTTCTTATAAGGGTGATTTCATTCTCTTGAAGAGCATTGGGAGGTAAAAACCCATCAAGATAGTGTGTTCTCATGATGATTTCAATGAATTATCATGGAAATGAGTTTTAGAAGAGAGGCAATGCTTTGTGATAATAGCCCGATAATGCCATTAGCTCTGAACTGTAATTGTAATAGCATTAGTCAAATGAATATATCTGATATTAATTTGAGTGTCAAATATTTCTATAAGGTTCTTCTTGTTAATTAAACATCAGCCATGGTATTATTAATTCAGTATCTAGCCAGTTCTTGCACATAGTAGGAACCTAATGTGTTTTTGTGGACTGAATTAATAAATCAAGCTCTAAGTGGAGCTATTTCAAAGACTGAAATATTGAATTTAAATAACATCATGGATATAGCAGGAACTGATTTTTGCCCCAAATCTGCTTGCTTGTACAGTCTGTCCTTTCATTTGCACCTCCAATTAGCTAATGGTGTAGACTTATTAATATCAAAATTTGAGAAGAAAGCTTTTCTCATTTTTTGCATATTTATAAGGAAATAGCCTATAAGATTTACCCTAAATTACTTAAAATCAGGAATAGAGTTTGTGCCTTTCATCTTGTGTCTTATGGTCTTTAGACTATTTTAAAATCTACCAGACAGTTTCATGCCTGCCTTGAGCACCTGAATAGCACTGGGCAAAGTCATGCTTTAGGTGGTTTGAAATCACCCTTCATGATCACCAGTGTCAACTGGGTCCTCAACACTGCCACCCTTCTTAACATTTCTCTTCTAAATCATCTTTTCTAGCTCTCAAAATAACAAATTCCTATCCCTCTGTCTTTCCTACTCTTTATTCTCATCTTAAGCCACTTTTGCTTTCATGAATAGTTTGCTGCCTACTTTATAAAGAAAGTTGGGAGCCTTGAAAGGAAGGCTCCAGGATATTTCTGACACCAGAACTACACATCTGCTTGCACCTGCACCCACGCTCTCCTTTCTTCTGTTTCAGTGCAGGAAAGAAGTATCCACCCTCTGATAAGAAGTCAACCTCCCTTTGTCTCTTGCATTTTTAACTTCTCCATTTGTGCCAGATAATTTCATCAGTTAAACATGATCAAGTATCTCTCAAAATTAAAAAAAAAATATATCTCGAACCCACATCTCAGTTTCCCAGGTAAAACACAGGACTCACAGTTAAATTTGAGTTTCAGAACAACCATGAATTATTTTTTTAGAATAAGCATGTCCTAAATATCACACACATAATTTTGTAAAGTATAATTTATGCAAAGTACATCCATAATATTGCATGGGACATACTTATTCTAAAACAAATTTAGTTTACCTGAAATTCAAACATAATTGGGTGTCTTATATTTTTAAGTGCTAAATCTGGTAAATCTACCCACAGCTTCCTCCAAACCACCACTTTATTTCTTAAATCTTCAGAGAAAGTTCTTCAAAAGAGTTGTTTATATGTGATGCCTTTATTTCCTCACTTACTAGATATTTTTGACCCTACTCCAATCTGGTTTTCTTTCCCTTCTCACTGCTGAAATGACTCTTGCTAAAGTTACCAGTGATGATCTCTTGTTAAATCTATGGATACTTTCCATTCCTCACTCTACTTGATCTCACAGTAGCATTTTACACAATTTATCATCTCCTGTTTGAATCAGTCCTCTCTCTTATCTTCAGTACACACACACACACACACACACACACATGCACACACATGTATGTATGTATATATTTCCCTCCACCCTCTGGCTGGCCTTTTCCTTCTCTGGCTGGCCATTTCTCCTCCATTTAACCTCTATTATTGAGGCTTTTCAGGTCTAGTTCTTGGGGTCCTTTTTCTCCTTGTTCTTAATATTCACACTAGATAATTTTATTCACTTCCATGGGCTCAAATGCTATTTTTGTGCCAAAGATTCTCATATTTATATATCTAACCCAGATCCTTTTTCTGAGATCCAGCTATTTCCATTTGGATGTCTCACAGGTAGGTCAAACTTAATGTGTTAAAAAATGAATGGCTGAAAAGTTTTTCAACCTCTTTGTCTTCTAGTGTTCTCCATTTAGTAAATAGAATCTTTGCCCACCCAGTTGCTTTTGGCAGAATCTGGGATGCTTCCTTGATACCACTCCTCTCTTCTGCATCCTACCACCTCCTGACTTTATCAAAACCATCACTAAGCACTATTGATTCTACCTCTGAAATCAAGCTTATATCTATCCATTTCTCTCCATCTGCCTACTTCCTCACTAGTTCATCACCACTAGACTTGCCTGAGTTACTTCATTTGAACCCTTCCTGCTTCTCCCAAGCCATTCTTCTTTCCTTTTCAAATTACATTGCATCCACAGTGATCTTAAAACACAAATAGCTCATGTCATTTGCTTGATGCCTTTATAATTTCTTATTGCTTACAGGTTTTAAAAAAAAAAAAATCCCTGTAAGCCAAAGGTCCTGCATGATTTTACTTCTACTTTCTCAATCTGACTTCATGTGATACTCCCTGAATATTTTCAGGTTACTGATCTTCTCTGAGTTCCTCTGATGCACCAGGTGATTCCTTACTTCCAGACTTTGGTATATGTCCTTTCTACCAGAAATTCTTCACTCTTATGCTCACCAAGCCAAATACCACTCATCTTTCTAGTGTCAACTTCAACACCGTTTGCAGGCACTCTTAACATGAACATGGATGTGAATCTAACTCTATCTAGACATGTAAGTTTGCCATGCAAAGGGAGCACCACTAATGGCATGGGTCCATGAGGCCAAGAGGAATCTCAGAACGTGGCTTTATTTCATCTCATCCCAATCTGGTCCTGGAATTGAAGCTGATAGGACACCTGAGCTCTGCATTTATGGGACACATTCTTTTCTGAAGAATTATAAAAATGCCAAACCAGAACATCATGCCCATGATAATCCTAGCCCACTTGGAAAATGTTGAGATCCCACTCAAATTACAATAACAATACAAATCATTATTTTTGTGCACCTTTACTGATCTGGTGCTTTATATCTATTTCCTCTGGTCCTCATAGATATCTTGGAAATTGTTAGTGATACCATTTTAGAGAAGGAGAAATTGAGACTCAGACAGGTTAAGTAATGTGCAGTCAGGGGTGAAAAAAACTTTCTTCTGTCCTTCTAGGTTCTTCTGGCTTGTCTAAGAATGAAATTGACATGAGACAGATTGACAGGAGAAAATCAAATTTAATTTTGTACTTACGGGGAACCCCACATACATGAGAGGTTCAAAAAAAGAAAGATAAAATGAGGTATATATACCATCCTGATGTAAGAAATGGGATAGGGACGTGGAGCTTCCAAAGAAAGAGGGTAATTCACAGGATAATAAGAAAAAGAGCAGATGTTTGGTAATTAGATGTTTGCCCTGCCATAGAGATGGGGCCACTTCGGTAAAATTTATCTCTGGTGAAAACTCTTTTTCCGGGAAAAATTCCCAGTTTAAATTTTTCTAGGAAGGTAAGGGAGGGGCAGTAAAGTCTCCACTGACTTTAGCTCAAAATAATGCAAACTTTAGCTCAAATAAATAATAGGCCAAACCGGCACATCTTGGGGAGGGCTGTTCTGAACCCCTAGTGCTCAAGACCTCACAGTTTATCAAGGGCTGAGTTGACTTTGAACTCAGGTTGGTCTGACTCCAAGTTCCTCCGTTTCTACCTCTCATGAGCCAACAGCAATGGATGCTCCTGTCCCCATGTGAAAAGTATTTTGCGCTTTGCCCTGATACTGTTATGAACCCTAAGGCCTCCGAGCAGCTCTGAGGGTCTCTCTGGAGCCAAAGGTTGAGGGTGTAGAATAAGTTGTTTCTGGGATATGTAACCCCATTGGATGAGGGGGACTCTGCACCTGATTCTGACGGAGGGTCAAGAGCAGCTTTGCCCGTGGAGCACTGGGGGCATGCCATGTTAGCCACGGGAAGAGTGGCACGACGCCAGTTGACGGTCAAGTAGAATATGGCCTGGCTAAAGGTGAATTACGGGGTAGCAGGCCACTTCTTTTCCCTTCTGGGTCTAAAAATCTGTCATCTCGAAACCCATTTGTAGTTAGACCTGAGGCATTGATGTGAATTTGAAGAAACACATCTCTAAGAAAATAGGCACGGACCTGTGAAATCCAGTTGAATAGCCTTCCAGATGCATAAATACTTTCTTCTTTCAAGTTTACTGCAACTGCAAATTCCTGTTTCAAGAACGACTCCTTGATTCATGCTGAGATGGCTGTCAGTGGTCTCAATAATCATAGATATTTAAATGAGAATTTTAAAAGATCACTATTCTAATTTAAAATGCTCTTGGTGGGAATTAAACAGCTAAATTCTCTGCTTCTTTCCTGAACTCTGAAGGGGAAGGGCTAACAGGGGCAAGAAGATGTATACCTTGACCTCTTGATTCTGCCCAATTATCCAGTTTCTCTGAGACATTTTGCTTTGGATCTTTCAATCACCTACACATCCATAACTAAGATGTCACTTTTCACTGAATTCTATTTTGTTATTTTTGTCAAAAGGTAAGCTCGCGCTCATGTGTGTGAGAAAATTGATCTGGTTGCTAATGGCATAGAGTCGAAATAAGCAGTTTGACTGACTTCTTCACTCCCTTTTATTAGCATTGCTACTTTTAGATAAACTATTCCTGAAATGATTAGTGTAGGAGGATGGGTTTAGTCTTGTATCTTCTTTAAAGCACTCAGAGTTAGAGATCCCAGAAGGATCAGTTTTCTCACTTGTACTGAAAATGTCATTCTAACAGTTATCTGTCTGCACAGTCAAGTTTTGAGAAATCTTTTGAATTTACCGCATTCACACCATTCTCCATCATGGTTCTAAAAATGACTAATGCAGCTTGGAGACTGTGATAGCTGATCATCTTTTCCAATCATACGCTAACACTCACACACACACTCACATACACACATGCTCTGCTGACATGAATCCTTAAAGGTTTAAAATGTCCTATATGCTAAATGGAATGTGGAGGCTTGTGGGATGCTTAAGCATAGAGCTATAGTGTTCTTTTCACTATGGTTGGTTCTGTCAAAGAAATTGGTCTGGTTGTTTGATTAAATAGACCCATCTTATTTCTAACCAAATGTGCGACTATAGCTTTATCTTATATTTAAAATAATCTCTGGCATTAAAATTTCAAATCCATTACTTAATTTCATCCTCCCATCATCTCTGAGAAAACTGAAGTGCAGCATTCTCTTTTTTTACGTAGGAGGAAACAGTCTTAGAGTGATGATGACCTACCCAAAGTCATGCAAAAAGTCAAAGGATCACCCTCTCTTAGGGGTCCTAATTAGTCACCATACGCCAGTTTAGGGTCACTAAAACAAATCATCTAGATGAACTTCATTTCCTTTCTTGACGAATGCTAATCTGATGGTTAAAGGGACTGTCACAAACTCAGATATATCCTATTCCTAGAAAAACATGTGACAAAAGTCTCCTGTGATGTCATTCTGGGGATGATGGAGAAGTGTGTGGGCTGAATGATAGTAATTAGGTGAAGTGGGAGATGATTATATCCAAAAGGGGAGGATTAGTTGATTGTCATTAACTTGCAGTGAGATCTCTAGGAATTTTCCACAAGGCTTTGGTTTTGGTCCTGTCCAGTTCAACAATTTTATCAATTACCTGGAAGAAGTCTAGGAACTTGCTTACTAAATTTGCAGATGACACAAAGCTGGTAAAAAAGTAAAGATTAGTAATTCACTGGATGACAGAATCAAGTTTTTAAAATGTCTGTTATTTAGAATGATGGGTTGTCATTTATTAAGGATAGAGATAAAGTCCCCCATTTAATTAGGAAAAGAAATTGTGATAAGATGACTGGAACTGAATTGAGAGAAACTGCCAAAAATAAAAAAAAGCCTCGGGTTTTAATTTACTATAAGTGTGATGCAACTACTGAAAAAGTCACCACAGTCTCTGTTGGCATTAAGAAAGAGAGAGAGAAGGTTGATAAAAGTAACATATCTATCTTGATGTACCCATTTTGAGTATTGCGATTGATTCTGGAAACCATATTTTAAGAAAGATACTGTCAAGTTGTTGTTTGTTTAATGGATGGAAGGGTTTTGATAGTGAAAAATCAGGGAATCATGTAACATGAAAAAAACTGGAGTGGTTTGTCTATAAAATAGAAGGGGATCATAATAGCTGTCTTTATTGAGCCCTTATTGTGCATATTAATTACTTAATCCTCTCAGAAACATGATGAATTATTTATTGTTGTTGTTTCTGGCATGAAAACTGAGGACACACAGCTAGACTACCTGGATTGGAATTCATATAGTTTGACTACGGGACCTACTCTTTTAAACATTGTACCACATTACTTCTCCAAATATTTATCAAATGTCTGAAGAGTTGCTATGTGGATAGAAAACTAAGCTTATCCTGTGGAATACAGTTATCAACAGATGAGTAGACTCAGGTTACTTCTCAAAGTAGAGAATCTTTCTGGGCACTGGGAGATGATGGTACATCTCCTAGTTTTGGGTACAATGTTAGACTAGATTACCTCTAAGGTGACATCCAACTGTAAGACTCTAATTTATTGGGATGTGATTTGATGTAACACGGTATCACTATAAACAGAAAAACAAATTTTCAAAAGTAAATCAAATCAATCATCAGTAATTTAAATGGTGTTCTTTTGAACATAAGTTTAGAGAATCTCCCCTGCACATCCCATGTTGCTAAGCTGTCCTCACCATGTGTTCTTGGTAAACCTCCTTGCATGGGCACCAAACTGCCAAAATTATATAAACTTTTAAAAATCTATCTTTTACTATGTCTAGAATATTATCAATAATATCCTCTATGCAGACCTCCATCCAAGGAGATTGTATTGCAGAAGTAAAAAGCCCTTACACTGTGTGAATCTTAGTAGCTGTTTGATGCACTAAAATCAACATTGGTTGCAAATAAAGATCCTATATGCCGCAACGAAGATCCCATGTGCCACAACTGAGACCTGGCATAGCCAAAATAAAATTAAATAAGTAAATAAATATTGAAGAAAAACATTGGCAGTGGTTTCAGAATGCTGGGAGGGTCAGAGCTCTGTCAGATACTAGTGGTGGTGACTGGAGCACTTCACTTTTCTTATTTCCGTCTTAATTATTAAATTTCAAAAATGAGGATAGTAATATCAACTTTATAAGATTGCTGTAATAAACCCAGTAATGTATATAACAGGTCCTACCACACGATGCAGATTCTCAATAACAATTTAGGTTTTCAGTGAAATGTATTTGCAAGAATAGTTGTGCGTGATAAAGAAATTGCCTGGTCTTTCTTCCTGGTTCCTGGGAGATAAACTCTAAAACCATTGAATTTCCTAAGTGATTGAAGTATGTTTGTTATTCATGGTTGGCCTCTTAAGCCCCACCTGATGGTTTATGTTAATGACATGACTCAGAATGGGAGCTGGCCAGCCAGGAAGACCAACCATGTGATTAGAGGGTTGGGGTTTTGAGCCACAGGATATCAGCCCGATCTCTTCAGAGAGAAGAGAGGCTGGAGATTGAGTTCAACTACAATGGCCAATGTTTCAGTCAATCTGCCTACCTAATGAAGCCTCAATAAAAAGTCTGCACACCAGAGCTCAGGTGAGCTTACCTGGGTGATAATACTGTGCGTCTTGTCACACACTGATGTACCAGTTGGGTACCACATCTCTGAGGGTGAAAGAAGCTTCACTTTTGGAACCCTCCCAGACCTTGTTTTCTGCCTCTCTCCCTTTATCGCATGCCCATTTGTATTCTTTTGCTATAATAAAGCTGTAATCCTAAGTATTGTGCTTTCTAGCAAATTATCAGTTCTGAGGGGGAGTCTGTGGGGAATCTCCATATTTATAGCCAGCTTATCAGAAGTGATGGCAGCCCTGGGGACCTCCAAACTTGTGGCTGATGACTAAAGTGAGAACTGCCTTGTGGAGAACTTAACTTGACGTTTGGACAGACTCTGGCTCATTTGCTTAAGCACGTATATGAAAAAGTTAGACTTATATAAAAGGTAAACTGGTAGTAATGTTTGACCTTGCAGTCTTTCTAGAATATGTCAGATGTAATTTGATTATAGACCTTTGTTTTTAGCAAATTTTCAGAAACATCTTCACTGAGTAATGTTGAAGAAAATAAACATGTTCAACAACTAAGCTGTTGAGGTAGAGATATAGGTAAGAATTCTCCAAGTTATCTTATAAAATCCTAATACCAGTGCTTTGTTCTTTGTTTGCATTTAAAGAATCTAATCATCAGAGATGTCAACAACTCCTGTAGTTCACACTTAATTGTGACAGTTTGGATTTGAGCCCTTTGAAAACTGGAACCATATCTCACATAATTCCATGTAGCACAGGGCCTGGCACATGGTAAGTATTCAATATATACTTTGGCTTAACTTTCTCAGTCAACTAAGAAAAGAACAGGGTTTGATCTTAACAATCAAGGATTGTAGATTTGTTCCCTAGAACTCTACTATACCTATCATTTAATTCTTCACTCAATTTTATTGCTTCCCTACACCTCTGGAAATTTTGTGATGGTTTGGAAGTTTATTTTGCTTGCCATGGTGTTTCTAGTGCCCAATATGGTAATTGGAACAGAGTGGATCCTCCATAAGTATTTTTTGAATGGAAACCCTAGTGTTACAAGGAGTTTCTCATTCATAGAATTTATGTTTTCCATAATGTGAACGTAGGTAAGTAAAATTTATTTGTAGAGAATACAAATGAATATTTCTTTACATTATTTTAAAAGTATAACAGTAAGTATTTTTGAAAGCAGAGAAGAATAGGCATGCAGTATTTCCCATAAAATAAGCACAAGCAAATTTAATAAATTTTAAGCTGTATTAACCTCTCAGAACAAATAAAAGAAAAAGTCTGTAGATTTAAAAAACAGCCAAAGACATTTCACTGTGACAACTAATCTTTAATGTTATCCTGTTTGATTTTTCTACCAGCCCATATAAGAATAGTACTTTTTATGTTGCATGTGAATTTTTCAGATTGATTATTTCTCCTTACCAAAATATCTATAGGGAAAATTTTCCAAGATCAGTTGTCATTCAACTCACAATTTATCTTTGGTTGCACAGACACTATTTCTGGATAAAGGATCATCCAGATACCCTGTCCTCTTATATTTACACAGGACTTACCTTTTCTGAGGGTTACCTATGCCAGCTATGACACATTATGGAATACAGCCCTGTTGAAAGACCTAGTAAGAATATAAGGACCAGTTTGTTTTAAAATACACGAAAGAAAGACAGCAGACAGGGTCTCATGAGAAGTGACATTCTGTAATTACCTCCCCCTATCAAAAGAAAAACAATTCCTAGAAATTAATGAATACAGCAAGAGTCTATTTCCTATCTTAATTCTATCTTAATTGCAAAAGTGGATCAATTAAAAAAAAGACTACACTAGCAAAGCCCCTCTCTTAACGTTTTGTCTCTCAATTCTCTAGTCATCAAATCAATATATATATAAGCATACCATGAAACTGTTTTAACCTTCTGAGATGAGGTAAACCAACTCCACCATCAGAGCCCCCATGAAACAACCAAATCCATTGAACAGTGTCAAACAATTCATAAAGTTTCCTCTGATGGTACTTGGAACAAATCTGTGTGATATTACAGAGACTGAGAAGAAAAAAGGTCAGAATTTAGAACATTCTCTTTAAAATACTTTCATAGATATTCTTCAAATTAGTATTGATCATATCTCAAAGAAAGTTTACCAAAACAGGCAAAATTTCTGTTGGACTTTGTTAAAGTTACTATAGTAAGCTATATTATGATGTTACAATTTACAGATGTCTACAAGGAATAAAAAATGGCAAAATATATTGCTGTAATGGTACAAGGAAAATTTGATTACTGGTGGTTGAGTGTCCCAATATATTCACCCAGATTTCACCTCAATTTGTATATTTCTTATGAATTTTGGATTGAGCTAAGGCTTGTACTGAATAGTATCTTGACAATCTATCAATAAGGTCTATGATTCTGTACTTCTATATACATCATTAGGTTCCCTATAGAAATCTTGAATTTATCATAGAAAACTAGCATGGAGGTTAACAGCATAGGCTCTGGAGTTAGATAAGCTTATACTAAAATCCTGGGTCAACTGTTTACTACCTCTGTGATTTTAGGTATGTTGCTTAAACTTCCCAAGCCTCAGTGTTCTTCTCTATAAAATGAGAGTAAGACCATTACTCACTTGCTGGGGTGCTGTGACTGTTACTTGCTATAATATATGTAAAGTGCTTATTACAATGCTGAATAAGGTTAGCTATTTTTAAAAGTATTAATTTTACCAAATCAAATAGCCCCTAACTACTTGTGTAAGGCACTGTGCAAAGCCCTTTATATGCATTTAAATTATACCATTTAAGGAGAGACAATAGCTTAAGCATCGGGTCTCCAAAATGGTTATCTTTTTCCCCCCAAGTCATCGTTGGAGTAATAGTAATAATGGTGGTAAGAGGTTGAACGAAAATCACAGAGCAAAGTTTTTTTAAATTTTCGCTTAAAAATAATTTTTTCAATATCAGAAATAAATGAAATAAGTATATATAATTTTGTACATTCCATATCAACATAACTATGTTAAAATATGCATGGCAATCTAAGGGATAAAGCTAAAATATTTATAGTATTTATTATGATATGATATCTGCGATTTGCTTCATAATTATACCACAAAGAGGAAGAAAGTATGTGAATGAAGGTACAAATGAGACAAGTTTGGCCATGTGTGGAAGATTATTGAAGCTGGAACATGAATACATGGGAGTTTATTGTACTCATCTCTCTCTTTTGTATATGAGTGGCAAAATATTGTAAGTAAACACATTAAATAACATGAACAGTTTTAGCTTTGACTGGCTGAATTATTGGATTTTTACTCTTTTGAACTTTGCAAATTTTTCTACCGTGAGAGCTAGTAAATAAACACTAAAGCTCTTTTAAAAAAGAAATGTGGTGATAGAAAACCAATATACCGTAAACACTAAACTTTTAGTTTCCCTCTCTCTAAGAAGAATGAGATTTTATTACCTTCTCCCTTCCCTCTCAGGAAGACTTCACCCCTGATTTCTCTGTACTTTTACCTCAGTAAAACTCTGCATTTGTCCAGCACTTTTAAATGAACTTACTAACACCTAATGTCAATGTATTCATGTTCCTTCCTGTATTCATTGAACATTTCTGTTTTGCTTTCTGTGTGTTCTTCATGTGTTTTTATTTATCATTTGATAAACATTTAAAGGAGGCTCTGTGCTCCAGATGTGCTGAGTGCTGGGGCTGAGGGTGGGAAAAAGCATCAGTACATCTTTCCAGGATTTTAAGCTCTGGGAGGGCAGAAGGCAGAGATATGCACAATACTAAGGGCGGTGCTCACTGGGCACTTAATACCACAAATAGTTACTGGAGATGAAGGTAATGATGGTGAGAAATAAAATACTGTGAAGAAGGGCTTCAAATATCATCACCAGGAGGCCGTGGGTACCAGAGCTCTCTTGTGCAGTGCAAACCACCAGCAGGAGCCCGAGGCCAAGCTCGCAAGGTTTGTTCAGGAGGATCCAAAGGAGAGTACGAGGAAAATGCTGAAGAGGCTTTGGGAAGAAATAATTCATGGTTATAAAAAGGATGTGGCTTATGAACTTTCCTCTTTATAAATATGAGGAGACAAACAATGGGCAGAAAGATGAAGTAGGCCGATTTCTTTCACTGAGAAAAAGCAGAAACTCTACAAGCCCATTATTACTTTGCTAGTTAATTATTAATCCTGTGCTTTTCTCTTGCTAGAACTTCTGGTGCGGTATATAATTCATGAACACACTTTGCCAGCTCTCTGCCTGCTGGTGAATCTCTCTTTGGTGTCGTTTTCATCGTTTTGAAAGCCTCCGGTTCCCTTTTATAGGACTTAGCACTTCAAGTCCTCCGATCTCCAATTCCAGGCGTCTACTTGCATGTTCTGATCTTTTTCGACTTTGGTGATCATCAGCTTGATTTTTAAGGCTCCATGATACTTCTTTTGGCATGTTGTAGTATAGATATGATCAACAAGTCTGCCACTATTCTAAAATTCTCATTTTACTGTGAAGACACTGTAAAAAAATATTCAGTGTACGGGAAAGCTGGTCTTCTTGCCAAAGAGAGCTGAAATGTGTCTCCAGGTGGAGGGTGATTAGTGTTTTGCAAAGATGCCCCATCACAGCATACGCGGAATCTACAAACTATAGGACCAGAACTGCCTTCCTGAGGGACCTGGTACTAGGGACTCGTTGCTGGAAATTTCTTTTACTCCAATTGTTCTTAAACAGTTAAAATGTGTTTATTGCATTTGGTGAGGGGTTATTTTGAACATGTGGAGAAGCACCACAGACCTAGAAAATGGAACTTTATACTATTTCCATTTTCAGGTCATTTTTCCTTCCTCATCCCTAAAAAGCTTCAGCTTTGAATCTCATGTTACCCAGTTATATCACCTAATATTTCTCTTTGGTGCTGTCAGCCACCAATCTCTAAGACGTTTTCCTCTATTTTTCAGAGTCACCAGCTCCCCTCTAATGGTCACACTCTCCAGTTCCACTTCTGCCTTAATTCTCGGCAATTTTAACACACCCATACATATAGATCATCCTCCCGACCTTCCATCCTGCCATCTCTTGGTTTCCCAGTTCCTTGACCTCCTTTCCAATGTCCTTGTCCTCCACTTGACATCAGCCACTCACACCCATGGTCACACCCTGAATGTTGCACCCCAGACCAGGCTTGTTGAACTACAGTCAGGTAAGATCCAGCCTGCCACCTATTTATAAATAAAGTTTTATTGGAACATAGCCACACCCATTCACTGTATATTGTCTCCGACTGCTTATACACCACAATGACAGAGTTGAGTAGTTGTAACAGAGAGTAGAGTGTAAAACCTAACCATTTACTATCTGACACTTTTAAGAAAAAGTTTGCCAACCCATGCCCCAGAGTAATACTTGTCACCACTCCATAATCTCAACTTTGTGCCTTCCCCTCTGACTACCACCTTCCATCTTCCCAGCTTACTCTTGACTACTCAACCACCAGAATGCTTGTCCTCCTTCAGGACCTCCACTCCGTTACTCCTTTTATTATTTTCACCTCTTTCGTGCCCTTCATGTTCTCACTACTCTTTTTACTCAAGTTAAGTTCCACTGGATGAGTTAAGTTCAACTGTCAGAATCATATTCTTCCACATTCCCTCATTTCTTTGCCTGTCTCTTGCTTTCTGGAAATTGACTGGCAAAACAATTCTTTATCTGCTGTCTCTGCTCCTATATCCATGCAGTCTAATGTGGCTGGAGAAAACCTTATAACCCCGTTGACCAACCCATTTTAAATTCCTGCCCACAAACCTCAAATGGCCTCCTTATGCTCCGTGGTAACTTCTATATTATCTCCCTGGTTCCTGCACTCCCAATTGTTCTCGACAACGACCACACGCCTTTCCCCTCTCTTCCAACCCCCAAGATGTCCTCCTTTATCCTCAGCTCATGGCTTGGCATCCTACTTCACTAAAGATATCGAATCAGCTGGAAGAGAATTTCCATAGAATCTCCACACCATACTTACATACCCGTGAGTTTCTGCATCTACACACTCTGCCTTCCAAACTGTTCCCATTGATGAACTATGCTTGCTACTATCTAAGCCAAATTCTCAACTTGTATTTTCCTGACACCATCAACTTTCCTTTTCTGTTGAATCATCCCCACTAGAGTAATCTGTGATGCCATCATTTTTCTTCCTTAAAAGCAATACAAATAAAAAACCCTTTCTTAACCCCATTCCTTTGTCAGCTACTATTTCATTTCTCTGTTTCCCTTTGTAGCAAAGTTTTTCAAATGAATCGTCTCCAATTCCTCTTGTCCCGTTATCCCTTAAACTTATTCTGGTCAGGCTTTTGAACGTTCCCATTCTGGGCATACAAAAAGCTCTTGCCAAAATCACCCATAACCCACAGATTGTTTAATCCAATAGTCAATTCTCAGTCCTCAGCTTGTTTGATCCATCAGCAGCATTTGACACAGTTGATCATTCCCTCCTCCTGGATACCTTTTCTTCACTTGACTTCTAAGATGTTGCATTCTTGGTTTTCTTCTTTTCTCAGGTTCTTTTCTATCTCCTTTGCAAATTTCTCATCTTCTCCTGAATGCCTTCATAATGGAGTGCCTCAGGGCTCTCAGTTCTTGAATCCTCTTCTCTGTCTACACCGACTTCCTATGTACCCTGACTCCCTTGGTGATCTCAACTAGTCCCATTACTTTAAATACCACTGAAATGCTTATGACTGTCAAATTGCATCTGCCCCTACTTCAGTACCAAATCATAGGCTTGGATATCCAATGCCCTATTTGATATCTCTGTTTGAAAGCTCATCCTCAACATGTCCAACATGAAACTCGTGATCTTCTCCTCAAAGCTTGCTCCACCGGTAGCCTGTTATCTCTCCATAGATGTCAACTCCATCCTTCCAATTGCTCGGGTCAACAACTTTGATGTCATCGCTAACTCCCCTCTTTCTCTCTCACTCTAGTGGTCTGTCTTCAAATATGACTGAACTTTGACTATTTCTCACTACCTATACTGCTTCTTCCTGTTCTGAGACACTCATTTGTCTTCCTTAGATTATTACCTCCATGCATCTATCCTTTTCCTCACTATAGTATATTCTCTACAGCAGAGAGAGGGTTGTTTTTTTTTTTAAAGTGTGAGTAATATCATGTCACTCCTTTTCCCCTGTCACTCAGAGCCCAAGTTGTAGTCTTTACAATGGCCACTTTGACTCATCTCTTACCAGTTTCTCTCTTCCTCATTCCTCCAACTGCATGAGACCCCTTGCACTTTCTTGCCGGACACACCTCCCATCTTTGCATTTACTGACTGCTTTTCCAGCAATGATGTTCTTTACATATATCCATGTGGATGACCCCCTCAACTCTTTCAAGTCTCTGCTCAAATGTCACCTCTCACTGGGGTCTATCCTGACCAATCTCTTAATGCTGCAACCTGCTCCCTCCCTACTTGGCATTTCTGATCCCCCTTTTCCTTTTCTATCTTTTCTTCTTTAGCACTCATCAACTTCTAACATGCTCTATGATTTATTTATTACATTTATTGTGTATTACCTTTCTCCCCTTGGTAGAATATAAGTTCTACAATGGCAGAAATATTTTCTTTCTTTCTTTTTTTAAAGTTGATGTGTCTTAAGTTCCTAGAGCAGTGTCAGGCATATTGTAGACACCCACACAGTATTATTTGAATAAACCAAAACAAGTTATGAGATAGCTGGGGTATACACTGCCATGATTAAGACATAATTTGAAGTGTTTTCTTTTTTTTTTTTCTTGCAGATCATCTTCAATGTTCAACATGACCTTTAGTGGGGTAAAAAATGTCCACTGAAATTTGGATAGTGATCCACTGTGCTTGCTTTCTCAGTGCTAACAATGTAGGACACTGTCAGTAATTTGAATAATATATTTTTATTATACTCAAATAGAAATGGCTATAGAGTTCATTCATTCATTAGTTTATTCAATCAAAATATACTTATTTATCACCTACCATGTATGTGTACTTTTCAGGAGGGAAGAACACAGAAGAATACATAGATGAACAAGAAAGATCAGAATATGTACTTCAAGGCTGTACATTCTCATGGTGAGAGGCAGGTATACACTTATAAATAAGAAAATTTTTGATTCTCACAAGTGTTATTTTTAAAAAATGGAACAGGGTAATGGACTGGAAAATGATGGGATGACCAGGGAATCCTCTCTGACGAGATGATCTTTGAGAAAACTCAATAATGAGGAGAAGCCAGCTGCTTGAAGAGGAAAGAAAAGAGATTCTAGACAGAGAGAAGCAGTTCAAAGGCCTTGGGGCAAAAATAAGTTTGACACCTTAGAAACACAGAATGAAGATCATCAAATTTCTAGTGAAGCGGTCAGGGGAAAGAATGTTATAGAATGTGATTGGAGCAGTACACGGAGGCTGAATCATGTGGAGTCTTACTCACCATTTAAGGAATTTATCTCCAAATTCCTATTGTGGAATTTTAAGCAGGGGAACGATAGGACTGCTGTTTTAGAAAGAGCAGGATAGCTGTTAAGAGAATGGGCTCGGGCAGGAGAGGAAGCAGGGAGACAAGTTAGGAGGCTCAGAAAGAATTGGGATTAGAGGACTTCCCTGGCGGTCCAGTGGTTAAGACTCCATGCTCCCAGTGCAGGGGGGATGGGTTCAATCCCTGGTTGGGGAAGAACTTGCATGCCTCATAGCGTGGCAAAAAAAAAAAAAAAAAAAAAAAAAAGAATTGGGATTAGAGACCAGGTGGATAGCAAAGGAGATAGTGAGACAGAGCCAGATTGATTTGTCATTTTTTCATGTTTTAAAATTTTATTTTTAGTAAAGTACAGTTGATTTACAATGTTGTATTAATTTCTGCCGTACAGCAAAGTTTATTCAGTTATACATATAAAGACATTTTTTAATGGTTTTTTTTCCATTATGGTTTATCTCAGGATATTGAATATAGTTGCCTGTGCTATACAGTAGGACCTTGTTGTGTATCCATCCTATATGTAATAATTTGTATCTGCTAACCCCAAACTTCCAGTCTGTCCCTCCCCCACCCCCTCCCCCCCGGCAACCACAAATCTGTTCTCTAGGTCTCTGAGTCTGTTTGTGTTTCATAGATCAATTCATTTGGAGACAGGGCCAGATTTAGATTATATTTCAGAGTAAAGACAAAGACTTGCTGTTGGATTGGAGGTGAGAAGTAAGGAGAAGAAAGGGACCCAGGATGACTGGTGAGAAAGACACGATTCTGCTCACTTTCCCAGGTCTCCTGGTGCTCACATTGTGGAAGGTGTGGTAGAAAGAGTTATAAGCCGGACATCTGTGCTTGAGCCCTGAGTCTTGGACTATTAATTTATGTGAAAGATAGTAACAATAATAGCACACGTTACTGCTGCTAATACTGAGTGCTGTCTATATATTCGACACTCTGCTTTTTTCCTCTATGTGAAATATTTCACTTGGTCCTTACAATATCCCGTCCCCATTTTATAGATGATGAGAAAGGCTCAGAAATGCAGAATAATTTTTTCAAGGTCACACAACCAGTCAGTGGCTGAAGTGGGTTTGAATTCAGATCTGCCTGACTTTAAGACCATAGATATTAACAGCTATGCTGTACTGCCTTCTAGAAGAATGATTCTTGATTTTACAGTTCAAAACACCCTTTCACATTTTATGTCATTTAATTCTCAAGAAGTAGGCTTCATTCCCATTGACTGTTACACTGATGCTGTGATATAAGGAAGAATTATAATTATTTCCATTTTAAAGATCTAAAAGGTGAAGCTTAGTGGTTAAATGAATTTTTAAGGTCACATATGTAGTAAGTGACAAAGCTGTAAATCAAAACAAAGTCTTCTGGTCCCTACCCCATGAGCTCTATAGAGGATAAGTCAGTTGACTTAGTTTGACCTCAGTTTCCAGATGGGTAAATCAGGGATGGGTGGACTAAATGATTTATACTATATGATCTGCCTTTTTAAGTCTATGGTTGTAAGTGCCTCTCTGGCTTTTGTGTGTTGAACCACAATTGCTTAGCTGGTTGGGGATTTCCTGACTGTGTTCACTCATCACCTTCATACATTACCTTTCTTCACATCTAGCCTATAAAATTCTGGCTGACTACTTCCAACAATTTTCTGGAAACATCAGGGAAGTCACAAATATTTGTGTGGTGGCATTCTTTTATACTTCTTTTGTATTCCTTGTAGTGTTAAACAAACAGTGATACCCACATTTTAGAATCTCATAAAACCTTTTATTTCATGTGGAATGAAATGACTTAAAATTATAAAAAACAAGTCTAACATATATATGACTACTCACACAAACAGTTTTATTTTGACTTTTTTCAAAGAACTGCCTTAGTATCATATATAAGTATGTGTATGTGTGCATGTATATATATAAAATATATATTTCTTTAAGGAATTTAAGAATAACTGAAGATAATAGAATCATTGAAGATTTTAAACAAGTGAAATGGTTAGAATTGTCATTTAGGATAATTACTCAAAAGGTTGTGAATTGAGTAGCTAGAATGGGCGAGATGTTAAAGGTAGGAAGAGTTAGGAAGTTATAAAAATAATCTTGGTAAAGTATAATTGGTGCTTGAGTTACAATCAGGATTCCCCGTACAGGGAACTATAAGGAAGATAGAAATATAGGATGCAGTAGATCACACTGATAAATACACACACACACATATTTCTGTGCAAGAAGTCACAGAAATATTTTGATGAATTTTAAAGTGGCTAGTTTAATTAATATCAGCCATCTAGATATGCCAGAAAACGCTTGATTTTTAATAAAGTTACTTTGAACCTGTCTTATGAAACACTAGTGATCCCACTTAATTTACTGTAATTTAATTTAAAGACATTGAGTTGTCTGGAAAATTGACTCAAATTTTCATTGCATTTGCATGCTTATATACTCTCAAAGTACATTAGAAATGTCATTTTTGGACGGAGTATATATGTGAGTTTATCTATGAATGAGAGGGAACAGGGTGGGAAGAGGGAAGGGAGAAGAGGAGAGTTTGCATCTGCATATATCAGCTGTGTCTTCTAGATTTTAGCAAAGTTTTTCCTCCTGTCGTGTATCTGACCAAATGATTACTGCCTTTAACCAGGTTAGTAAATCTTCCGTTCCATTCTATCTATATTCAGGTAGAATTAATCATAGTCTGTATGTAGTAAAGGAAGGAAGAGTAATTATACATTTTTTAAAAATGAGGGTGATGCATAGGCTTGTTCTGAAGCATTGCAGGAAATCTCCAGGGTGGGACTAGATCTCCAGCTGCTTGAGGTGATGTGTTCTGTGTGAAGACTCAGTATGTTCTAACAGGTGGTGAAAAAATTGTTACACACGGGCTGGGTTGACCAGAGTTTCACCCACTCCAAGTAAAACGTATTGAAGAACCAGGTGGAAACAGGGCACGGAGGAAACGGTGACAACTTTGCCTGAAAGAGGCTGCTCGAGTGGATGGAAGTGCTTTCTGTGTATTTCAAAGAAGCCAGCTACCATCACAGACAATGCAGCAGAAAGATTGCCAGCAACTGAAGAAAAAGAATGAAAACGAAAAAAAAATTTAAAAGAGCCCCCAAATCAGTGTAATAGGCTATAGCATTTCTTACACATGGACAGTAGAGGATGTATCCTCAACATCTGTTGTTTTTGCTGTTGTTCTGGGGATATCCAGATGCCAGCTAACTGTGTTGTGTGATTTTCCTGTGCTCAGGCTCTGGTCGCTCAGAAATGGCTACATTAGTTCCCTATTTCCTGATTTACTGGTTACACGGCCTCAGTTATTTAACCTCATTATCTCTTTCCTCAGCTCTAAGATGGGGTTAAAGTCACTTAACTTTGTAGGATGGCTATGAGATTTAAAGACAATGTACAGTTGTTATTGTAACGGTTCCTGGTAGCAATTAGTAGCAATTATTATTGAAGTTAAAGTAATGGTTTTGGACTTTTATCAGATAAGTTATATTATTCTGATAACTTTTTAAGATATATCTGAATCAAAAATGATTTGGGAAAATTTTAAATAAAATGATCTCTTTATAAGATTTTAATTATTATTGAAAAACAGTTTTGAAATAACCTGTGAGCATTATCAGTCCTCAGTTTTCTGACATTTCTCTAATCTTTTCAGAAAAAGTAAAGCAGCTATTACAGAATTAAAGACTAGAAACTTTTGCTTAGGTAAAAAATGTTAAAGGTGAATTAACTAGGAAACAAATATAAATGGAAGCAATTATTCAGATAGTGGGTCAACTTTTCTCTTTTACTTTTAAGGAATTATCTAGGAAATTTTGGTTGAAAATGAGTAGAGATTTTGTTACAATTTTGTTACAGTTTATATCTACTGCAACCATTCCATTTCTCAATTTATCATTCATATTACTGGACTTAATCCCATTGTTAGAGCAGAGGCAAACTTTAGCTTGATGGAATTTACTTGAAATTTAGAGATAGTCACCTTTTGCTAACTTGCATAAAATTTCAGATAAGGCAAAGCTTTCAATTCAGAAAAATCAATCTAATGTTTAAATAGCTTAGTGTTTGTTTTGGTTGATAGAGAAACTGGTAGGTAAATTTTTTGATTGTATCTCAGCATTTAAATGTATCCATAAAATCTGCTCTTTACTGAGACCTCAAGAAATAGAAGGTGTAAAAAAGGAGGAAATATGAATAACATAAAATTTGAGGAATTTTAAAATTTACTACTACTTTAAATTAGACTCCATGAAGGCCCATTCATAATGAAGTAGAGATTTTGGTTCTGTTAACAGTTCATATTTAAAAAAGGAATTTTAATATTATCTACCTTTAAGATAAAATTCATCACAGGATTTATCTAGATTACTTGGCACATTAAGACTCACCAGAAAGAGACCTAAAATGTCAATTCAATTTAATATATACTCTGTTTCTGCTATATGTAAAGCAGTTTGCTAGGGCAGTTGGGGGGTGTAAGATAAAAAATACTTGTTCTCAGTCATTTCAGACTCATATTCAATTCTATAAGAAGAAGAATTTACTTCTAGCTGGAGAAGTGAGATAAATCATTTCATGCTTGAAAGAAAGAAGTGTTTCAGTAGGACGTGAAGGCAGTACAAATGGCCTGAGCAAAAACACAGAGTTGTGAGGGTGTCAGAAAAATTTTCAGAATGGTGAGAAACTCAAGTTATTTGGGCATCAGGGGAGAAGATAGATTGGGGTCAGATCATAAGAGGCATTTAATATATTTTTAGGAATTTGGAAATTACTCTGAAGATAATGGAACCATTGAAGATATTAGACACAAGTGAAATGATTAGAATTGGAATTTAGGGTGATTACACTAAAGGCCATGTGTGCTGGTTGACAGAATGGGAGTGATATTGAAGGTAGGAAGATAAGGAATTAAAAAATAATCTTAATAAAGTATAAAGGAGTTTAGAGTTACAATCAGGGGTCCCACTTCTAGGAAATATAGATGGCAGAAACATAAGATGCAATAGATTCCACTGATAAAAACCATAGCAACTGAAGCAGGGATCAAGGAGGAAGCAGATTTCAATGTTGACTATGAGTCTAGGGGACTGGAGAGATGCTAGTAACAATAATAAAAATAAGACTCACAGTAGATATGGAGAAAATAAATTTGATTTTGGGTTGAGTGAGAGGTGCAAAGAGATAATCTAAAGAGAAGTGGTCAGAAAACAACCAAAAGTGTGAGTTATAGGTCACATTGGTTGAGTCAAGAGAGGAAGGTTTATGAAACCATCTACACAGAGTTGGAATTTAGGGTCAAGTGAAACTGAAAGATAATTGGGGAGAGAAAGAAGAGAACATCTAAGCAATGTCTTCATATTTGCATTTGGGGGCAAGAAAGAGAAGTAAAACCACTGAAAGAAAAGTCAGAAAGATAGGTCACTACACTTTGAAACAAACACAACATCGTAAATCAACTATACTTCAATGAAAAGAAATAAAATTTAAAAAATCACAAAAAAAAGAAAGGTAGTTCACATCTAAGGGAAGGTTTCAAAGAGGATACTCAAAACAGACCTTTTTATCTTTTCCCCTAATTCTTCTCCTTCATTCTTCTTCAACTCCTCCAGTACCTTCATGTACTCAGAGCAGAAATCTGGGGTCCCTTCTCTTTCCCCCAGCCTCTAAATATATTATTAAGGTCTCTGAAAATTATTTCCAGAATATATTGTGAATCAACCTGCTTCTTTCCATAGCCACTGCTATCATTCTAACCTAGGTTATTAACCTTTTTAACCAGACTGTATGCAATACCGTATTAGCTGGTCTTTCTGTTCCCACTTTTGCCCATCTGTAACCTACTAAGCACCTAACAGTCGGTGATCTTAGATAAATGCAAATTCAATGTTACTCTTCTGCTTGACTTCCTTCTATAGATTTCCACGCCTTTAGGATGAAATCCAAAATCCTTAACATGGCTTGTATGTTCTTGCCTGTGCTCATCCCTGCACTTTAACTGCTTGCTGCTTTCTCATCTCTGAGCACATTTCAACCACATCCATCTTCTTTGTTTTTCTTGACCACCTTAAACTTTCTCAACTCAGAGCCCTTGCTTTGTTCTTCTCTCTGAAACATTTTCCCCTACTCTTCACCTGCCTATTTATCCTTCAGGTGTGCATTTCATAATCTAAATTAGACCCTGCCTGTTAATCTCTCTATAATACCCATTTAATTCACCACACTTACCACAATCCGAATTTAAATAATTTTGGTGGGTCCATTTGTACCATGATTGTTTCAGTGACTTTACTGGAAGCTTCATGAAACTAAGAACCAAGTTTGTTTTTCTTACCAATTTCTTGCTACCAAGAAAAGTGCCCTGATTCACAGTAAGTAACATACATATGTACACTCATACACAGATACATATGGATGCACATGTGAATAAATAAATGACCATACTGTTAAATATGTTGAGATATAGAGGATAATAAAACATGTGACAAGTCAACTGTATTTTTAAATGGATTATTGGTTATCTTTTAACTCAACAGAACTCCTATGATGGAATCAGAAAGCAAGGACTTGATGAATCAATGGGTAGTAAATATGTGTAAATGGTGCCATCCATTCTTTTAGGAAGTTTGGTGTGCAAGAAAGGAGAAAGCTAAATAAGTCGCTGGAGAAGTTAGCAGGATCACAGGGAGCTATTTCATAGACATGGAAGGCTTGACCATGTTTGTATGCAGAGGGAAGGAGCCACTGGGGGTGGGAAAAATTAAAGCTATAAAAGCAAGAAATAAATAATATAAAAATGTCCTGAAGTAAATGAGAGAGGAAAAAAGGATCATGGGACCAAAAAGTTTCATAGCAAGGAGAAAAAAGAATCATCCTTTAAAAGAAAAGAGAAAATGTATAGAATATTTAGAATACAGAGAATGTTGAGAACTAGAAAGGTGAATTCGAGGATATATATGTACCATATGACTTTACGATTGCAAATTAGAGAGGCCAATCACTTGCTAAGAGTAAGTGGATGAGGATGAAGTTGAGGGAATAGAGGGGAAATGTTTTCAGTAACCACTGTTGATGGATTTAGCTGAAGATGGAATGTCTATGGCATTAAAATTAAAGTTGGTGGTTGTGATTTGCAGCTTATATTAGTGAGCCTTTTTTGAGATGTAAGCTTAGGTTATTTGATCTTTTTTCTTTTTAATGTAGGTGTTTATCACTATAAACTTCCCTCTTAGTACTGCTTTTACTGTGTCCCACAAGCTTTAGCATGTTGTGTTTTCCTTTTCATTTGTCTTGAGACACTTAAAATTCCCCTTTGATTTCTTCTTTGACCCAATGGTTTTCCAAGAGTGTGTTAATTTTCATATATTTGTGAGTTTTCCCATTTTCCTTGTGTTATTCTTTCTAGTTTTATTCCACTGTGGTAAAAAAGATACTTAGAATGATTTCAACCTTCTTAAATATCACCTCTCAAGGAGCTAGAAAAAGAAGAGTAAACTAAGCCTAAAGTTAGAAGAGAGAAATAATAGATTACAGCAGAAATAAATGAAATGGAGAATAGAATATTCAATAGAACAGACTGATAAAACTGAGTTGTTTTTTTCTTTTGAAAAGATAAACAAAATTGAAAAACCCTCAGCTAGACCAATCAAGAAAATAAGAGAAAAGACTCAATTAAATCAAATCAGATATGAAAGAGATGTTACAACTGATATCACAGAAGTATAAATGATCATAAGGCACTATTATGAACAATTATACTCCAACAAAGTGGACAACCTAGAGGAAATGAATACATTTCTAGATAATAACAACTTACCAAGACTGACTCAAGAAGAAATAGAAGGCCTTACAGATGAACCAGTTTGCAAGGCAGAAATAGAGACACAGATGTAGAGAACAAACGTATGGACACCAAGGGGGGAAAGCGGGGGTGGTGTGATGAATTGGGAGATTGGGATTGACATATATACACTAATATGTATAAAATAGATGACTAATAAGAACCTGCTGTATAAAAAAATAAAATAAAATTCAAAAAAAAAAAAAAGCATTCTTTGCCCCTACTTCTAAATAGACATCCAGGCGTATTAATTCTTTTGATGCATATTGCTAAATTGCTCTAGAAAGGATTATACCATTTTGATATCCTGTCAGTACTATCGGAGGGTGTATATTTATCTTCATCACATTTAAATTGTCATCATTTTTAAAAGTAAAACTTGTTTTATAATAAAATGCAATACTTTATTATAAATAAATTAGAAAACTATTGATTAAAAATAAAGAAGAAGGGCTTCCCTGGTGGCGCAGTGGTTGAGAATCCGCCTGCCAATGCAGGGGACACGGGTTCGAGCCCTGGTCCGGGAAGATCCCACATGCCGCGGAGCAACTGGGCCCGTGAGCCACAACTACTGAGCCTGCGCGTCTGGAGCCTGTGCTCCGCAACGGGAGGGGCCGCGATAGTGAGAGGCCCGCGCACTGCGATGAAGAGTGGCCCCCACTTGCCACAACTAGAGAAAGCCCTCGCACAGAAACGAAGACCCAACACAGCCAAAAAATAAATAAATAATAAATAAATTAAAAAAAAAAAAAAAAAAAAAAGGGCCTTTTTAAAAAAAAAAAAAAAAAAAAAAATAAAGAAGAAATAGAAGGCCTGAATAGACCAATATTAGTAAGGAATAAGGTAATAAGAAACCTCCCAACAAAGAGAAGCCCAGGACCAGATGATTTCACTGGTAAACGCTACCGAACATTTAAATTCTTCTTAAACTCTTACAAAAAATAGAAGAGGAAGGGTTACTCCCAAACTCATTTTATGAGTCCAGTATCACCACAGTACCAAAGCCAGATGAAGACACTACAAGAAAAACTTCAGGCCAATACCCCTGATGAATATGGATGAAAAACTCCTCAACAAAACGTTAACAAACCAAATTCAATGGCACATTAAAAGGATCATACACTGTGATTAAATAGAATTTATCCCTGGGATGCAAGGATAGTTCAACATCCATAAATAAATAAATGTGATACACCACATTTACAGAAAAATAAAAATCACATGATCATCTCAAAAGATGCAGAAAAGGCATTTGACAAAATTCCACACCTTTTACGATAAAAACTATCAACAAAATAGGTATGGAAGGACTTTACCTCAATATAATAAAGACCATATAAGAAAAGCCCACTGCTAACATAATACTCAATGGTGAAAAACTGAAAGCTTTTTTTCTAAGATTTGGAACAAAGCAAGGATACCCACTCTGGCCACTTATATTCAACATATTCCTGGAAGCCCTAGCCAGAACAATTATTCAAGAAGAAGAAGTAAAAGACATCCAAAGTGGAAGGAAAGAAGTAAAATCATGCAGATGACATGACCATATATGTAGAAAATCCTAAAGAATTCACCCAAAAAATTTATTAGAACTAATAAACGAATTCAGAAAGGTTTCAGGATTCAAAACTAACATACAAAAATCACTGTTTCTATTCACTAACGACACACTATCTGAAAAAGAAATTAAGAATATAATCCCATTTACAATAGCAACAAAAAGAATAAATACTTAGGAATGAACTGGACCAAGATGGCGAAAGACTTGTACACTGAAAGCTCTAAAACACTGATTGAAGAAATTAAAGCATATATAAATAAATAGAAAGACATGACATGCTCATGGATTGGAAGAACTAATATTGTTAAAATGTCCATGTTATTTAAAGTGGTGTATAGATTCAATGCAGTCTCTATTAAACCCCAATGGCACTTTTTACAGGCAGAAAAAAATAATTGTAAAATTCACATAGAGTCATGGAAGACCCTGAGAGCCAAAACAATTTTGAGCAAGAAGAACAGAGCTGAAGGCATCATACTTCCTAATTTCAAAATATATTACAAAGGTACAGTAATTAAAACAGTATGATACTGCATAAAGGCAGACATAAAGACCAATGAAACAGAATAGAGAGCCCAGAAATAAACTCACACATTTATTATCAACTGATCTTTGACAAAGGTGCTAAAAATACAATGGGGAAGGATAATATCTTCAAAAAGTAATGTTGGGTAAATTGGCTATCCTCATGCAAAAGAATGAAATTAGATCACTATCTTATACCATTCACAAAAATTAACCAAAAATGGATCTAAGATTCAATTGTTAAGACCTGCAACTGCAAAACTCCTAGAAGAAAACATAGGGTAAAAGCTTTGGTCTTGGCAATGCTTTCTTGGATATGACACCAAAAGCACAAGCAACAAAAGCAAAAATAGACAAGTGTGACATCAAACTAAAAAGATTCTGCATACAAAGGAAATAATCAATAAAATGAAAAGGAAACCCACAGAACAGGTGCAAATGTTTGCAGGCCATATATCTGATAAAGAGAACTCCTACAACTCAGTAGCCAAAACAAACAAACAAAATAATCTGATTAAAAATGAGCAAAGGAACTGAATAGACACTTCTCCAAAGAAGACATACAGATGGTCAACAGGTATGTGAAAAGGTGTTCAACATCACTAATCATGGACTTCCCTAGTGGTGCAGTGGTTAAGAATCCACCAGACAAGGCGGGGGACACAGTTTCGATCCCTGGTCCGGGAAGATCCCACATGCCACGAAGCAACTAAGCCCCTGCACCACAACTACTGAGCCTGCACTCTAGAGCACACATGCAACTACTGAAGCCTGCATGCTCTAGGGCCCACATGATGCAACTACTGAGCCCACGTGCTGCAACTACTGAAGCCCTCACACCTAAAGCCTGTGCTCCACAACAAGAGAAACCACTGCAATGAGAAGCCCACACACTGCAATGAAGAGTAGCCCCCACTCGCCGCAACTAGAGAAAGCCTGCGTGCAGCAACGAAGACCCAACAGAGCCAAAAATAAATAAAAATTTTTAAAAACTCACTAATAATCACGGAAATGGTAATCAAAACCACAATGAGATATCACCTCACTCCTGTCAGAATGGCTATTATCAAAAAGACAAGAGATAATAAGGGTGGTAAGGATGTGGCGTGAAGAACTCTTATACACTCCTGGTGGGAATATAAAATGGTGAGCCATTATGGAAAACAGTATGGAAGTTCCCTCAAAAAATTAAAAATAGAACTATTATATGATCCAGCAATCTGGGTATGTATCTAAAGGAACTGAAATCAGAATTTTGAAGAAATATCTCCATTTACATGTTCATTGCAGCATTAGTTACAATAGCCAAGACATGCAAACAACATAATGTCCATCAATGGATAAATAGATAAAGAAAAATGTGGCGTATACACACAATGGAGTATTATTCAGCCTTAAAACAGAAAGAAATCAAGCGATTTGTGACAACATGGATGAACTTGGAGAACATTTTGCTAAGTGGAGTAAGCCAGACATGGAAGGACAAATACTACATGATATCACTTTTATATGGAATATAAAATAATCAAGCTCATTGAAACAGAGAGTAGAATGGTAGTTGCCAGGGGCAGGAGGAGGGAGAAATGAGGAGGTATTCATCAAAGTATACAAAGTTTCTGTTATACTAGATGAATAAGTCCTAGAGATCTACCGTACAGCACAGTACCTATAGTTAATAATATTCTATTATATACTTAAAAAATTTACTAAGAGGGTAGATCTTATGTTGTGTTCTTTTTTTTTTACAAATTTATTTATTTTATTTTTGGCTGCGTTGGGTCTTTGTTGCTTGCACACGGACTTTCTCTAGTTGCAGTGAGCAGGGGCTACTCTTTCATTGCAGTGCGCGGGCTTCTCACTGCGGTGGCTTCTCTTGTTGCAGAGCACGGGCTCTAGGCATGCAGACTTCAGTAGTTGCAGCAGACAGGTTCAGTAGTTGTGGTTTGCGGGCTCTAGAGCACAGGCTCAGTAGTTGTGGTGCACGGGCTTAGTTGCTCCGCGGCATCTAGGATCTTCCTGGACCAAGGCTTGAACCCACGTCCCCTGCACTGGCAGGCGGATTCTTAACCCCTGCACCACCAGGGAAGCCCTATGTTGTGTTCTTATCACACACAAAAAATTATAAACTATTTGTAGGTCAATCATACCTCAATAAAGGTTTATTGTTGTTTTTTAAAGAGACTTATTGGATTATTTAAGGAGGGTTCAACAGCTGATCGATAGGAATTGACAAAAGAAATACAGAGAAAATGAAGGAGAGGAAATTATTTTTTAAAAATAACAGAACATTTCTCTGAATGAAAGAGTCCACCTGGTGAAGAGTACAGTGGTTGAAAAGACCTTCACCAGGGCACAATAATATGACATTTTGGAATATCATAGGTAGGAAGAAGAGTGTTCCAGTTAGGAAAAAGGTCATAAACATAGGAATGAACATCAGAAGGGCACTGGGCTTCTCAATAGTCATTCAAGTCCCTGATGATGATAGAGCGATGGTTTTAAAATTCTGAAGAAAGGTGATTTCAACCAATTAATCAAGTATGAGGGTAAAGAAGACTTTGTAGTCACATAAGTACTTGGAAATTTTACCTCCACATACCCTTTCTTAGAAAGCTGCTTAGAGATAAAGGGTAATAAAAGAGGGAGTAAACCAAGAAAGTGGAATCAAGGTAAGCAAGAGACCTAACAGAGGCAAGCACCGGCAGCAGATCTAGAGTCGAGATAGAGAACAAAGATGTGGAAGTCTGCAAGATTTCCAGAAGAAAAGGGGCCATTAGTACATTACCCTATATGTGTTAGTACTGGGAAAAAGCTAGTGGTAACTGGTAGAGCAGTTTGCAAATTTAAGGAAACTTTTTAATTAAATAACTGGTGGGAATTTCCTGGCAGTCCAATGGTTAGGACTTCATGCTCTCACTGCCAAGGGCCCAGGTTCAATCCCTGGTCAGGGAACTAAGGTCTCACAAGCTGTGTGGTGAGGTCAAAAAAAAAAAAAAAATTGGGGAAAATCACCTACTTATTAAGTGCAGAAAAAAATTCTTTCTTTGGTTTTGCAGTGATATATATATGATTATTGTTTAAAAATATTTTATAATCATATTCTTTAGCAATATTAACTTAGACAAATAACACCTAAAATTTAAAAATGATTTACCTCTGGAAATTATGACTGGATGTAGAGAAAGCAGGGGTCAGACACTGTTACTTATTGTTAAAAAACTTTCAGTACTATTTGTTTTCTGACCTACCACACTTCCCTGAATCTCAGATTAATTTAACTATATGAGGAAACATTCTTATGTACCACTGAAAAAGGAAAAAATGCTGCCAATCTAGCATAATATGCAACCCAATTTCATACACACACACACACACACACACACACACACACACACAAGCGACTGAATTGTGTTCCTTCAAAATTCATATGTTGAAGCCCTAACCCCCAAAGTGATTATTTGGAGACAGAGCCTTTAAAGAGGTAATTAAGGTTAAATGAGGTCATAAGGGTGGGGCCCTAAGCCAATATGACTGGTATCTTTGTAAGCAGAGGAAAAGATACCAAGTCTGTGCATACACAGAGGAAAGGAAGGGTGACAACACAGCAAGAAGGCAGGCCATCTGCAAGCCAAGGAGAGAGGCCTCAGGAGAAATTAAACCTGCCAACACCTTAATCTTGGACTTCTAGCCTTCAGACTGTAAGAAATAAATTTCTGTTGTGAAAGCCACCTAGTATATGGTATCTTATTCTGATAGCACTAGCAAACTGATCACAGATATGTTCAGATATTACATACAAATTAAATTGTTCAAATTATGCAATTAAATTGTAGGATAGTCCCATGAACTTTAAAGAAGGTGTTAAGGTAGATAGAAATAAGTTTTCAAAATTTCTTGGCTTTCTTGTTTCAGAATTTGAATTCTATGAGTATCTTCTATGATACCTCTCATTCTAACTAATTTAGTGTAAATCGAGATAAAAAATATCATGTCCACCCCCCCTTTTTTTTTTAGGTTATCACCTGTCCTATGTAAAAAGGCTTATATTGATATTTTATCCAGGAATGTTTATAGCATTAGAGGCAATAGTTTAGACAAGAGATAAGCACATTTTGTAAAAGGCCAGTAATAAATATTTTAGTTTTTGTGGGACAAAAGGCAACATTTTGAAGATATGTAGGTACTTATGTTACAAGAGATAGAATAAATTTCTACAAATTTTTTTATTGATGAAATTCAAAATAATAATTCTTTTTGGGAGGGATGCAATTTCACTTCATTGGTATTCAAAGTTATCGTTTCTTTTTTTTTTTTTTAATTTTATTTATTTATTTATTTATTTTTATTTATGGCTGTGTTGGGTCTTCGCCTCTGTGTGAGGGCTTTCTCCAGTTGCGGCAAGTGGGGGCCACTGTTCATCACGGTGCGCAGGCCTCTCATCATCGCGGCCTCTCCTGTTGGCGGAGCACAGACTCCAGATGTGCAGGCTCAGTAATTGTGGCTCACGGGCGCAGTTGCTCCGCGTCATGTGGGATCTTTCCAGACCAGGGCTCGAACCCGTGTCCCCTGCATTGGCAGGCAGACTCTCAACCACTGCGCCACCAGGAAAGCCCCAAAGTTATCATTTCTTATCAAATCAATTGCAAATGTTCATCTGTGAAAACAATTCTTAGTTTGCAAACAGTGCAAAAGCAAATCGTGGGCCAGATTTGGCCCATGAGTGTAGTGGTTGGCCAAACCTTGGTTTAATCATCAGTTTTTATTGCCTACTGATGAATTTTAGCTCTGACTTGATGCAGAATTGTGGCATTTTTACCTGGGCCTCTGTTTCCTGTACATAGGCATGGAATGTGAGAGAGAAGTCTCTTGGCCTCTTGCTCTGTCCTTGAAACCCAAAGTATAGTCCCTGATCAACAGCTTCGGGATCACCTGGAAGCTTGCTAGACATACAGAATCTCAAGCTTCATCCTAGAAGGACTGAATCAGATCTGCATTCAACAAGATCCAAGAAGATTTCTACACACATTAAACTTCTCTAGCATAGAGCACTATGAGACCTGGTCTAGGAAAATCCAATGAAAGATAGTTCTCCAGACAATTTCAAGCAAAGCACAAATATTTAACTCATTTACCTAGATATTTTAGGGCAAAGTGTATTTTACCTGAAGCATCTAGGTAACTACATTTGCTTTTTATTTGCTACTGCAGTCTGGTGCAAGTGAAAAATGGCTTTTTAAAAATTCATAACAAAGTTGGATTCCAACCTAAATTTAATCTGCTCCATTTTTATTCCTAACTTCTATTAGATCATAACTCGTCCAAAGCAGAGTGCAATTTATCAGAATGTACACATTTTACACCTCTAGCAGATCTGTATTTACAAGATAAAGCACATGGTTCCAAAGGAGATATTATATGCAGATAAATAATGTATGTTTTAATATTGGCTGTGTGATTGTAGACAGGTCTATAAAAGTCTTAAAGCTCTTATAGTTTATTCTATTATCCCACCATGTAATAATTTTCCAAACTAGACCACAATGAAATTTTTAAAAGTCAGAATTTATTCAAACATTTCGGTTGTACTTGCCATTTCCTATTGAAGCAGAATCTAATACTACAATATAGATATGTTAAGATTCTTCCATTATTGGCTAAATTTACCTCACTGAGAAAACTATGGGTTTTTTATGTGCAGTTTGATGTATGAGTCTCTGATATGTAACATAACAGTAAGTATGGAATTCTATTGAGTCCTTGAGAAATTGCCCTTGGATCCATGATTTTGGAAAATTCTGAGAATATGAAATTAGCTAATGTAAGAATATACTGGTGTCCATAAAACATTCTTATAGAGACAGCTGTGATTTTATCATCATACATATCTGCTGCCTTTGTGGAAGATCTTTCTCACCCACTATTAGAATGGCATATGTTTTTTGCTTTATTGTTTCTCCTACTAGTGGTATGTTCCTGTATTTGAATTGAGCTTTCCATATTCTGTCTTTCGTTTCTCTTTAGACCACTGGGAACTCATTTCCGGAGATTCAGCTTCAGTTTGTGTTTTAACTTCTGAATCTGGAACAGGTAACTCATTTACATGGAGATCAGTTATACAAATGTATCTGTAAGCATAAATTATTGCTTCAGATGGCTTACTAGATGGTCTACTTCACCTCAAATTTAATTCCAATGTTCATGTCAATTTTAAAAGTAAGAACCTGAGAACATTAATGTGCTTTTATTAAACAAGTGAACAACCAAATGAACGAGTTATTCAGGCTAGATATTTGCATGTTACTTCTTTTAGTGTTTATACACTTCCTCTTGCCAGGTATTTTGCGATGGGTAGACACTGTGATGTTTCTTGGAAAAATGTCACAGTTCTAAAAACTATAATAGAGAAAAAGTAGTTTTGATGAAATAATCCTACTTTCAATGAAGGTGATTGGATCTCTGACTTGGTTTTTAATTTATCAAGCATTTTGATTCCAACCAAAAAGAAATTTTATATTACTGCCAATTATTAGAACTAGTAGAAGTTAATGGTTATACAAAAAGGAACCAACACCTTGGCTGTACCTATATCATAAAAGACTTTAAGTTAGAATTTGAATTTTCAAGTTTTATTTTAAAGAGGAAGGTCTGGCAGATATTTGAATATACTTCATCTGCATTTCAATATCAGTGCTACTTAAAAGCCAAGATAATTGCTACCTACTGTGTTGTACACTTCTGCTTTGTATAAGGCTTAATAACAATCTTAATTAGGCTAATTTTAGTCAGATTAATGCTTGTGTGTGTCAGCACTAGCTACTAAATGCCACATACTCCAGGGCTTTAATTAATGGCAAGGAAAGGAAATACTCATGGTGTAAACATTTTTGAACTGAAAAAGGCTAAAACAAAGGATATCCAACGATGACAGAGGATAAATCACAATATCACTAATTCTAGATTTGTAGTATATTAAGGTTGACTTTTAAACAGACAAATCTGTCACATGTAACATTAGGAAAATACAGTCTTGATGAAACACTGAGCGTATCAAACCTTTGCCTTTCACAGTTCTGGAAGGTTTGGAGATTTTTTATTGTTGGTACTTTGGTACACTTGTTGATTTCTTTAGCTGATAAACTCAAGAATGTCCTATCTTGAATAAGAAACTCCTCTTTCGTTGCATTGTTTATGAGCTAGATGAAGGAAAGTGAGCTCATTTTTTTCCCTTTATTAAATTTCTAGTTTGACCAACTGAATGAGATTTCTCTATCCCTCACTCTTGGCCTGGGCTGTGATTATCCATGTCAAACACTAGGCATCGTCATTGTCTATACCATCTGCCTCCTTAAACATGATGGGGAATGACTGAATGTGAAAGGGAGTGGGAGACTCCAGGAGCAACTACTCATTGTGATGACAAAAGAATTTTTCATTCACTTCATAGCCTTAATTGGAAATAGCAGTCAGGTTTCCAAATTAACACTGATAACTTCTATAATCTAAGAACTATGTATGGCTGGTAAGTGGAATAATGATAATGATGATTATGATGATGATGCAATGGGCTTAGAATTAGAAGGTCTGAATTCAAATAAGACATTATCTTTGAGACCCTTGACCTAGTAAATGATGAATTATCATGAAGTTAAGTGGGGTATGTATATGAAGGTGCCTAGGTTCCAATTAGGAATTCATAAATATTTGTATGTTCATAATTTATATATTTATATACTTCACTCACATTTTCAAGGCACTTGGGTTCAAAGTGAAAGTAAATTTTAATGATAGGTTAATTCAGTTATGTAAATTACTATCAAAAAGTACCCTAGGTTTATGTTTATATGTCCTGATAAAACTTATTAATCTTCCATAATCACAAGCAGAATATGGAAAACTTAAGCAAACATTTAGTTAAAAAGATGCATACCTCTTTATATTCCCATAGCAAAATATTATGCAAATAAGTGAACAAATATGTAAATGAACAAATGAATGGAGTCTGGCTTAGAAACAACTGAATTCAGTATTCTGTATGCAGAAGAATATAGCTCAGTTTTTTTAGATGAATCTAGTTTTTTTCTTTTTCCTGCCCAATAAGTCTGTTACCAACCTTCACAGGGAATATTTAGTTCATTAACATCAAACAATATGTTAGATAACTCTGTCTAACTTTCCTCTATCCAGAAAAGCACACACACTTCTTTAAGAATAGACATAATTTCAAATATGCAAGAGTGGAGAATTGTCCAAGAGAAAGTTGCTCATATTTCAAGTGAATTTAAGATTTCTTATTCTCAGGATTTTTTTTTGGCTGCACAGCATGGCTTTCGGGATCTTAGTTCTCCAACCAGCAATTGAACCCGAGCCCTCACTTGGTCAGCAGTGAAAATGTGGAGTCCTAACCACTGAACTGCCAGGGAATTCCCAGGAAGGATTTTTTTTTTTTTCTCTTTTTATTTATTTATTTATTTATTTATTTATGACTGTGTTGGGTCTTCGTTTCTGTGCGAGGGCTTTCTCTAGTTGTGGCAAGTGGGGACTACTCTTCATCGCGGTGCGCGGGCCTCTCACCATCGCGGCCTCTCTTGTTGCGGAGCACAGGCTCCAGACGCGCAGGCTCAGTAACTGTGGCTCACGGGCCCAGTTGCTCCGTGGCATGTGGGATCTTCCCAGACCAGGGCTCGAACCCGTGTCCCCTGCATTGGCAGGCAGATTCTCAACCACTGCGCCACCAGGGAAGCCCAGGAAGGATTTTTAAAGTAGTTCTTTCAGCCATGTTGTATACCATATTTCTCTAAAGTAGCCCAATTAAAATTTTTTTTTTAGTACTAAAGCATAATTTGGAAGCTTAGACTGAATTTTCATGATTCTGGACAGGACTGCCAAAGTTTCTGGGATTTTGCAATGTAAATTTACCCCCATTTTTTTCTGCATTCAATATATTAATAGTACACTTGCTGTGGGTAGGTACGATGTCTTACTTTTCTTTTGTATCCTCAAATACTGCCGGGCATTCACTAATACTGTTTTGGATTTCACTGGCAGACAAAAAAAGCACTTTTTAAGATTTAAGAACTGTCAAAACCTATTAAGGTTTATAGTTTGCCTAAACCTATGACAATAAAGAATGTCAGGGTTACTGGCTTATGGAATAAATCAAAACAGAATATGCACTAAAGACCTCTACAGTTGAAGATAACAAAATAAACTAAGGAGAGTTTAGTCACTTTGAGTTCTTTCCAAAAACAAATCTACTTTGTGATGTGATCTGGAGTGATCTTGTTGATGGCTTTGGTAAATAGGAAGCACATACCCTAAAATGTAACTTATAAACAGAGAAACAGCAAAATATATAATAATGGGTTACTAGAAGACTGCTTGGTCTTCACAGATCTCTACAAAGGAGGAATTAAGAATAACAACTGGTTAACCAAGAGAAAAGAATCTTTCAGTTGCTTGACCTTGGCTATTTCAATGAAATTATTTCTCAAGTAGACGATAAGACATAAGGTTGCCATTGCGTGCTATTTCTTAAGCGTTTCAAACTCCCTTTGTTTTGTGTTTATACTCACCAAACAATGAGACCTGCCCCTTGCAAATGATGACTCAATATTAGTTAACATTTATAGAGCTTTCACTCTGTGTCCCAACTGGGCTCCAGGTACTGATGTCACCCTGAATTATTTCAAAAGTCTTACAGAACAAAGGAACCCAAAATTTATCTCACGCATTCCCCTCAATAAAAAAAATAAGTGAACTAGAAGACAAAAAAGGTTAAGTGGCTTTTCCAATTCACCCAGGAGCAGCTCAGTAGCTGAGCAGGGGCTGAGACCCCCCCATCTCTGGTCGTTAGATTGAGCCTGGTTTTCCTGTACCATCGTTTGTCCTCTTGTTCCATGGCAGCACCTGAGGGACCACAGCAAGGCAGAAGAGAGTGTGACCTGAATGCTCCTCCTCTCCCATTTCACTGGCAGAAATTTTATTTTACAGTCTATTGATTGTGTTCTGAGTAAGAAGTCCTACATTTTTTTTCACTTTAAAAAATGGGAGTAGACCAAATAATCCGCCTGCCAATGCAGGGGACACAGGTTTGATCCCTGGTCCAGGAAGATCCCACGTGCCGCGGAGCAACTAAGCCCATGTGCCACAACTACTGAGCCTGCGCTCTAGATCCCACGTGCCACAACTATTGAAGCCCGTGCTCCTAGAGCCCGTGCTCCACAACGAGAGAAGCCACCGCAATGAGAAGCCCGCGCACCGCAACGAAGAGTAGCCCCCGCTCGCTGCAACTAGAGAAAGCCCACAAGCAACAATGAAGACCCAATGCAGCCAAAAATAAATAAAATAAAATAAATTAATTTAAAAAAATAGGAGTAGACCATAACAACAACAAAGCTGTAATTATGTGAGGTAAAGGATGTGTTAACTAACCTTATTGTGATAAATATTTTGCAATATGGACTTGCATCAATTCATGACACTGTGCACCTTAAACTTATACAGTGTGTCAATTATATCTCAATAAAGCTGGAAAAAATGTTTGAAAATTATTGTTATACACTTTACTATTGGAAGAAGTACTATATTAAAGCTGTGAATACAACTAACTTTTAATAAATTTTTCTGCTGGTTCAGAAGTTAAAGCCTCCCAAGTATAGCCCAGCATTATTTTTTAGGTCCATTACCTGTGTTAATTTTAAAGAACATTCTCAGCATCGACTTAGGAGTAGAGACTGCTTTACTTGAAGAAGAAGAGGCCATTTGGTGGCACTGGAAGTTGCACCAAGTCTTTATGTGTGTCTTCTGAGGAAGCATAAAAGGATGAGAAGAAAATGGGACACTGATGTCTATGTAGAGATTTGAGGAGCTGGACATAATCACTCTCAAATTCACCTTCTTCCCAATTTGTCAAAATCAGACTCTACTCCAGAGCATATAGCTAGCTTAGATCCTAGTACAGTGTTTTTTTATTTTAAAAGTTGTAAACCATTCACTTGAAATGGTAAGTTGTACTTACTAATGCATGCCAACAGAAATGGGCCATCTCTCTTAGAGGGAAATAGGCAGGTGCTGAAATACTCCATGAAAGGAGCTAGAATTAGTAGTGGTAGGATGCTGACGACATTCATTACTGCAACTGGCAGAAGAAATCCACCCAAATTCAGGTTGGAATTCATGGTCTGCAGATAACATCCTGAAGGAATCTGTATTTGAAGGGGGAAAGAGCCATTCAGTAAGACAGTGGTTAAAGTAACTTTGGAGGAAGTGTCCTGTGGCAGATGCCTGTCCCTTGCCAGTACTCTGTGACAGATGAGCTGGATGTTCCCCGGGTCTTCAAGGTCATGATTATGAACTGACAAAGGAGAGTAGGAACTGTGTTTAGTCTATTGACAATTCTACTGATTCTTTATGGACGAATATTTTGTCATCTAGTCTATCTTCTTAATTTTCCTTGGAAAAGTAAAAGTGACCCTAATTTTGTGCTTGGGATGACACATAAGAAAGCAAGTAACAAATTTTGCATATAAGCAAATAAGCTTTTTGTTTTTCCCAACAATAAAGCAAAAGCCAGTAGAAAGTATTAAGACTTTCATTTTCACCTGGATTAAAAAATAGTTTGGGGCTAGACTAGATCCTTTAAATAGCATCGAGTTTGATGGCAAAATAGGTAAGAATGATTTTTCCCTAAGAAGAGGGGACCCAGTGAGGAAACACATTACTTGTTGTAGGCTGTCTTTATAGGCTCCCTGGATTGGCCTTGTTTTTAACATTAGCCAAGTAAAACGAGAAAAGGGAGAGAAAACATACTTGTGTCTATACTCTCCTTTTAAACTAATTGTGTGGCACTAGAGGACCAAAAAGGGAACTCCATGAAAAAAGTTGCACAATAAAGTAGCAGAAATGAAAAAACAAAAAACAAAAAAAACACCAACAACACCTCTACCTCACTGGAAACCCTCAAAGTAGTGTTAGAATTTCTTCATTTTTAAAAAAACCCTAATACTAACTAAAACTCTAACATTAACTTGGAGTCTCTTCAAGTATTCCTAACCTCTCATTAGGTCACAACATCAGAACTAAAGCACAATGTCACAGGAAAAGGGGCATCTCCTCACTTTTCTAGTTCCTGAGCTGTGTTGCAATAATCACATCTTTGTCATTATCTTTAGTAGCACAGAGTATTTCTTTAATTCCCAGGGGCACACAAAGCTACTGAGTGGCTTGGCGAGAAAGTCAACCCAAGTCTTGTCCTTGAGGAATGGATTCTCCATTTTTTCTTACAGTGCGTGAACTACATTAGGATTCCTGCCTTACCTCCATCCTGGAAGAGCAACCCGGCTCAAACATCCAGATGACAACTTCTTGTTTGAAACCTTCACTAACTCCTTCTCTATTATCAATTGTGCAATTCGAGAAGGTATAAGGAGAAGCAGAGTCATAAGTCAGTACAGCTGCTAACCAGCCCGCCAGTTGTAAAATGAGCCTATTGCTATGTTAACTGCCTAAATCCAGGAATGGACCACATTTTCACTGAGGTTCTTTCTATCTCTATAAAATATGTCCTGGTGATAATTTATCTTCCAATCTTTAATTTGACCCTTGGGATTGTAAACAGGATTGTTTTGGCTGGGTACAGATGGCAAGAGGGAAGGGAGTATTTGCTAGTTCTGCCCTAGTTCAATCAAAATATTAAGCATGTATCCCCAGTCAGAGGAAAATGAAGGATGGTTTTTAAAATAGTGCTGGCAGCAGAACTACTCTAAGACTGAAAGGATCTCAGCACAACTTGGAAGTTTCTGTTACTGATTTCAAGCGAGAATTATTGTTAACAGGAATAAAGTTATTATCGGCATGAATCACAGACACAGAAACCTGTTAACTTAATAATGTGGCAAATGTACTATTAATCTTTAGTGAAGCAATATTAATATATTGCATAATCTAAAAAAAGGCCCCGATGTCTTGAAAGCTTGAAATCATTTCTGCTTCTGCCTCAAGTTCTGAAATCATCTCCTTTTAAAATTTTAAATACTTTTATTTCATACAAGCCTCTGAGAATTCAGGAATAACTGCTGTCAATATAGATTCATTTTCACCTTTGAATGTCCAGTAATGTCAAATGGCAACATCATTGGCCTTAATATCAACATATTTTAAATGTATGTCTTGGAACTGAAGGTCAATAATGGCTACTAAATTTAAAATATGGAATTCGATGATGTTTTATTCTTGGTATTTTGATCGCCTTTATACTGGTGATTATTTCATCTGGAGGCAAAAATCTTATTCCAGCCTATCCCAATGGAAGTTTCCTCTGCCTCCCTTGAGCAGTACATTCTAACCATTTGCTTTGAAGTTTCTGGTATAACATTACTGCATATGATTTTGGAGCCTGCATAGTCTGTACCAGGGATTTTTAACCCAGCTACAAGAGAGGCATAGTAGGTAACAGCAAAGTGTGGGCATTGATACCAGTCTGGGGTAGGAATAGCCACTCTGCCATATGCTAGTAGGGTAACCAAGAACAAACTGCAAGTCACTTAATGTCTCTGAGACTCAAATTTAAAATAATAAAATCTGCCCTCTAGGCTTGCTTTGGGGGTTAAATTAGACACTGTGAAGTCATCTTTTAGGGGCTCTGACACATATAGGTGGTCAATAAGTATTAGTATTTGTTCTTTGCAATAAACTAGGCATCTAGATTTGGTGATATGCTTAAAAATTAGCTTATCAAAATTTATTCTAATTTATGTTAAATTAAAAAATATGTAACAGTTTGCAGAGAAGACTCGAACTTAGTAAAAAAAAATCAGGTGGCACTACATTATGAAGGTAAGAATCAGTAATTTGTGCTATTTGCACAGAAGGTTTGAGGCGTCCCATGGAACCATTAGTAATTTTGTACTCATGATTAATTTCTCCCTTCTAAGATGTTTTCATGATATTTTAAAAAATTTTAATACATTTATTTAACCCAATAAAGTAAAAATATTTTAGCATGATCAATATAAAAATTATTAATTAGATATTTACATTTTTTCTTCATATTGAGTCTTCAAAATCTGGTATTTTATACGTATAGTATGTTTCATTTTGGACAAGGCACATTCCAAATGCTCAAGAGCAAGTGGCTACCATATTGAACAGTACAGTTCTAGAACAATATGGGAGACAGTGAATAAAGTGTGTGGGATGCAAATGGTGATATGTTTTAAAAGTTCACCTGTAGATATGCACACCTTATCTGCTCACCTACACTACCCTAGAACTAAATAGGCATCATGCTTTTACTTGTGTGTCAAAGCTGTGGCTTAGCGTGTCTATCCAAGCTTACAAAACTACCATCTTTCTCCTCCCCTTCTGAGGTTAAAAGAATACACCCACTACCAAAGCTTGAAGTCTAACCATCAACAGTTAGCAAAAGACCTTAGCTGGTTGAGGGCTCTTATGATTAAAAGTTAGGGAAGCCCATCACAACTCCAGCATTATGTAGCAGCTAATAAATAGCAGTTGTTACATTTACTTATTGCAGGAACAAGCACCCAAAGTTTAATGTGGATTCTCTTAGTTCAGTTATGTTAAAATAATCCAAATAATTTCCAAGCAGTTACTCTATCATCTGAAATCGCTGTGTTTGAATACTCCTGGCATATGTTAGAAACAGCTAACCTGGATTTACAAACTGTTTCTACCCAGTAGTGATAAATATGTTTAAATGAGTTTCTTGGAATGGAAGGGGGAAGTTAACATGAGAATAGAGGCTACCAGATCAGACTTCAGCCTCAGTGAAAGTATTTCCCAACACCAAGTCTCTCTGATACCATTGCTGAAAGTTTGTTTTGTTTGGCAACATGAAGTGAAATATTAACTCCTGTGAAGAAAGAGTTTTTGGAGTTGAGGTTTTAGAAAAAGCTGATTCATTCGGCTTGGCTTTACTTATATTTTCTGTGTGAATATACTGTAATATTTTCTGCGGCCTTTTTCTTTAAGAATCTGAAAACCCACTTAGTAGTAGAGGATGGATGTTGGTTTCTAGCATGGGTGACAAACCAGTCTCCAGCACGTGAGGCAGACTGCTTACTTGGAAGAAGTCAGAGGAGCACATCCCCAGCTTCTTTCAGAATCTTGGATGTAGCCCCTCTAGATTTTTATTTTTTTTTATACAGCAGGTTCTTATTAGTCATCAATTTTATACACATCAGTGTCTACATGTCAATCCCAATCTCCCAATTTATCACACCACCACCCCCACCCCTCTGCCGCTTCCCCCCTTGGTGTCCATACGTTTGTTCTCTACATCTGTGTCTCTATTTCTGCCTTGCAAACTGGTTCATCTGTACCATTTTGCTAGATTCCACATATATGCGTTAATATACAATATTTGTTTTTCTCTTTCTGACTTACTTCACTCTGTATGACAGTCTCTAGATCCATCCATGTCTCTACAAATGACCCAATTTTGTTCCTTTTTATGACCGGGTAATATTCCATTGTATATATGTACCACTTCTTCTTTATCCATTTGTCTGTCGATGGGCATTTAGGTTGCTTCCATGACCTGGCTATTGTAAATAGTGCTGCAGTGAACATTGGGGTGCATGTGTCTTTTTGAATTATGGTTTTCTCTGGGTATATGCCTAGTAGTGGGATTGCTGGGTCATATGGTAATTCTATTTTTAGTTTTTTAAGGAACTTCCATAGTTCCATACTGTTCTCCATAGTGGCTGTATCAATTTACATTCCCACCAACAGTACAAAAGGGTTCCCTTTTCTCCACACCCTCTCCAGCATTTGTTGTTTGTAGATTTTCTGATGATGCCCATTCTAACTGGTGTGAGGTGATACCTCATTGTAGTTTTGATTTGTATTTCTCTAATAATAAGTGATGTTGAGCAGCTTTTCATGTGCCTCTTGGCCATTTGTATGTCTTCTTTGGAGAAATGTCTATTTAGGTCTTCTGCCCATTTTTTGATTGGGTTGTTTGTTTTAATATTGAGCTGTGTGAGCTGTTTATATATTTGGAGATTAATCCTTTGTCCATTCATTCCTTTGCAAATATTTTCTCCTATACTGAGGGTTGTCTTTTCATCTTGTATACAGTTGCCTTTGCTGTGCAAAAACTTTTAAGTTTCATTAGGCCCATTTGTTTATTTTTGTTTTCATTTCCATTACTCTAGGAGGTGGGTCAAAAAAGATCTTGCTGTGATTTATGTCAAGGAGTGTTCTTCCTATGTTTTCCTCTAAGAATTTTATAGTGTCCAGTCTTATATTTAGGTATTTAATCCATTTTGAGTTTATTTTTGTGTATGGTGTTAGGGAGTGTTCTAATTTCATTCTTTTACATGTAGCTGTCCAGTTTCCCCAGCACCACTTATTGAAGAGACTGTCTTTTCTCCACTGTATATCCTTGCCTCCTTTGTCATAGACTAGTTGACCATAGGTGCGTGGGTTTATCTCTGGGCTTTCTATCCTGTTCCATTGATTTATATTTCGGTTTTTGTGCCAGTACCATATTGTCTTGATTATTGTAGCTTTATAGTATAATCTGAAGTCAGGGAGTCTGATTCCTCCAGCTCCATTTTTTTCCCTCAAGAATGCTTTGGCTATTTGGGGTCTTTTGTGTCTCCATACAAATTTTAAGATTGTTTGTTCTAGTTCTGTAAAAAATGTCACTGGTAATTTGCTAGGGATTGCACTGAATCTGTAGATTGCTTTGGGTAGTATAGTCATTTTCACAATATTGATTCTTCCAATCCAAGAACATGGCATATCTCTCCATCTGTTTGTGTCATCTTTGATTTCTTTCATCAGTGTCTTACAGTTTTTCTGAGTACAGGTATTTTACATCCTTAGGTATGTTTATTCCTAGGTATTTTATTCTTTTTGTTGCAATGGTGAATGGGATTGTTTCCTTAATTTCTCTTTCTGATCTTTCATCATTAGTGTATAGGAATGCAAGAGATTTCTGTGCATTAATTTTGTATCCTGCAACTTTACCAAATTCATTGATTACCTCTAGTAATTTTCTGCTGGCATCTTTAGGCTTATCTATGTATAGTATCATGTCATCTGCAAACAGTGACAGTTTTACTTCTTTTCCAATTTGTATTCCTTTTATTTCCTTTTCTTCTCTGATTGCCATGGCTAGGACTTCCAAAACTGTGTTGAATAATAGTGGCAATAGTGGACATCCTTGTCTTGTTCTTGATCTTAGAGGGAATGCTTTCAGTTTTTCACCATTGAGAATGATGTTTGCTGTGGGTTTGTCTTTTATGGTTTGTCATATATGTTTATTATGTTGAGGTAGGTTCCCTCTATGCCCACTTTCTGGAGAGTCTTTATCATAAATGGGTGTTGAATTTTGTCAAAAGCTTTTTCTGCATCTATTGAGATGATCATATGGTTTTTATTCTTCAGTTTGTTAATATGGTGTATCACATTAATTTATTTGCATATATTGAAGAATCCTTGCATCCCTGGGATAGATCACACTTGATCATGGTGTGTGATCCTTTTAATGTGTTGTTGGATTCTGTTTGCTAGTATTTTGTTGAGGATTTTTGCATCTATATTCATCAGTGATATAGGTCTGTAATTTTCTTTTTTTGTAGTATCTTTGTCTGATTTTGTTATCAAGGTGGTGGTGGCCTCCTAGAATGAGTTTGGGAGTGTTCCTTCCTCTGCAATTTTTTAGAAGAGTTTGAGAAGGATGGGTGCTAGCTCTTCTCTAAATGTTTGATAGAATTCACCTGTGAAGCCATCAGGTCCTGGACTTTTGTTTGTTGGAAGATTTTTAATCACAGTTTCAACTTCATTACTTGTGATTGGTCTGTTATATTTTCTGTTTCTTCTTGGTTCAGTCTTGGAAGATTATACCTTTCTAAGACTGTGTCCATTTCTTCCAGGTTGTCCATTTTATTAGCACGGAGTTGCTTGTAGTAGTCTCTCATGATGCTTTATATTTCTGCGGTGTCCGCTGTAACTTCTTTTTCATTTCTAATTTTATTGATTTGAGTCCTCTTCCTCTTTTTCTTGATGAGTCTGGCTAAAGGTTTATCAATTTTGTTTATCTTCTCAAAGAACAAACTTTTAGTTTTATTGATCTTTGCTATTGTTTTCTTCATTTCTATTTCATTTATTTCTGCTCTGATCTTTATGATTTCTTACCTTCTACTGACTTTGGGTTTTGTTTGTTTTTCTTTCTCTAGTTCCTTTAGGTGTAAGGTTAGATTGTTTATTTGAGATTTTTCTTGTTTCTCGAGGTAGGATTGTATTGCTGTAAACTTCCCTCTTAGAACTGCTTTTGCTGCATCCCATAGGTTTTGTATCATCATGTTTTCGTTGTCATTTGTCTCTAGGTATTTTCTGATTTCTTCTTTGATTTCTTCAGTGATATCTTGGTTATTTAGTAACACATTGTTTAACCTACATGTTTTTGTATTTTTTACCTTTTTTCCCCTGTAATTGCTTTCTAATCTCATAGCATTGTGGTCAGAAAAGATGCTTGATATGATTTCAGTTTTCTTAAATTTACCGAGGCTTAATTTGTGACCCAAGATGTGATCTATCCTGGAGAATGTTCCACGGGCACTTGAGAAGAAAGTGTAATCTGCTGTTTTTGGATGGAATGTCCTATAAATATCAATTAAATCTATCTGGTCTATTGTGTCATTTAACGCTTGTGTTTCCTTATTAATTTTCTGTTTGGATGATCTGTCCATTGCTGTAAGTGAGGTGTTAAAGTGCCCCACTATTATTGTGTTACTGTCGATGTCCTCTTTTAGAGCTGTTAGCATTTGCCTTATGTATTGAGGTGCTCCTACATTGGGTGCATATATATTTATAATTGGTATATCTTCTTCTTGGATTGATCCCTTGATCATTATGTAGTGTCCTTGCTTCCTCTTGTAACATTCTTTATTTTAAAGTCTATTTTATCTGATATGAGCATTGCTACTCCAGCTTTTGATTTCCATTTGCATGGAATATCTTTTTCCATCCCCTCACTTTCAGTATGTATGTGTCCCTAGGTCTAAAGTGCATCTCTTGTAGACAGCATACATATGGGTCTTGTTTTTGTATCCATTCAGCGAGCCTGTGTCTTTTGGTTGGAGCACTTAATCCATTCACATTTAAGGTAATTATTGATATTTATGTTCTTATTACCATTTTCTTAATTGTTTTGGGTTTGTTTTTGTTGGTCCTTTTCTTCTCTTGTGTTTCCCATTTAGAGACATTCCTTTAGCATTTGTTGTAGAGCTGGTTTGGTGGTGCTGAATTTTCTTAGCTTTTGCTTGTCTGCAAAGTTTTTGATTTCTCAGTGGAATCTGAATGAGATCCTTGTGGGGTAGAGTAATCTTGGTTGTAGGTTCTTCCCTTTCATCACTTTAAGTATATCATGCAACTCCCTTCTGGCTTGTAGAGTTTCTGCTGAGGAATCAGCTCTTAACCTTATGGGAGTTCCCTTGTATTTGTCGTTTTTCCCTTGTTTCTTTTAATAATTTTTCTTTGTCTTTAATTTTTGTCAGTTTGATTAGTATGTGTTTAGGTGTGTTTCTTCTTGGGTTTATCCTGCCTGGGATTCTCTGCGCTTCCTGGACTTGGGTGGCTATTTCCTTTCCCATGTTAGGGAAATTTTTGACTATAATCTCTTCAAATATTTTCTTGGGTTTTTTTCTCTCGCCCTTCTCCTTCTGGGACCCCTATAATGCGAATGTTGGTGTGTTTAATGTTGCCCCAGAGGTCTCTTAGGCTGTCTTCATTTCTCTTCATTCTTTTTTCTTTATTCTGTTCTGCAGCAGTGAATTCTACCATTCTGTCTTCCAAGTCACCTATCCGTTCTTCTGCCTCAGTTATTCTGCTATTGATTCCTTCTGGTGTATTTTTCAATTCAGTTATTGTATTGTTCATTTCTGTTTGTTTGTTCTTGAATTCTTCTAGATGTTTGTTCTTGAATTCTTCTAGGTCTTTGTTAAACATTTCTTGCATCTTCTCGATCTTTGCCTCCATTCTTTTTCCAAAGTCCTGGATCATCTTCACTGTAATTATTCTGAATTCTTTTTCTGAAAGTTTGCCTGTCTCCACTTCATTTAGTTGTTTTTCTGGGGTTTTATTGTGTTCCTTCCTCTTGTACATAGTCCTCTGCCTTTTCATTTTGTCTATCTTTCTGTGAATGTGGTTTTTGTTCCACAGGTTGCAGGATTGTAGTTTTTCTTGCTTCTGCTGTCTGCCCTCTGGTGGATGAGGCTATCTAAGAGGCTTGTGCAAGCTTCCTGATTGGAGGGACTGGTGGTGGGTAGAGCTGGGTATTGCTCTGGTGGGCAGAGCTCAGTAAAACTTTAATCCACTTCTCTGCTGATGGGTGGGGCTGAGTTCCCTCCCTGTTGGTTGTTTGGCCTGAGGCAACCCAGCACTCGGGCCTACAGTTTCTTTGGTGGGGCTAATGGTGGACTCCGGGAGGGCTCACACCAAGGAGTACTTCCCAGAACTTCTGCTGCCAGTGTCCCTGTCCCCTCAGTGAGTCACAGCCACCCCCCGCCTCTTCAGGAGACCCTCCAACACTAGCAGGTAGGTCTGGTTCAGTCTCCTATGGGGTTACTGCTCCTTCCCCCTGGGTCCTGATGCACACACTATTTTGTGTGTGCCCTCCAAGAGTGGAATCTCTGTTTCCCCTAGTCCTGTGGAAGTCCTGCAATCAAATCCCACTAGACTTCAAAATCTGATTCTCTGGGAATTCTTCCTCCTGTTGCCAGACCCCCAGGTTGGGAAGCCTGATGTGGGGCTCAGAACCTTCACTCCAGTGGGTGGACTTCTGTGGTATAAGTGTTCTCCAGTTTGTGAGTCACCCACCCAGTGGTTATGGGATTTGATTTTATTGTGATTGTGCCCCTCCTACCATCTCATTGAGACTTCTCCTTTGTCTTTGGATGTGGGGTATCTTTTTTGGTGAGTCCCAGTGTCTTCCTGTTGGTGATTATTCAGCAGTTAGTTGTGATTCTGGTGCTCTCGCAAGAGGGAGTGTGTTTTCATGCTATGAATGACATATATACAGGTAGTAATTTTGTGTTTTTGTTCCATCTACTATTGTGGAGTCAAGAGAGAGGTTGAATCTGCTAAATCAGCCTAGCTTTCATGCATTGTTTAGAACAAGGGTCAGCAAACTTTTGTGTAAAAGGCCAGATAGACAATATTTCCACGTGTGGATTCTGTTGCAACTACTCAGCTCTGCTGTTTTCATGCATAAGCAGACATACTATGACAAACAAACAGGAGTGGTTGTGTTCCAATAAAACTTTATTTATGGATACTGAATTTTTTTTCTTTTAAAGAAGACGTTTTTATTCTGTTTGGTTAGAAGGACAGGATCCTTCTAACCAAACAGAAGTTCTATACTTATCCTTTTCTAACAATTGTACTTTTTTCCTTTTTTTCTTGAATTTAATTTTATTTATTTTTGGCTGCACTGGGTCTTTGTTGTTGTGCACGGGCTACTTTCTTTTTTTTAATTGAAGTATAGTTGATTTACATTGTGTTAGTTTCAGATGTGCCGCAAAGTGATTCATATATTCGTATATATATATATATATATTCTTCTTCAGATTCTTTTCCCTTAAAGCTATTACAAAATATTGAGTATAGTTCCTTGTGCTATACAGTAGGTCCTTGTTGGTTACCTATTTTATATATAGTAGTGTGTATATGTTAATCCCAAACTCCTAATTTATCCTCCCCACCCCCCCTTCCCCTTTGGTAGTCATAAATTTGTTTTCTATGTCTGTGGGTACAGACACTGAATTTTGAATTTCATATAATTGTCTTTTGCTACAAAACATTTTTCTTCTTTTGATTTTTTTAAACCATAGAAAAATGTAAAAACCTTCTTACCTTGCAGGACATATGAAAAAGGCAGTGGGCTGATTTGGCCTGCAGGTAATAATTTGCTGACCCCTGGTTTAGAGAAGCAAGCATTGTACTAAGAATAAGAAGGTAGATTCTGCTTTTCCTTCACTACTATTCACTGTATGACCTCCTTATCCCCTTCAAAATCACTTAATTTTTCTGAGCCTCAGTTTCCTCTTCAACAAATGAAGCAGTTGAATAAGTTAATCTCTAAGTTTTTTTCCCAGCTCTATTATTCTATGATTTAAGAATATAACTCACTCATTAGCCATCTAATTCCAAGGTAGAGGTTAGTAATGAAGAGTCCCAAATTTCTTCAATTTCTTATAATCATTTATATTTCTTCATAAGTAAGTGAATCTTTGACCATTACGACATTAAAATTGTATTAAAATCACATATATTTATAAAGAGTACTTTGGACTTAGTATTTTCCCCCTGATTTCCTCATAGCATAGGGACTGATTCACCAAGGGAACTAAGAATTGGTAGGGAAAGAATCGTTTGCTGATTAGTATTTATACTTAAGAGTACACTGGGGAGTGGTACTCAAATCAGCCAGTTTAGCTACTTGTTAGTACCAGTTTTTAAAGGCTTGGTCAAGGAGGAAGGCAAAACCTTTGGAAGGAAGTAGTTGGGTAATTATCCATAGATCTCATATTTTTGTGCATTACTCTTAGGCCTTATGACAAATTCTCTGAAGTATTGTCTGCACCTACTGACACACATTCATAGTTGTATAGGGGAAACATTACACCCAGGTCCTCCTCAGGTATGCCTCTGTCTGACCCCACTTAGCTCTTAAAATTAGAGCCTGTAATGTATTTATATGATAACAGCCTAATGAAGTATATGGGAAGCGCTTGTTGGGGTGAAAAGAAACGTTTACTTGTTATGTTAACATGCAATCATTTGGTTGTTGGTAGGGGTAGTATTAATTACCTTTCCTCACCTGCATAATGCACATTCTGTAGAGGAGCTGAAAAATGAAGAGAGGGAGAAGGGTGAAGAAAAATTTTGTGTCTTCCACATGGAGCTCACTATAGCGGCCACCATTTTTTTCCTTGGCATGGTCCAACCAGCTTGTCACACCTCCGCCAAGGTGGCAATACTGCAGACAGCATGTTTTTAGTGCATTAACAAACATCCCAAAGGTTGTCAGGAGGGAGCAACCTGCAAGCAATTGGAAATATTACATATTAGTGAAGGAACTGTTCTTCAAGTTTCCAAAATGTCAATCAGAAAGATGACAATTGTAAGGATGAAAAGCAGTAAAGTGATTGAGAAGATTTTAGCACCCAAGGGGTTGAATTCAAAGGAGTAAGCTTCTGACAAGGGTTCTGGCATCCTGGTGACCAGCCCAAGGTGGTGCCTGACAGATGATGTTAAAAAATGAAAAAGCTAAGATCAGTGGAAGCATATTAAAAAGGGAAGAAAGGTGACAAAATAAAGCACCAAAGTAAAAGATTTCAGAATCTCTCAGAAGCCTCTAACTTGAACACATTAATGAATAAGACAACCTGAAGTTTTATTTACAGCCTTAACACAAAGAACTGGTACTATTTTTTAATGTAAATAGCCATATAAATAATCCTCACTTTCCTCTTTCCTTGTTAGGTAGAAGGGCGGTTTCTTATTTTGACATGTAGATGAAAGGAAATATTTTCTCTGCTTTGACTTTATCCTTGAATTTCAGACATAAGGTTAAACTTTGAACTCTTCAAATGACTTTATGTATGTTGATAGTGTCACTAAAAGTTCAGATTAGATTAGTTGGCTTTTGACTTTTCCAGTAGTTTCCTCTGGGTTTATATGGCTGTTGCTTTAGCATCAGAAGTATTTTATTGCTTTAGATGTTTGCAATCACTTACTGCTAGTGATTTGCAATCTCACTGTTGCTTCTTTTATGATCTTTCAGATTTCACCTTTTCTTTGACTCCATTAGGACTTCCTGATACAATGACAGATAAGAGATCCCGGTTTGGTTAGCAGTTCAGCTGCGCCATCATGATACAACTCTTCATAGCACTCCTTTTGACCAGATAAACCCTTTCACAAATTACCAAGACACCAAACCATGGTTGCAGGATAAACGATAAAATAAATATAAAAATGTTTGAGTTTCTCCAAAGAAAGCTGCTGTAGAAACTCAGATAATAGTTTGATCATCATTTTAATTATGTTCAAGATTCCTATAGTAAAATGCTAGGTGAAATGCCTTCTAACCAAGTTCATTTAAACGCCACAGAGTATTGGTTTTTATATTTAAATAAAGGCTATTTATTAATATTTCTTTTTATGGTTATAGAGTGATGATGATAGTGATTTGATCTGGTCTTTTCTTTAAGAGTCGTAATAGACCTATTATGTCAGTCTTTGATTAACTGAGGAAGCTGGGAGCCTGGTAATTGAATATGGAGCCTTTCACCTCTAAGTCACTGAATCCAATCCAGCCCAAATTGGTAATGACCAAGAGTGATTACAGCAGAGGCCTCTGTGAAGTGTGTTGAGGTCAAGTGGAAGTATGTCGGGATAATTGATGGCAGGAGATAGGCTCATATCTACAGTCACTACTGCCTCTTAGTCACTGTGGCCAGACCGGAACTGAGAAGGCCAAGGGAACAGAAGCACCTGTGAGTGACCAAGGTCTGTGTCTCTTAACAAGAAAGTAATTGGGACATCTCTTTACTACTGGAGAAAGAACTTCTCTATTAGGAGAGTATTCCCAGCTATTTCAATTAGTTTACTTAAGATTTTGGTAAGATGAAAGCTGAGAATGTCTTGGTGAACAGTCTAGAGACTGAATTTGAACAGGTCTGGGCTAGGAGGCTTAACTTCCTGACATTTCCTTCTCATCTTATCTCTGTTGCTCATCAACCTGTTCTCTGCTCAACTCTTGTGAAACAGTACCACGTAGACAGGAGGGTCATTACTGGCATTGATCCAACTTACTCTGTGCTTTCAAATAGACTTTATTATTAAATGATAACTATTTGCAGGATGAAGGGTTATTTCAAGAGGTATTCTCCCCAATTTCCTTCCTATGTTTTAAATTCAGGACTTTATTGAATGTAATATGTTTTAAGCTCACTAGTTCTTTTCCGTATAAACAAATCACTATTTGTCACAAGATAACTTGGATCTGCTTTTATGCATGACAAATTGATACCTCCAGTCTTATTAAGTAGTTAAATACCACTATCATATTATTTCTAAATAAAGGTAGTTCAGATTAGCGCTTCTGAAACTAGCTGTGTTAAAAGATAAGTTTTAAAAAAAAATTTCTCAACTATCATGGTCAATATATTTGTGAAATATGATAAAATGGAATACCTAAAAAATAAAATAAAAACAAAGATACAAAATATAAAACCTGATCTTTTGATTATTAGATTCAACAGACATATGATATAATTTTCTGTAATATTTCTACATGTTTTCTCTCAGTGTCTTTATTTTCTATGTTGCACACCAGTAACAGTTTATGATCAGCACTACCCCATGGACCAAGATTTGAGTAGCACTGCCTTGAATACACACTTTGAAAAATTAATTTACTTAAACAAGTAAAATTGTATCTGATATGGTGATATGAAGCAACAAAAACAAAATGGTTAAGAACAAGAAATGATTAGGTATGAATGAGGTCTAAAATTTTAGCCCTCTAAGTGTGCATAATTGATGCCAAACAAATGTGAATGCAATCATTCATTCATTTAACATATTTATTACGTACTTACTATGTGTCGGGGACTTTCCTAGGCCTTAACAATATAGTAGTGAACAAGATCTAGAGATCCCTGAGAAGACACTAAAGAATCAGGGAAATACTAGGTGAGTTTAATGATGAAAACAAAATGAGGTGATAAGATAGAGACTGATTGTGGGTAGGGTGTAGAGGACACCTAAAGAGTTGAAATTTGAACTGAGGATTGAATAGACTGGAAATAGGCAAAAAGACCTGGAGGAAGCATATATCAGGCATGTCATGAAGTAGAAATGAGCAGGGAGAAGCTCAGGAAGAAATTAAGAAATTTTATGCAGAGTGAACATATGATGTATATTTTTAAAAAGTTACTCTGGAACTCTGGTAGTTGTGTGCATAACGGATTTTAAGGAACAAGAGAGGAAGCTGGAATACAGGTAAGAAGTCGTGGTGACTTGGACATAAAACAGCAAGAAGAGAAGTGAACAGAATGGGATGTGTTGTTAGAGAATCAGTAGGATCTTCCAATGTGGGGAGAGGTTGAAGAAATGAGAAGATTTGAGGATGTTACTTTCCTTCCCCTTAAACCACTGGGTTTCAGTCACTTACATGAAGATGGAGAAGAGAAGAATGGAATCCGTTTGCAGTTGGGTGAATCAAGAGTTGAGTTTTGGTCAGGTTAAATTTAAGATGACCACTAGATAACAAAATCAAAATGTTGAATAGGAAGTCGTATATATGAGTTTCAAGGTGAGGACAGAGGTCAAATGAAATTGAGCGTTTGGTGTATAGTTGGCATTAAAAGCTGTGGGACTAGAGGTTACTTAAGGAAAGAGGGTGAGAAGAGTGGGGTCCCTAGAATAAATCGGAGGGCTCCCCATTAGGACACTGTGAGAGGAGAAAAGGGACCCAAGAGTGGACAATGAACTACATGGGTTGTACGTCAGAGAGAAGAGGAAGTAATAAACCTAAATTGATCAGCTGGACTGAGAGGGAGCCAGTAAGTTAGAGAGGTCAGGAAAAGGAGCTATATGGTAATCTGTCTATCCAAAGGGAGCGCCCATTGTCCCATCCAAAGGTAGTTATCCCGAGTGTTAGGAGGGATGTCCCCGTGAAAACATCTACATCTAAACATCACACCACCTTCCTGGATTAATCTATTAGACTTAATAGAAAACTCATGCCTTCTGTACAAATAATTTTGTGTGTCTTGTAGACTCAGCCTTAAAAAGAAAAATCCATTGTCATTATAATCCCCGAATTGGTTTTCTGCATCAGGAGCAGAAATGGGAAGTTGAAAAAAAACCTGAAGTGAAAATGCAACCGAAACCTCAAGCTCCAGTTTAAACATGCGTGGCAAACACACCAGGCGTGCACATTTTAAATAAAACAGATGAGCTATTTTAAATGCTTTATTGAAAAACTTAAAGATTGTAGCCATTACTATTAAAAAAAAAAACTTTAGAAAGTAATTTTTCTATTCTTTGTAGCTTTAAGTTCTTAGCTCTGATGTTCTGCTCCTCTGACCTTGATCTAATCATGAATATCTATGCTACCTAATTATAATAAAAAAAAAGCCTCCATTGCACTCTAGATGGTAGATGCACATTTTTTTCTTCTTTGGTCACCTGCCAGTTCTCAAAATTATAGCAGTGGGAAGAAATGCAAATGAAGGCCATGCTTGACAGCTAAACATAATGGAATGCATGGTCCACATTTGAAAAGTTACCTTAAAATAAAAGGTAGCATATAAAAAATCATTTCTTTAAGGTCACCTATGGCTTTGAATTACAGCTTTGAAGAATTTCCAATTTAGTCATCAGAGAGGAAGAAGCCAAAATAAGGATTATATACTTTTCTAGAGGCAAGACAGAGTTTTACTTCATCATAATTGGGTGATCGTATAACTTGGAAATAGAAAACAAAACAAAGCAAAACAACTCCAAAATATTCATTTGATATAGTATTGTGTAAAGTAAACCACTGGTGAACATTTTATATTATAATTTTACTTGCAGCTAATAGAGTTTCTTTCTTGTAAATGTCCAAAGGAAAGTTACCTTATCACATGTTAAAATAAGTAACATATGGGCTAGAGTAGGCTGGCAGTAAACAGAGGTGATCAGATAGATTTGTATTACTTGAAGAATTGTAATTCTTTATTCAGATGAATATATTTTCAAATAGGAGTTTAGGAAGCAAATGGTTGGATGCCAAATAGTTATTTAGAAAATTTGAATATGAAAATTATGTATACATAATTAGTCACAAAAAAATCAGAATTATTTGATAATTACATACTTTAGAATACGTCAAAACTTTGATAAAAGTTTGATAAACTTTGATAAAAGTTTATACTTCCTTTACATTTTCCTCTTTTTTGCCTTTTTGGGGCGGACAGAGAGGATCTCTCAGACTCTTTTTGCATAATGAACCCATTCCGCAGACTACCAGGGGGCTGTGTACAGGAGGCTGTGTACTGCCTAGCTGTGACCCACAGAACACAGAGCTCTGAGAAACAAGGCAGAGGCTTCTGGGGATGATGTTTTCCCTGTTTCACTGCTTCAGTATGTGGTGTAATAAAACAAGCTCTAGCCTGAGAAAAGGTAGGCCTGGGTTCTGGTTCCACTTCAGCCACTGCCTGTGACATCTTGGGCAAGTCATTTAATTCAAGTATGTCTCATTTTCTGTACTCAGTTTAACAATAACAAACACTGAGCATTTACCATATTCCAAGTATGTACACAACACAGGAATTTCTAACTATATTCAGAAATAGATCATTTCAACACAACATGGTAGGTGAAATGGTAAAGATAGCTCAGGATGGTACAGGAGCAGAGGCATAGGACATGGAGTCTAGTCTGTAAAAGGAAATATGGGGCCCTTCTTGCCTACCTCACTGGTATGTGGAGAAATGAAGTAACAACAGTGAATTTTTAAAAATATAACTTATTGCATTGCTATTAGTGGTAGTTGTATAGGTAAGTGGTAGAAACAGTGGTAGCAGTCAAAGTACTACTAAAAGTAAAATGTGTTATTTAGAAATAAAGGTCAGAGTTAAACAAGATAGATGAATATGAATATAGGTAGACTGACTAACCAAAGGAACAGAACAGAAACTCTAGAAATGCAAGTGGCAATGTACAAGGAAGGTGGCATCTCAAATTAGTGGGGAAAATACAAACGTTTTAATAAGTGAGGTTGGATAATGTGACAGTCATATGGGAAAAAGATAAAATTGAGTTCACTCATAAAACTTATTCTAATATAATTTCCAAATGGGTCACAGATGTAAAGGTAAATATATATACCAAAAGAAAATATGAATGAATTCCTTTATAATCTGGGAATGAGGAAAACTTTTTCACCATGAATCAAAATCTAGAAGCAATAACGGAGAAGACTGATAAATTTGATTACAAACAAAAACCACACAAAAGACAAAACGAATAAACAAACAATAAGTGTTGTGCATGGATAACAACACAAGAAGCAAAATTAAAAGATATATGACAAATGGGGAATAATATTCACAACTTTTATCGTAAACAAAGAATATCTTCAGTGTATAGAAATCTAGAAATTGAAAAAAATTGGAGAGACTGTAGGGAAATAGTCATTGTCATACATTTTTGGTGGAAATACAATATGGTATAACTACTATAGAAGGGAATTTGGTGATATATAGCAAAATTATCTGTGGATTTACTTTTTGATTTAGTAATCCAATTTGTAGGAATCTATCCTAAAGATCTGCCGGGGAAAAAATGCTAAGAGAGGTATGCACCAAGCTATTCTTTAGAACCTATTTAATGTGACAGAAGTAAAGAAACGAACCAAACATCCATCAATATAAGACTGGTAAAATAAACAATGGAGTACTATCCAGCTAGAAAAAAGTCTATACTTCCTCTATACAATGAGGAATATTGTTATATACAGTTATGAAGCAATTCCTAGGTTATATTAAATGAAAAAAGCAGGTGAGAAAAGTGTGAATAAAATGCTACTGTTTATAGGAGGAGGGAAATACATACATATACATAGAGATACATACACATATATACAATTTTAGTATTTTCCTTTATTTAAAAAATGGAAGGATGATTCTTTAAAAATATGCAAATGGACACCTAAAGGAATAGAGGGGATATAGGAATATAAGTAGACCTTGTTTGTACATGAATTTTAGATCCATGAAATTATTTATGATTTAAAACAAAATTAAATTTTTAAAATGCTTCCAGGTATTTAAAATTTTCAAATTTTAAAAATACCTCAGGATTTTTAAAGGATGAATGAAATAGATGAAGGAAATTAAGAGGTATAAACTTCCAGTTACAAAATAAATGAGTCACAGGGATGAAATATACAGTGTGGACAATGTAGTCAATAGCAATGTAATATCTTTGTATGGTGACAAAAGTGGTCAAAGGGTATAAACTTCCAGTTATAAGATAACTAAGTACAAGGGATGTAATGTACAACATGATTAATATAATGAACACAACTGTATGTTATAGATGAAAGTTGTTAAGAGAGTCAATCCTAAGAGTTCTTATCACAAGGAAAAATTTTTTAAATTTTTTTCTTGTATTTTGTATCTATATGAGATGATGTATCATCACTAAAATTGTGGTGATCACTTCATAACGTATGGAAGTCAAATCATTATGTTGTACACTTTAAGTTTATATAGTGCTGTATGCCAATTATATCTCACTAAAACTGGAAGAAGGAAAAACCTGATTTATGCAGATATGTAATTGAAAAGTCCAACATGCAAGGCTTCACAGTGTAGCTCAATAAGATCTCCAAAGACTTGTGGGTCCTTCAAAGATATAGGAAGTATTGTTACTATGATTTAAGGGGGATCAGTGCTGGATGTTAAACAATATATGCCTATGACAGGTTTATATGAGCTATTTAACAGTTTTCACATTTAGCTTTGAGTGGGCTAGACTGAGTATAATATAATATAGAAATACTTTGGATAGGAGACTTGTGGGTTCAGAGCTACTAAGATTCTGTGATTTTTTCCCAATTTATTAGGAATGGTCTGGGTCCAGATTTTAGTAACTATTGTCTAAATCTTTACATACAAAAAGTGAATTTTAACACTATTTCCTATTGTTGATATGGTATTAAATGAGATACAGGATGTAAAGTGCTTAGCACAAAATAAGAATCATATTACACTCTATCAACAACTAAAAAAAAAACTAACCTCACAAATGGAACAAATGAGCTTAATTGTATTTAAAATTAGTGGCATAACCAAACAGAGAGGAACAATACCAAGTGACTTTAAAACATAATCATCTTAGTGTACATTTCCAGGGATTATACCATAAAGAAAAAAACTGTAAGAAGAATTTTGAGACTGTCAATAATCATTGTGAACTGGGATTTTGGCATGGGAAGAAGTAGAAAAAAACTTGAGTTTGATAAGGTTAAGTAAAAATCCTGTAGTTCCAGTTTTGATTAGGGTATTCGTATAGTCCAAAATGTATGTTATCTTAGAGAAAAAAAAAGGACATTTTCTAGGTCTGTGCATTGAAAAGACCGAGAAACCGTGATGGACTAAGTAGCGATGAACATCTCCATCACCAAGACTGTAGTCTCTAAATACCATTATATATACAAGAAAAGGAAACAGTTCTTTAAGAAAGAGATGATTCAAAGTTCAGGGAAGAGAATGATGACCATAGAATATCTTGGCATACCAGAAAGCAAGGAAACATTCAAAGACAGCACAGGCTCGTCTGAAGGACTCAGGGCCAGCATGAAGAGTACATCACTGACCAAACATGGAACAATTTGATCAAAGAAGATAGAGATTATTGATATTCTTGAAGAATCTGTTGCTCTCAAGTATAATAACTGACAGACTCTACAAATTCTCTGAGTTGAAAGAGAAGTTGTAGGGAATCCGAGAGGAAGATGTGTTGAAAAAACCATAAGAACCAAAAAAAATCAATGTAAAGTGTGATTTGCTTACATTTTTCTGGCTGATAAATCAGGTTATAGTGCATCATATGAAGGGTTATCAGAGCCATAAGTGTAGACATAAAAGGAGTAAGTAAGACCAGGGGCCAGGCCGCCGAGTGCTGGATATAAGACAGTCCCAGAAAGACAACAGTTGCATTTAGGCTCATGATCCAATAAAACCTGGGGTACCAAAACAAAAATAAAATTACCATTGAGTTACTTAGTATAACAATTGCTAATTTTAATGATTTTAATAAATATAAGCTGCAACTTAGCAGCATGTTAGCTGAACTAGATTTTACAAATGTTGTTTATCAGCTTTCTTTTTTTAAATTTCATTTTAAAAATTTTTATACAATTTTTAAAGGTTACTCTCCATTTATAGTTATTACAAAATATTGGCTATGTTCCCCATGTTGTACAACTCATCCTTGAGCCTATCTTACACTCAGTAGTTTATACCTCCCACTCCCCTACCCCTATATTCCCCCAACCCCACAAGCACTAGTTTGTTCTCTATATCTGTGAGTCTGCTTCTTTTTTGTCATATTCATTAGTTTGTTGTATTTTTTAGATTCTACATATAAGTGATATCATACAGTATTTGTGTTCCTGTATCTGACTTATTTCACTTGACAAAATACCCTCCAAGTCCATCCATGTTGCTGCAAATGGCAAAGTTTCATTCTTTTTTATGGCTGTGTAGTATTCCATTGTGTGTGTGTGTGTGTGTGTGTGTGTGTGTGTTTGTGTGTGTGTGTGTGTGTGTGTGTGTGTGTGTGTATCACATCTCCTTTATTCATTCCTCTGTTGATGGACACTTAGGTTGTTTCCATATCTTGGCAACTGTAAATAATGCTGCTATGAATATTGGGGTACATGAATCTTTTCAAATTAGTGGGGTTTTTTTTCAGATATATACTCAGGAGTGGGATTGCTGGGTCATATGGTAGTTCTATTTTTAGTTTTTTGAGAAACCTCCATATTGTTTTCCACAGTGGCTGCACCAATTTACATTCCCCCCTGCAGTGCACAAAGGTGCCCTTTTCTCCACACCCTCACCAACATTTATTTGTGTTCTGTTTGATGATAGCCATTCTGACAGGTGTGAGGTGATATCTTATTGTGGTTTTGATTTGCATTTCCTTGATGATTAGCGATGTTGAGCATCTTTTCATATGCCTGTTGGCCATCTACATTTCTGTTTTTAGCTTTCTTAATAGCGCATACACATCAGCTATGTCTTATCAGTTTCGTTATCTATGTTTCCTTTCTATTTAGAATAGATATAGGAAGAATGTGTTCTCTTTTCTCTAAAGCAGAAGTTGACAAACTTTTCTGTAAAGCGTCTGATAATAAATATTTTAGGCTTTGCAAATCATATGGTCTCTACAGCAACAAGTCAACTCTGTTGTCTCTAGAGAAGCCATATGTAATACCTCATTGAATATGCCTAATGAACCTGGAAAAGATTACACGGTTAAAGAGTTGAAACTTATTTATTCCACTTTTCAAAGTATGGGAAAACTCAGGAATACTCAGGTTATACCTAGACCATGGCATGGGTAAACCAAAGAAATTAGTATCATTTGAATAAAACTTCCAGTGTCTCCTCCTAATAAACAATATTAAAAATAAGTACCTAAGTAGAACCTAAATACCTAAGTACCAGTAGTACGGTTTGCAAGTTCTGGGGAAATAATCTCTACCTCTCAACCTTTCACTGGGTCTAAATTCTGCTGCTGGAATCCCATTGCAAAGGGGGTGTCTTACAGCTACTGAAAGTGGGGTCTGAAGGCTCACCGCTCAAAAGCCAATAAAGAGGCAAGTTTGGTGGAAAGGAAAGTTTGCTTTATTTTGGATGCCTGCAACTGGGGCAGGGGAGGGCGGACTCCCGTCCAAAGGCTTACTCCCCTCCACTGACAACCAGTGGGCAAGAGCTCTTATTGGCGGAGGGAGGGGACTACGTGTAGAAACAGTACAGTTAGTTCTGACAGTCATCTTGAAATTGGTCATATGGTGGTCTGACGAGCATCCTTTTGATTGTGTTAAGTACAGTTAATCTTCAGTTGCGAGGTCAGTTTGTTCCCATTTCCTTGAGGCCAATTCTTGGAATTGTGGCAGCTTATGTCACGGCTACAGTCTGGTCATCATGTAGTTAACTTCTTCCACCTGGTGCGGGGTTTCAGTATCTACAAGATAGCTCACAGGATGTGGCTCAGAATATTATCTACAGCCCTTGAGAAGGAACTAAAGGTCCTTGACTTCGCTTAGTGACTAAACAATTATTGTTTTGTCCTGTTTGACTGATTTTCTTTGCTTCTGCATTTTCTTACTTCTCTGATTAAATTCATTCTTTGGCTAAAGTTTTTCCACAGACAAAGGGCAGGCTGAGGACATAGGGAGCAAGGACCAAAGGGTCCTACTCCATTTCATTAACATTAGCTTAAAAAATTATTGAAGTAATATTGAATATAATAAAATTTACCCATTTAAGAATATGGTTTTATGGACTACTATATTTAAAATAGATAACCAACAAGGACCTCCTGCATAGCACAGGGAACTCTGCTCAATATTCTGTGATAACCTAAATGGGAAAAGAATTTGAAAAAGAATAGATACATATATATGTATAACTGAATCACTTTGCTGTACACCTGAAACTAACACAACACTGTTAATCAACTATACTCCAATGTAAAATAAAAATTAAAAACAAATAAAAATTTTTAAAATATGGTTTTATGAGTTTTGGTCAATGTTTTAGTTGTGCAAACTCTAATAGATCTACATTAGAACACTTATATTATCACTAAAATATGAAGGGCTTACCTAATTAGATCAGGCACACCCAGGATACCAGGATAATCTCCCCTTTGATTAACTCAAAAGCAACTGATTAGAGAACTTAATTACATTGCAAAATCCCTTAACCTTTGCCATATAACATAAGGAGGGGGTGATATATCCTATCATCTTTGCCATGTTCTATTCAGTAGAGTCAGGTCACAGGTTGTTCCCGTACTCCGGGACATGGATCTGCCAAGAGTGTGACCCACTGGGGGTCATCCTATGGCATTTCCCATACATCTCCCTCCCTCCCTCCCTCTCTCCCTTCCTTCCTTCCTTCCTTCCCTCCCTCCCTCCCTCTCTCCTTTCTTTCTTCCTTTCTTTCTTTCTTTCTTTCTCTCTCTCTCTCTCTCTCTCTCTCTCTTTTTCTTTCTTTCTTCCTTTAAGTAAAAGAAGCAGAGTGAACAGGTAAGACTGGCTATGAGAAGGGGATATTGAAGGTTTGAGAAGAAAGGAAAAGGTTAGGAACAGTCATTTGAAGGAGGAGGAGAGAGAATGATTGCATACTGTACACCTGAAGGGTGATGGTAAGGGTTCACTTGAGGTTGGCCATGTATTTTGTGCGAGCATAGCATGATTTTACATTTTTCTCCAGACCTGTTTGGCTCTGTGAGTACAGTAATAGAACAAGTAAAGAGTTGAATTTTAACCAGGATTGCTTCCTTCATTCCTTAGGAGAGTACTGCAAAGTGTGGGGAAAGAGAGAGAGGAATTGTGGATGTGGAATTAGATTAATTGAAGACCAGCCTCCTGACTCTACTAATTCCACTTGCTGATTTACGGTGGGGTTTGGCTCCCTGCTGTGCTCAGCTGACATTACCCAGGAGGGTGGATTGGTACACGACCTGCTTCTGCTGGGCAGAGGATTGAAGACCAGTTCCTTACTTGGTCCCACCAACATACCACTCAAGCTGGGGAATCAGAGTGTCCCTGCCTGCTTTGTGTGTGTGTGTGTGTGTGTGTGTGTGTGTGTGTGTGTGTGTGTGTGTGTGTGTACGTACATTAGATTCCTCTTTCCTGCTGAAACTATGGAGCCAGAGTAGGAGGGTGGGGCAGTTTTTCCACAGTGTTTGCCTGAAGTAGGGCAGGTATTATCAAAAAGATATTTTATGTTAGGCTACCCTTTCCCTGGTACTTTACCTGAGGGCAGCAGGCTTTTCTTGGAGCTGCCCTCTCCCCACCATGCCTGTGGACAGTTCCAGGCTTCTCCACTGTTGGCAAAAAGAAAACCCAGAAATCTCATTGCTCTCCTCTCTCAAGTTCCAAGATCTCTAGCTAGAGTCTGTCTTCTTTCCACCTTTCAGAATCTTCCTATGTTTGTTTGTTGTGTTATGTCCAGGGTTTTTTAGATGTAAAAAAAGGAGGACCTGGAAGGAATGGGGCTACTGTCATGGCCTGTCCTGGAATCCCACTATGATTTTTCAACTGGGTAGTTTATCTTCCTATTATTGATTTGTAAAAGTTCTTTATATATTCAGGCTGCATGTCTTTTGTCAGATATATGTTCTACAAATGGTTTCTCCCAATCTGTGGTTTGCCTCGTCATTTTCTTAGTTAAATCTTTTGATAACAGCAACTGTTTTTAATTTTAATAAATTTCATCAGTGTTTTTAATTGGTTCATGCTTCTTGTGTCCTATGTAAAGAATACTTCCTAAATGTAGGTCACAAGTATTTTCTCCTTTTTTAAAAAGCAGTTTTATGCCTTTAGATCTCTATGTTAGGTCAATGATCGGCTTTGAATTAATTTTTTAGTCAGGTGTCATGAGTAACTTTTTCTATTTGATATCCAGTTATTCTAGCACAATTTATTGAAAAGATGATCCTTTCCCCATTGAATTTTTGGCACCTTTGTTGAAAATCAATTGACCTTATAAACGTGGTTCTTTTTTCTGAATTTCAATTCTGTTCTACTAATCTATCCTTATGCCAAAACCATACTATCTTTATTACTGTTGCTTTTCCTCTTGTTTTTTAAAACAATTTTATTGAGATATAAGTGAGATACAATAAACTGCATGTGCTTAAAATGTGCAATTTAAGTTTTGAATATGTATGCACCCAATAAATGATCACCCCTTTCAAAATCATGAACATCCACTCTCCATAACTGACCTGGAAGAGTAATCAAATGTCAAACATGTCCATGCTGAGCAAACTGATTGACTGTAATCCACTGATAGCAATTTATTTATCACAGTGCGGGGCGGGGGGGGGGGTACAAAGTTAGAATTTTCTAGGACAATGGGGTAGAGTCCCTAGGCTCAGCCTCAGGTCATCCCTTCGTGCAGTTGCAAGCTGCACACTTGAACTGTGGCTGTAACAACCAAGAGAGGCTGGAACTGCAGAGCAATGTTATGGTCCTTTCCATCTTTAAGAAACCCTTTTTTCAAATGCTAAGTATTGCTGAGAAAAAAATCCAAGAGGACACTGTGTGACTCTTCAGTACACCACAGGGGGATGTAAATGGAATTGCTCTAAAGAGGGTCAAGGAAAATTACAATTCTTCCAAGACTTACATCTTGTGAAATATAGTTATAAACCAAAGAATTATAGTGCTGAATATCTCTGTATCGGGAGAGATTTCACATAAAGTACTAAATGTGTTTTAACAAATGCCACCCAACCTATTTGATTGCATAATTTTCTGAAAGAATTACCTAGTACAATCATGTTTTATATAATCTTTGTTGATCCATGGACAGGACAAGCCATAGATAATTAAGGGTGAAACTGTATATGTATCAGCTGTAAAAAAATAAAAGAAATAAAAATCCACAGTCTTCAAACTCACCATTAAGACTCCTTTCATCTCATAGCTCACCAGCAAATTGAATATATAAAGCAACTCTCACACAGAAAGTCAGAGAGCAAAGCACTAAAGCAAAACAAATACCAGTGATTAAGGAAAATTGAAAGCAGCAGTAAAAATATGTTTCTTTAGTCTACTTCTAAATACAGACTGGGAACTGCAAATAATTGGGGGTATATATAAGTGGTAATTTTTTTTTTTTTTTTTTGGTCTTCATGATTCTATGGTGTTGAATACAAATAAGGGGGTAAAACCCCTATTGCTGCAAAATTCAGAAAACCTTTTGAGATTATTTATTTTAAACATTCACCGTAATTTATTTAGTAATAGTTTTTATAGTCACTCAAATATTCTGTCACTTCTTAGACTGACCAATTTTGACATGCTTCAGACTTATTTTAAGTGATTATAAGAGAAATAGTTTGAAATGGGCTTTCCAACCTACTTGAGAAGGTATTGAAGAGGGAAGAAAAACTTCTGGGTCTTCATAGCCTTAGTGGACAATTTTAAGAGTTCAGACAGAATATTTTATTCTGCCTCGAACAATATTGAGATAATTCACCAGGGGATTTGTGGTTCTTCAATGGGCTAAAATTGAACTGTTTAGAAGAGTCAATGAAACACTGGGGCACTGATTTCATGGTGGATGGCTGTTGTCAATCATTGCTTCTTTTAGCATAACCACTGGCCCACTGAAGTACTTCAAAGAATATTCTAGCTGACATGAATTTGGAGAAAGAAGGACCAGAAGGAAATTTTGCATTTCCTTTATTAAAAAAAAATTTTATTGGAGTATAATGATTGCGTTAGTTTCAGGTGTACAGCATAGTGATTCAGTTATACATGTGCTTATACTCATTCTTTTTGAGAGTCTTTTCCCATATAGGTTATTACAGAGTATTGAGTAGAGTTCCCTGTGCTATACAGTAGGCCTTTGTTGATGATTTTATATATAGTAGTGTGTGTATGTTAATCCCAAGCTCCTAATTTATCCCTCCCTCCACATTTCCACTTTGGCAACCATAGGTTTATTTTCGAAATCTGTGAGTCTGTTTCCGTTTTGTAAATCAGTTCATTTATATCATTTTTTCCTACTTTTTATCTATAAATATTTTCTAACAATGCTATTAAAGAAAAGATGGCTTAATAAAGGAAGATCATTGATTTTGGTGAATCGACAGCACGATTAAAGTAAAAGGTTTATTTTTAATTAAGAAATTGGGGGGAATGCTTCACTCTCTTTCTCCTGCCCTCCCTGCCTCTCTCACTCTTTTAACTTGCTCTCGTTCCCTTTCTGTCTTTGTTCACCTGTCTTCTGCCAAATCCCAATTTTAACAGTTGTTTATGTTGTTGAAGAGAAAACCACAGGCCCCAAATGGCATCACTTGTGCTAAAGTCCATGATACCAAACCTAGACTTAGATACAGGACTTAATTGCAGTTTCGAGCTTCTCCAGAAATGTAATCTTAATCAACCAGTCTGGAATTTTCTGGTCAGCATCAATGAGGTCATCTATCATGTGGGCCCTCTCCATCCCCCAGAAGAAGAGGCAATCTACGTGGTAAAACCCTTGCCATTCCCTCGCCACCCCACCTCCCCAAAAAGAAGATACCCTGGCCTAAAAATAATGCTTCCTTTTCTTTTGCGAATAGCTCCCTTGCCCTACCCTTCTTCCTATAAAAACCTTCCATTTTGTACAACCCCGCAGATCACCATTGTAGTTGCTGGATGGGATGCTGACCAGTTCATGAATCGCTTAATAAAGCCCACTAGGTCTCCAAATTTCTGCCGTTGAATTTTGTTTTTTTAACAATGTGTATCATTTTCTCATTTCCTGAGTTTAAGATCTTTGAACCACTGTGTGTTTATTGATAAAAATAAGTCCCTGCTTATGCACCTACCAAGCTTAAAAGCGACCAAGCAGGGCTTAAGAAAAAGCAGCAGGCTGCAGGATCAGTAAGAAGTGTAAGAAATATTTTTTTTTCTTTCCTCAATACTTTTTAGTTTACATGGTTATATGGTGGAGAGGTATTCTGAGTGTATTTTCTGAAAGTTTACAATTCTGGCCAAGATAATGAAGGAGGTGCCTGTTGTAATTGGGGTGAGTGGGTAGCATTTGTTAAACTGGGCTAGAGCCCATGAAAATAGAATTTTGGAAGGTCTAGTGATTTTTTAGAAAGCTACTTACAAGCTATTCCTCAGTATGCAACTTAGAGGATATTCTGAGTGCAAGCATACCTCAGAGATACTACGGGTCCGGTTCTAGACCACCGAGATATAACAGGTTGCACAAAGTTTTTGGTTTCCCAGTATATATAAAAGTTATGTTTACACTCTATTGTAATGTACTAAATGTGCAATAGCATTATGTCTAAAAAGATAATGTGCATGTCTTAATTAAAAATACTTTATTGAAAAAAATGCTAACCATCATCTGAGCCTTCAGTGCATGGTGGTAGTAACATCAAAGATCACTGATCACAAATCACCATGATAAATATAATAATAATGAAGTTTGCATAGTGTGAGAACTACCAAATGCTTCACAGAGACACGAAGTGAGCAAATGCTGTTGGAAAAATGGCGCTGATAGACTTGCTGGACACGGAGTTGCCACAAACTTTCTGTAAATTTTACAAAATTTAAAATTTATAAAAATTTATAAATCTATAAAATTGAAACATTTTATCACTGTGAAGCACAATAAAGCAAAGCAATTATGCTTTGAACAAAATTCATATTTTGTTTCTCTTCTCAAGGATTAGGTAGAATTTCTCAAACAGGTAGATTTCTAAGTGTGGTAAAAAATTGTGAGGAATCATCAAAAATTTCTGAAGCATCCTGGTACAAAATAGGCGCTTCCTTCAATGTTTAGCTCCATTTCTTTTCAAGAATATTTCTAGACCACGTTTGGAATCCACTTTCCTTATGTCTCTGGAACTGTTTTCAAAATTCTGAAGCACTTGATAAAAATGCACGTTTGTTCCGCAGCTATGCTCCCAGGAAATTCTGATCTAGGGGGTTGGGGGTAGGGCATGGGAAACGTTTTTTAACAAAGTCCTCAAGTGATTCTTAAAATCATGCAATGTTGCTTGAGAGCAGTGGTTCTCAAACTTGACTACTTAGGCAGCTTAAAAAAAAATCCTAGTCTCTGGTGCCCACGTCAAATCAACATAATCAGAACTTCTGGTGGTAGGACCCAGGCATCAGTATTTTTTAAGGGTCCTCAGGTGGCTTTCTTGGACATCTAGGATTGAGAATCACTGCTCTCAAACAACACTCAAGTAAATATTAAAACAGCTTTGGAAAAAAGGCTGTGGGATAATAATTTTTTTACTTCTAGTGTTTTCCCAAGATAAAAGATATTAAATTTGAGTAAGTATTTTAAAATCAGAACACTTTAGTATGAAACAGATATTATGTAGAGTCAAACTGAGTACCAGATATTCAAAATTTCTGGGATGGAATAAGTCAATCTCTAGACTTTTTCAAGAAATTTACCAATCTACTATTTGAGCCTTTAAATCATGTATAATTCAGTCTGGTAACTGGTTAGCGACAGACTATGATATGCAGATGGGATGCAAATTATCAGGTGAAATAAGTAGAGACATGAGGAAGCAAGATTTAAGGTTAATTGTGGTAGGATTTAAAATTATGGTCATGAACAGACTTGATTATTCACCATTCATTTTGTTTCCGGAAAAGATTCTGCACAGGTGTATTTACCTAGATGATCTCCAGTATGGTAACTCTTATTGTACACATCAGATTTTGGAAAATGCTGAAAGAGCCAGGTTCCGATCTGGATGATGGCACAAAGAGATGTTGGCAGATTATCATGCCTCTTGATTTCAGGGAGCTTAGCTTTATCCTTTCAGTTAGGTACATAGTGGAGGAAGATCCAGTACCAGATGGTGATGTTGGCTGGGAGGGGTTTTCTCACCTACATTTGGCAGCTCTACTCGGAAGTGGTGCTTTCAGTGCTTTAGACTGCCAGTCTATACTATTTCTCATGATCATCGGGAAGCTTTAGGTGGTAGAGATGCAATGACACATCTGATTAAGGGTCCCGTAACTATGAACATCTGACATCTGTGCTGAAAACAGAACTGGATGCAGCCTTCAAGTGGTGATAGGTTCAAGTGCTGTGTTGCTTTTTTAAAGACACTGCTGAAATTCATTATATTAACCAAGCTTGTAATTTCTAGAGGCATTTTTGACTTGGAGAAATAGATTATAAATCAATGGGCTGCTCATTTTAAAGATGGCCTTCTCCTAAATGGCCTTCCTCTTTCCCAGAAGTTGGACAATGATTTTAGCTGATGACTTATTCGTCATTTAATAATAACAGTCATAGTTACCCTGATTTGAATGCCTATAATGTGCTAGGATACTTTGTGTAAAAACTCCACAACAGCCCTCCAAGGTATCCCCATTCTGTGCTTTGAGAGGTGAAGGAACTTGCCGAAAACCATAAGACTCCTAAGTGACAGAGCCAGGATCCTGCCAGCTATCTGGCTGCCCAGCAGGGGCTCTGTGCATCTTGCCACCAACCCCTGCGGTATGTACAAGAATAGAATGAACAGTCATTTCTATAAAGTGCAACAAGCAGCTCTTCATAAAAGTTTAGTATTTGAACTGAGAAAAAAACCAACCATATTCAGCCTTCAAGGAGCTTATTATTTCTACAGTCTCTTATCACATTAAAGAATAACACCCTGGTTCTTTATACACATTTCTCGGTGCTTAACTTTAAAAAATATTGCATGATTCCTTTATCAGAGATTTTAATGAAATCAGGAAATAATAAGTAAGCAAATCGAAATGTGTTCATCCTAAATTTGGCCTGGCTACAGGAATTCATTTTCACCCCATTCCTCATCCCCGCCTTTCCCATGTCCTAAAGCACGAACCCATTGGGTGTCCCCTCCGTTTCCCCAAGGAAATATTTCATTCATATAATGTCTCCTTTGTAATCAACACTGAGAAATGTCACTTTGATTAAACACGACTCTGAATGACTAAGACCACAGTACAATAAATTCTCCAGAGCTATCTTTCAGAACAACTGATTGCTCTTTAGTCTTAATCCTCCAGAGTCTTATTTAATCAAAATGATGTTGCTAATTAAGGATTAAAACCTCCGAATAGAATAAAAAAGAAGGATTTTTCTTTCTCCTTTGGGCAGGTCAAGGAGGCAGAATTTGCTGTAAGGAAGTAAAAAGTCCCTTCCACCTTTGGTAAAACTGCATTATTCTCTGACGTTTGGACTTAATCCAAAATAGGCCTGAGTGCTTTGTAATATTAATATAATCGGGGGATGGGGGGAAGAAGGAAAGAAAGAAGGAAGAAAAGAAAGAAGAAAAGAAAGAAGAAAAGAAAGAAAGACGGAAAGAAAAAGGAACTGTCTTAGATAGCTCTATGTACCTAGATAATATTTATTCTAAATTTTTTTCATTTAATGCTTTTAATATGAATTTTCTTTAAACATTTTGTCTGATGCTGTCTGTGCATTGCTTTTATCCATTGCTAACATTGATGGAATGACAGAATATTTTAGAAAAATGATGCTAACCCATTTCACAGAGAAGAGGAAGCAAAAGACAATATATCTCCAATATATTTGACATCAACTGGTGAATGCCAATAACAACAACAGGATTCTCTACTAAATGCTGAAATACTCTATCTTAAGATCAAAATCTCAATTTTTCCTTGAATTTGCATTCGATAATAAAAATTGGTTCCTTGAAAACACATAAAACTGTATAAGAACTCACTAAGAGAGACAAAGATGTATAGAAATGTAGTTTGATTTCCATGGAATACAAATTCTTTCAGGTGCTGGGGGTGAAGTGGATGTGAAATAGAGATGCTGGTTGATGTTTTAATGAATTGTAAAATACTTCTTCCATCCTTTTCATCTTCTCTTTGAATTTATAATCTCGGCCGTGTTAGTCTATTACAATGTAGACATAACTAATAATATCTACTGCTTATTGATTACCACTATGTGCCACATTCTCTGCCAGTAATACACATATTATTACCTCTAATAAAACCCAGGAAGAGGTATTATTATAACCCTTCAGAAATGGTTAAACTCATAAAGAAGAAATGACTTGACCAAGGTCAGGCAACTGTGTGAAGTAGAATTGAGATTTCCACCAAGGCCTGTTTGGCTCCAAAGCCACGTTCTATTCAATATGACATGCCATCTCACACTTGTTTACTTGGAGGATAAAGTCATCAGTGTGTTTCAAGAAGGTGCTGGTAAACTGTGTTGGTCTATACCTGACTCATAGGCTCCCAGACTACTGGCTGAATCATTGTCAAAGGTATTGTCCCATTGTCACCCAGCCCAATCAATGACAAAGGCTGAACAACCATTATCAAAACGGGACCAGAGAGCAAACAATGAGAAATGCCCAAAGGGGGAGGAATGTCTGTTCCTGAGAATGCCTGTTTTCTCTCCTAGCCAGTGCTACTTGCCAGTTAAAAAAGGACATTTGTTTCTGGGATCCACACTCCTGAAGGCTGTAAGCGCCCAGTGGACAGACGATGGGCTTTATTCCTCCTGTGCCGAGGCAGATGGCCACCAGTGCTACGTGAAACAGCCTGGTCTGTTCCTTTTCTGGTATGTTGTTAATCGTATGGTGAGTGCCTATGTAGAAACCCTCCAAGGGGAAACAGCCACAGATAACAAAGCAGAGCCTATAGATAGAGAAAAAAAAAAAAGGAATAAATATGTATAGACCACTGACTCACCAAACCACATCAGAAATAGGTTTTTCCTCTGAACGTAGCCTCGTTATGCAATTGTCTTATTAAAATATTAATCATGGCAATTCTGGAGGTAATACGATTTTCCTAAATGTAACTATTTCCCTCAATATATGTTTTTAATGAATCCAAATTCCTAGTTGTTTTCCCCTCAGACTTGAACTGTCTCTCAGAGAACGTACAAGCAAATCGTGTCCATTTTAACAAAGTTAAAACAATTCAGAAATACCTGATGTGAGACACTAAAGGTGTTTGCAGTCCCACCCCCAGAGAAAAACCACCGTTCACAAGGGTTATTTGTTCTTAATCAACAGAGTGAGAGAAAACGCGATGATCTCAGACATCTCGGAAACCTGTTAAAGAAAACGTTTTAAGAAGAACGTTATTGTAGTTAGAGGAGAACATAGCCTCTCTTTTCCTTTTCTACTTCGTATTTTCCTTTTAAATCCCTTTTATTTCTCTCATTTCTCCTGCACTGGCGTGGAGCCTCCTTTGCCACACACATAGGTGAGAAGGCTGGGGACGGGTGCGAGGTGAGTAATGCAGTACAAGTGGGAAGGAGGGAGGAGAGAGTGACAAAGGAAGGTTGAAATCACTTTGCTGTACACCTGAAACTAACACGACATTGTAAATCAACTAGACTTCAATCAAAAACAAAAACAAACCAACAAAAAGAAGGTTGAGCCGCCTTCTCACTTCCATCTTGAAGGGACCAAACTTGAAGACTTTCCTTGTCTAATAATTACCACCCAATTCCATACTTTTGAGAAGCTATTTATAGTTTGCAAAACATTTTTGCATACTACATTGTTTGACCTTGGAAAAACTTTGTGATGTCAGAGGATAGATTTTTTTTTTTAATTCTGATATTTCAAAAAAGAAAGAAAAAGAAAAAGAAACAGGTTTGTTGAGGCTAAGTGACTTACCCAATGTTACGGAGTAACCCAGTTGTAATCTCCCTCTTCTTGAAATTCCTGTTATCACATGATCAAATCATCAATTTTTTTTTTTTGGGTCAATTTGATTAGGGAAAAATGGCTTCTCCATGTTAGTTTTCACCTGTTTTATTAACTTGGCATTCACACTTTTTGGTATAAATTTTTATATAGTCATTTTATGTGGTTAGTTTTCTCAATTAGACTATAAGGGTATTAAAGGCAAAAATTGGGTCTAATGTTTCCATCTCCCATACAGTGACTTTTGCAATGTGAAGAATGCATGCCCTTAATAGTTGTTTGGTAACAGATTGATTTGCCATGAGGGTGGGCCGTTTACTGAGTTTGAAATGTTTCTTGTTAAGGTGAGCCAGATGTGCAGGTAACTTCTCTCTCTCTCTCTCTGCCACTCAGTCTTTATCTCTGGAAGTGTCACGTGAGGCCTGGCTAGGCTAAGGGTTATCCAAAGAGGATGGACAGAAGAACTGCTTCTTGTAGCAGCCATCTATTTAAAGACAAATTCTTTTAGTGGTACCTTTGTGTAAATATGAAAGGCACTTTACTTCCATCTTTTGAAAAACGTCATAATACACTGATTGCAATAGGTCAAAACTTTATTTCTATCTGCTGTAAAATTGATGTAATAAAAATACAAGTCATTGACATATAAGATAAAAAGATTCCTTGTTGATGTGTGCTATTGTGCAGTGCACGGTCCGCACACCTGTACTAGGTAGCTCTGTATAAAGCACCATGATGTGTCATATCCCTTGCTAGGTGGTGGGGGTCTGGTGGTTCCTCCCATCAGGAGCTAATGCATCCATTGGAGAAGGCACACATGCAGGTGGACAATTATAATGGGGCAAATGCAATCACTTGGGTATGATCAGAGTGGGGCTGAGCACGGAGGAGCTAGCAACGAACACTACATGAATCTTGAAGGAAGGGCCAGGAGTTTTCATGTCTCAGATATGGGATGGAAAGATAAAGGAAGATGACAATTTCAGACAGAGAAAAGAGCAGATGTAACATTAGAAAAGTAGGGAAGCCCGCAAGGAGAAGTTCTGCCTGATTGGGGTCGTGTACTGAGACAGAAGTCTGGAGAGGTAAATTTGGGACAGGTTCTAAAGGTTCTTATAAACTAAATTGGCTTTTACATTTTAGATAATAGAGCCAATGTATAGATTTATTCTTTTAGGAGGTCAGTGTTTTTTGGTAGAAACAGCATTGGGGTCACACTGATGACTGACAGCCAGTAAGCAGGCCATTGTAATGGTCAAGAAGATGAAGGCTGCATTTTTGAGCTAAGGTTGTAGCAATGCAGACAGAAGACACATTTTTGATAGAACCTCTGATACTTAGTGACTGGTTGGAATTTTATGACAGCCATGAGTGGGGGACACCAGGAAACAACTTCGAGTAGGAAACTGAATGGTCGTGGAATCGACTTGCCTTTTGTTTGCCAAATTCTAAGTTGGGACTTCAGTCCTAGTCTGATGACTTACACAGGAATTTAGACTGACGGGAATCACCATGTTAAACAAGAAGTTACCTAATGCTACTGGCATGGCCTGTTACCAAGTGAAGAAGAGTAAATCATGCTTAAATGTCTCCTCATCAGAAAACATTCCCTGACACAGAAGAGCCACCTTGTCACTCTCTAGCCTATCCTGTCCTCTTCCCCATCTTTTTTTTCATCATCACACATTACCACCCAACATAATAGCTATTTATTACTTGATTTTCTCTCTCCCCACACCAGAAAGTCAACTTCATAAGAAAAGAGACTGCTTTCTTCTCTGTTGCATTCCAGATCCTGGAACAACATCTAGCACAGAGTAGTCAATAAGAAACACTTTTGGAATGGTGAACAAATATTTGCCATGCAGTGACTTAGTTTTTATTTCATGGAACTGAAACAATGAAGAAGTTTACAAGTTTGAATCATGCTCTGATCGATTCAGTGAATGGTACTTTACCATCTGATTGGAATTGTGTGTAGGTTGAGTACCTGATACCCATCACTTCCTCATTCACCTCCCCTGTCCCCCAAAACTGCATTTCTGCTGCACTGGTCAGTTTTGATGAACTGCCTACCTAAGTTCCTCAGCTCAGAACTTGGAGTTAATTTCTGTCCTTCCATCATATTTGTGCCCTCACATACTTGACGAGTTTTTATGGTTTTACTTTCTTTCCTGGATTGACACTTCTCCATCACCTAGACCAACATCCTGAGATTTTCTGTCCTCTCTCTAACCTCTCACTGTGATTTTCAATCCTGTTTATTGAAGCATTTCACAAATGTGTTCATAATATCTTCAGTAACTCCTTCTCGTCTAGAAGAGCAACCTGAACTTTCCAGCCTAAATTTCTAGACTGTTCATCAACTTGATCTCTATGCCATATCAAACAAATTTGATATTTCCCCAACATTGCTTGCAATCACTCACTCCCAAACTTTTGTAGATCTATTTCTTTTTTGTTATGTAAAGAAGCACAGTGTAGAGTTAAATCCATTCATTTTTTAGCATGTAGCCATATGTCATAATATGGAAATCACGTCTTCAAGCGCAATCTTAATTATTATATGACTAATTAAAAGACCACCTTTTGATGAAAACGTTTCTCAATTATTCTACATGAACTTCAAAACAACTTTTTAGCACATTTCACTTTAGTTGTGAAGCAGATTAACTTCATATTTCACATAGAATTTGTCACAAATTTTGGCTTGTGGTAGGAAGGGGGGAAAGGAGGGCATTCTTCAGAGTATAGAAAACAGACATTTAAAGAGATAATTATTATAAAATATAATCAGTGCAATGATAAAAGTATCAAAGCATCCTCTAACACACACACACACACACACTTAGTAGTCTCCATCAAATAATACAGAGAATAAACTAAATTGAAACAACATTCTTAGCTCATTTATTACATCTTATGCTAAAAACAAAGTGGGTACAGCATAAATCAAACGTTCTAATAAAAATCCACTAAAATAAGTTGTAAAACAATCCAGTCAGAAGTGGACACTTACCTAGAAAATGCAGAAATAAGCAAACCTGTACCAGTTTGTTTCTTCCTAGACATGCATCAGCAAGCCATCCTGCAAACACCGGGGTAAGGATTTACGTTCCAATAAAACACAAGTTCAAAATGGCGGCCTGGTAATTGTGATAGCCAAGCTTGACCGTGCAAAAGGGGATCATATTGCAGACGACCTCAAAGAAAGTGGACCTCTCACACAGCCCCACCAGAAGCAAACAGATTCCAACTTGAATTTTTTTCACACAGTGTGATGAAGACAAATAACCAATATGTCTTATGGTTTTCTCCTTCTCAATGCTGTGATTTAAGGGTACTTTCTCATCGGTGTTTTTAAAGCCTGTAACAGACATGACTACCCTCCTTGAAGACTACTTATGCTAGTGGTTTGAACTTGGTGATTCTTGCTCCCACTCCTCTAATGAAAAAAATAAGATCTTTGCTTTGAATTTCACAACTCCATGCTAAATTTCATATGGTTTTTTTGCACATTAATGTTCATTTTGATGACCCAAGAGCACAAAAGAGAAAAGACATGAGTATTTAAACCATGGTAGCTCAGTGTAGCCAAATCTGATTTGTTCGTCTAATTACTTAGAGGCTAAATTAGGCTCTTTCTCCAAAATTATATTGAATTACATGAATCCAGTTGCATACGTGTGGAAACTCATCTGCCTCACACTGATAAAGTTTAAATACAGAGGCAGAAGAAGCAGTTTTTCAGGAGAATTTGAGCACTAGATCAAGAAATAATTTGAGTCTAATAATTTCTGATACTTTAATTAAACAAGCCAGAACAGTACCAAGAGATAAAGCGCAAAAGGAAATCTGTTTTGAGGGGGCAGGATATCTTATCATTATTACATTTCTTGTTATTTTTGGTTGGAATTCTGATAAGAAAGCTAATTAGGTAACAAAAGTGCTAGTACATTTAGGTAGCAAGTAGAGTTTGCAAGAAAGTAATTTAAGTGCACTAATGAAAAAAGAAAATATTAAACAAAACCCGTCTTCCTTTAAGTTGACCCCAGGCTTGTAGAACAGCCTCTCGGAGGAAATCAGAACCAAAGGCACTATTTGACTCATTATTAGTCAGCAACAGGGGTACAGCAACTATCCTACACATGCTTTGGGGAATATTGCATCTGGTATCACCCTGACCCTTCAGCTGGTGAATGGATGTTAACATTCTGTTTCGGAAAGCAGAAGAGCACGAATTAAGCTTAAAAAGCAGCCGTAAAAGGGAACATTTTAACAGTTAGGGGTTTAGCAGCAAGGACATAGTAAGACAAGGGAATGGAATTATTGGGTCAAAGTCATAATAATTCAAAACATAGGGGTTGAGTACAGGAATGTTATTTTCATGTTGGAGTCGAAAGCAAAAGACTGATAAAAGCTTTTGACTCTGATTCTTATCTTTAACCTGAGAGATTGGGTGCAAAACACTTTGTGTTGACCTCTTCTAAGAGTCTCATTGTAATGGCGGCTATTTTCATCCACTCAGCATCACTTCTCCCCCCTTTGGTAACAATGCCCTGTTTTTCCTTTGTATAGAGTGATCATGCAATTTATTATCCAAACTTGGACACGTTTGTGAGTGAAAGTGATGCTACTTACAGTTATTCCTAAAAAACAGATACACACTGGGATTGTCTAGGGCAAACCCCAACCTGTAGTCATCCTACCTTTGGGAAATGACATCCGTCTATACTTGAGACCCTGGTGGGACTTTCTACTGGCAAAGGGGATCAGCACATGGTCTAAGATAGTACTTTTGCTGTTTTTCCACAGGAATTTTAATCATAAGTGGAATGACAAGATTAGACATGGTAGAAGCTGAGTCAGATGGCCTTACCAAAAAGGGATTGTCCACGTGGCCCTGATGGAGAACTCAGTGCCACCATGGTCCTTATCCTTTAAGGAGACATGATTAGTTTTTCCTTCTATAAAGGACTCAATTTCCAATCAATTTTGGTTTAACTTAGCCCTATTAGGTTTCTGTGACTTACAAAGAGTCCTCAGTGATACTTTGTTTTTATTTGCTGCAAATGGAAGGGAAAGTTGGTCCCCAGACACTGGTTGATATATTTAGCCAGTATCTGACGAAGGTCTCCTGCAGTGTGATTTCCCAAGCAGGGTAGCACCGCCTCTTCCTGGGGCCTGATGATGATTATGTTTGAATCCTTGGCTCCTCTGTGCATCCTTGCCCAAGAACATGACACACGTGGTGGAGACCTGTCGTGTGAGGGTGGTTATTCAGGGACAGCAACAGTATTTGCTGAGTAGTGTTGAAACAATAGCAAAGCACCTCTTTCTTATTGGTATTTCTCAATACCAAGCTCAGAATGAGTTTAAAGGACAAGTTCCAACTTCACTTGAGAATAACACTTGGCAGGATATATTGCATACCATCTTTATCAACACACTTGAGCCCTTAAGTGGGAACTTAGGCATACTTTAGCTTTAGGCAACCCTATCCTACCCCCAACACCCTCGGGCTTGTTCTCTGCCCCTCCCCCTCTGTGCCACCCTTAATAAAGTGACATTTTTCCTCCATTATGAAACAGGTATGCACATTAGATACAATTTGGAAAATGTCTAAAAATAGAAAAAAAAAAAACCAAACTGAATGTTTTTGAAGCATTTCTTTTGATGTTGTCCTCTCATAGCTAGTTTTTATTAGTAGGCTTTAAATATTTAAATTGTATAATTGTATAAAATTACTGTATAATATGTTTTCTACCCCTTTTGTAAGTAATGTTATAGGCACTTTAACATGCCATTGTGAACTTTTTGTAAACATGAATTTTTATGGTTGCATTAATAGATAGATACATGGCTCACTTAACTATTCCTCCATTTTGGGTTAGTTACATTTGTCTCAGATCAGTTATAAGTCAGTCTTTCTTTAACTTTGGACCATGAAACCACATTTAAAAGAAAAGACAACTTTATCAGCAATACTTTAATGAATATTTGTGCTTAAAGCTTCCCATTCCCAGATTATATCTTTAGGGTAGTTTTTCAGAAAAAATATTACTGGGTTAAAGTGTGGGAAAGTTTTTAGGCATCTTGATATATAATGTCAAATTACAATGCAAATTTCAGGCATTTTTTAAAATTAAAAAGCCTGTATTATTTTTGGAATGTAAAAACTATACTTATCACTAGAATTTTTCATTGGAAAGACAAAAGTCATGTCAACATGTGGGGTAATAATGTTGACCTTACTTGTAGATATTGAAATATGTATCTTATTTATTAGAAAAAAATTAGTCAGAAGCTTATTTGATGACCTAATGACTACCCATGATTTTTACTGAGCACCCAGAACCTGAATGTATCCGATCCCATAAGGGTTGCATTGGGATCATACCAGAAATGTAAGCCCTGCTTTTAAGAAGCCTATTTTTAACAATGCAGGATTAAAAAGCATTTCTATAAAATATCTCCAAGTTGATTATGAATTTTGAGAAAACTGTAGTGTCTTCCAAAATGATTTTACAGCGTGTTGCTGTAATACTTTCAAATTTTATGTGTACTTACAGGATAACTTTTCATAGGTCCTCTAAACACTTAATAAGTGTTTTTTTTTAAGACAATTTTTTTCAAATAAATTGATTTATTTATTTATTTTGGCCGCATTGGGTCTTCGTTGCTGTGCATGGGCTTTCTCTCTAGTTGTGGCGAGCAGGGGCTACTCTTCGTTGTGGTGCGTGGGCTTCTCATTGCGGTGGCTTCTCTTGTGGTGGAGCGCGGGCTCTAGGGACACGGGCTTCAGTAGTTGTGGCATACAGGCTCAGTAGTTGTGGCTCGTGGGCTCTAGAGCGCAGGCCCATTAGTTGTGGCGCATGGGCTTAGTTGCTCCGCGGCATGTGGGATCCTGGACAAGGGCTCAAACCTGTGTCCCTGAATTGGCGGGCGGATTCTTAACCACTGCGCCACCAGGGAAGTCCCTTAATAAGTGTTTTTAAGGGAAGATTTTTCTAGCTCAATAATTCTCTGTAAATGGTATGCACAAAGGTCAGTGGAAGATATTTGTTCTTTTAGGCCTATCAATTCCATTTAATTCCATTGACTATGAGGTTTCGTAGCTTATTTGAAAACAATGTCAAGAACATGGGGATTGGTCTTACTATAATTTAACTATTAAAAACTGTGCATCAAAGACTTGTTGGAGGGCAATTTGTGCTTCATCGTCAGGTTGTAAAGTGGAACTGGAAATGTACACATTGGGCTATGGATTCGTTTTGCGAAAAAGACATTCTCTGTGTTAACCCCTACTCCTCTATTATAAAGAGGCTCCGGCAGTTGTATAATATCTATACCTAGATCCTTCTGTCAAGTGTGAAGGATCCCCCACAGATCATAGCTGCACCCCCAAAGATCATAGCTCATACAGTCCCAAGAACATAGAAAATGTACCATCATTCTCCTTTCTCTGAGGATAACTAAGAATGAAGGCCATTGCACTCCTAAGGGGTTTTTCCTCTACTGTGCAATGATTATTATGAATCTTGCTGTTGCATTGAAGTCTACATAGAAGGTGAATTTGTATAAAGTAAGTAAGGTGGGAATGAGTTATCGCATGTACATTGTAATAGTTAATCTTCTGTGTCAACTTGGCTGAGCCACTTCTACCAAGATATTTGGTCAAACGTTATTCTGGATGTTTGTGTGAAGATGTTTTTGGATGCCATTTATTAATACATTTCAATCAGTAACTTTGAGTAAAGCAGCTTGCTAAATCCAATCAACTGAAGACCTGAGTAGCGCAAAAGGCTAATTCCCCCAGAAGAAGAAGAATTCTCTAGCCGATTGCCTTTGAACTTCACCTGCAGCATTGGCTCTTCCAGATTTTCCAGCAGACTACCTATGAACTCGAACTCTAAATCTTTTCTGAGTCTCCAGCCCGCCAGCCCCGTCGATCAGATTTTAGACTCAACAAATCTCCATAATCATGTGAGCCAATTCCTTAAAATGAAACTCTTACTCTATATTTGCACTTCCTATTGGTTCTGTTTCTTTGGAGAATCCTGACTTCTACAGACACCACCCTTAGTGCCCCTATTTTTCTTCCTGCTTTGATCAAGCACGAAAGAGAAAGACAAGCTTAAGAATAGGGACTTGATAGCTCTCAATTCTGTATGTTTAACTGAGACATCTCTCCTGGGTTCCTGGTAAATGGGTGGACCTCTCCATTTGGATTTCTACTGAAAAGGCAAACTCATCACATCCTAAGCTTAACTCATAATCTTCTTTCCAGATCCTTCGTCTCTTGCTCTACTTTCTAGTTCATGAATCAAATATTTAAACTAGACTATGTCTTAGACTCTTTATTTCTTCTTTATCTATTATATCTACCTTTTCCCAGAAAGTTTTTATTGAGTACCTACCATGTGCCAGGAACTATCCTCGACTTTGTGGGCAGGGAGTGCTGTCAATCCAACCTGTTAAATATTTCACAAATCCATCTTTTTCCTTCACCATTTCTGCTTTATCTTAGCTTGAGCTCTTAACCTTTCTCCTTGCACCACTGCTCCAACATTGCCTCCTTCTACGTCAAACCTCAGTCATTTGTACATCACTGTCATCAATTTGTGTACTCTCTTGCCCCTCTGACTGTCCTGAGTTTTGCCATATTGATACTAATTACTTAATAGTCATTTAAAATGATTTACTTTCAAAAATAAAGTAAGCCTATTTAACAAGGAAATTTAAAATGATTACCATAAATGGAATCACTTGCCATAAATAGAATCACTTGCCATAAATAGAAGGTAAAAATAAATATTATAATGCTAATTTAAAATAACAGTTAACATTTATTAAGTGCTTTTTGGGTCATGCTCTGTTCTAAGCATTCATTCACTTATCTTTGAAACCGTCTTAGGCGGTAAATACTATTTTCATGAAACCTCTATTATAGTAATGGAAACTAAGGTACAGAATGTAAATAACTTATTCTAGATAATTAATATATAGGAGAGCAGGGACTTGAACCTATGTGACCTGACTCCAGAGCCTACAGTCATAAGATGCTTTTTCTTTTATGTGATAAAAAATATTGGAAGATAATGCATAAGCAACCACTTTTCACAGGATTCCATGTTATTTAATGCTCAATCCACATATCACCTAAAATCATTTCCAATTCCAAGATATTGGAAAACACTCCTGTATTTAAATCTCCATAAAGGCCCCGGAGATTTTTTTAAATCTGAATTTGATCAATTTGATCTTCTGCTTAAGGTTTGAGAACAACTCCTTTAGACTATGGAATCACATTACAAATTCTTTGCTGGCGCATAGAGCCCTTTATGATCAAGTTCCTGACTTGTAACAAGAATCTCCCCTTGCAGTTCTGCCACGGAGCTGGATCACATACTCACAGTTGCACAACTATGGCGTGCTCTTTTATCTCTTCATGCTTTTTCACATGCTATTTCTTCTGCCTGGAATACTTTCATTTTCCATTCACACAGGGAACCTCTTCATTTTGTAAACCGCAGCATAAGTATCACACTCTCAGTAAAAGTTCTTTTGATTCTCTGGCCATCATTAAAATGTCTACAAATAACAAATGCTGGAGAGGGTGTGGAGAAAAGGGAACCCTCCTACACTGCTGGTGGGAATGTAAATTAGTGCAGCCACTGTGGAGAACAGTATGGAGGTTTCTTAAAAAACTAAAAATAGAACTACCATATGATCCAGCAATCCCACTCCTGGGCAGACAAAATACATATCCAGACAAAATTCTAATACGAAAAGATACATGCACCCCAAAGTTCATAGCAGCACTGTTTAGAGTAGCCAAGATATGGAAGTAAACTAAATGTCCATTGACAGACAAATGAATAAAGATGTGGTATATATATACAATGGAATACTACTCAGCCATAAAAAAGAATGTAATAATGCCATTTGCAGCAACATGGATGGACCTAGAGATTATCATACTAAGTGAAGTTAAGTCAGAAAGAGAAAGACAAATACCATATGATATCACTCACATGTGGAATCTAAAATATGATTCAAATGAATTTATTTACAAAACAGAAACAGACTCATAGACATAGAAAACAAATTTATGGTTACCAAAGGGAAAAGGGGGAGGGATAAATTAGGAGTTTGGGATTAACAGACACAAACTACTATATATAAAATAGATAAACAACAAAGTCCTACTGTATAACACAGGGAACTATATTCAATATCCTGTAATAAACCATAATGGAAAAGAATATGAAAAAGAATATTTGTATGTGTAACTGAATCAGTTTGCTGTATACCAGAAACTGACACAACATTGTGAATCAACTATACTTCAATAAAAACAAATTTTTCAGAGTTCTTTTAATTCTCAAAGATAGTCTTCTCTGTGTTCTTAAGACATTGTGTACATCTCTCTTAATATGTAGTTTTCAATTAGTTTACATTTTCTTCACTGACCATGTGTTGAGAGTAGGGGCCGTTTCACGTTTATCTTTATACCCCACTGCCTAGAACAGTGCCTGGAATGTGATTTCAGTTTGTGTCTAGTGGCTGAGAGTGGCTGTGATATACCCAGACACAAATAACATTCACTCACACAGAGTTCTACAAGAAGTGTTGCTCATTTAGTTGTTGTTTTTTTTTTTTAATCTGCTACCAGGATCTTGACTCTAATACTTGGGTAGAAGCCACTTGATGCCTATATATGAAAACATTTTGAATGAATAAATGACTAATTGACTTCTTGAGTGAATAAATGAAAGATTAGTTTAGGATTAGATGTTCTTAGGAATATTGTGAAGGAAACAACAGCATTGTTATGCACCAAGTGGACCCTATCTGGCTACTAACAGTATTTATTGAGCACCTAGTAGCAGCCAGGCCCTGGGGAGCCCATGATGACAAAATAGCAACCTTGGCTGGATGGGGCTTACCACATAGTGAGAAATAGCAACAATTAAGCAACAATTAAGCAAGAACTACAGTACAGTGAGTTACATGCTATGGTGGAGGAAGAAGAAAGTGCAGCAGAACTTATAGCAGTGCCTGTTTCCCAACCTCAGAAAGTCTACAGAAAGATTTCCATGGAAGCAATACACATGCTTGGATCCCTTAGAGGGACAGAATTCAGCCTTGGGAAAATGTATAAGGTGAGGCTTCTTCCTAACAGAGGACATGCTCTCCATAATATAGAGCACTTTACCCTTTAAGGACCAAAAGAAGTTGTTTTTAATGGTTCAAGGCAGAAGCAGATTCAAAAGGCCTGTGTTGGGGAGCTCCAGGGGTGTGGGAGAAAAGAGTGAGGAAGCTAAAGAGATAAGAAAAAACCTAGATCATAAATGGCTTTATAAGATGGAAATTTAACTGAGTCCTGAAGTCATTCCTCTTTTATATGTTGGACCTGTCAAATAGAACAAATTTCTACAATAAAGCAGGGTATAAAGGACTAAAGTCTTTCATACCAAATCATTTTTTCCCACTCATGATCAGAAGTTTGGGCACAAGTTAAGAGGTATTGACAAGACTCAGTAATTCCTAGCTACTTCTTTTACTACCACCACTACCCAAAGTACTAGTGTAGTAATGTAGGCAAGAATGAATGGAAAAAAATAAATGCTAGGATTTGCTAGAAAATTGGAGGCAGAGTCTTTAGGACTAATTGGATGTGTGGTACGAGGAAGTAAGAGTATCAAGGATGATGAGTAGGACCTAGAATAGACATTGCAGTGGATAGAGGTGCTATTCAACACTAAGGAACAGAGCTGGGGTCAGGTCATCTTTACCATTTGACATATTGAATTTGAGGCACCTGTGGAATATCCAATCGGTGATGAAAGAGGTGAATCAAATACCATTTGAGTGTACGTGGGAAGAGTTACTTCCTGCTTTGAGTGGAAGTGAAACATAACCCCAATGACACTTTCTGTAACGATATTAAACATTCCAAGGCAAAAGCATCTTAGAACGTTACTATTTAATCGCCTCCACTGAATACCATGTGGATTTCATGAGAATTTATGGGACACTATGTAATACCTTTGAAAAGCACCTAGAGAAGACTATAGTAGACCATAGTCTCTGCTAAACATACCCCAGAACAATAACCTTCAGATAAGCTTAAAGTTTTTATTAAGGTAGCAAAATGGATTTGTTTTAGTTGTTTTGAAATTAATCACAGAACAGTAATCTATTTTGATTTTTTTAAATAGCTGAATGGCCTTTATGTTATTTTATTTTTGTATTTGTTCCACTCGCTCCTTATCCTTTTATTTTATTTTATTTTTAAAAATTTTTATTGGAGTATAGTTGTTTTACAATGTTGTGTCAGTTTCTACTGTACAGAAATGTGAATCAACTATATGTATATATATATATCTCCTCTTTTTTGGATTTCCTTCCCATTTAGGTCACCACAGAGCATTAAATAGAGTTCCTTGTGCTTTACAGTAAGTTCTCATTAGTTATCTATTTTATACATAGTATCAATAGTGTATATGTCAATCCCCATCTCCCAATTTATCCCACCCCCCTGCTTTCCTCCTTGGTATCCATACATTTGTCCTCTACATCTGTGTCTCCATTCCTGCTTTGCAAATAAGATCATCTATACCATTTTTTTAGATTCCACATATATGCGTTAACATACGATATTTGTTTTTCTCTTTCTGACTTACTTCACTCTGTATGACAGTCTCTAGGTCCATCCATGTATTTTGATTTTAATTTTAATGTTTTGAATCACTTCTTTTTTTATTTCGTGGAGTAAACTAAACAATTTGGCTGTTATTTTTAACACTAGATTATATCTTCACTAAAAGAAAAAAGTAAGCAGATGAATCATATACTATGTTAATCAGTGTGAAGGTAAAACTAATTTCTTGTCATTCACCTCAGTTTTGGGTTTGGCCTGCACCAATTTTAGGGAAGATACGTAGAAGGAAATCATTAACCTCTATAGTACTGGCCTTGAAAACTTAAAATGTTGATGAATGCTAAAGCACCCACTTTTAAACCAATCATTCCCTTAGAATATGAGCTTGGTCATAAACTTACAGATGTGTTTTGAAAGAATGATGGCTTGCTTAAGGAAGGCATCTTACCATAGTGAGGGAGGATTGGAGATGTGGGTACAGGGGAAGGACTGGTGACCTCTAATTTTTAAAATTCATCATTTTAGATCAACTAGCACCTAATGTCAAAATTATACAATTTTAAATCTGGAAGAGGGCATTTTGGCCAAGCTCCTTGTTTTACAGTGTTTTACAACGGAAGGTCTGAGAGGTGAAGTGATTTGTCTAAGCTAACTTAACTAATTAACAGTCTGTCCTACAATAAAATTCATGCCCCTTTGTTGCCAGTCCAATTTTATTTCTATAGCATTGTAGTTGGGTAAAAAATCTGTTGTAGAGCTCTGAAGGTTGAGTATCTTGAAAATTAGAAATTGACCTGGACCTGTAAAGTTTATGCTTAATCAAGTCCATAATATTGTAGAAATGCTTTTAGACCCAGTTCTCCTACTAACTACACATATTTGTACAATAAACTTAACTTCTCAGGACCTCAGTTTCCTTATATGGTGACCAATGGCTTTGGATTACATGATATTTAAGGCGCTTTCTAGTTTTCTGATTCTAATTTCCCTTGCTAAAGACCCTGGAAATTTATAAGAAATATATCTTTTTCACAGTAGTAATAGAATTGCCTTTCTATAAATTTTACTTTTCATATATGTAAACTCTGCACAGGGCATAAGTAAGATTTAACTATTATAAAAGATGCAATTACCATGGTTATGGCTAGATTTCTATCTTGGTAGTACTGTCCCTGTGGATCCAATTTGAGAAGTGGGAAGGTAAAAAGCAAAGGAAGAGCTACGTATCTCTCTCTCACTCCCTGGACCCAAGAATTAAAAAATTATCCCTGTCCTTTCAAAATTTATGCAGGAGAAAAAACAGAAAATTTAAAAATATATAATTATAAATGGCACTTTGATTCTGATTTCATTGTTTCTTCAAACTCTGCACATTTTATTCTGGGGACTTTATTCGAACACATGTAATTACCTAAGCTAAGCAGTTTTTCATACTTTCAAAGCTCTTGCATTATTGCACCTGTATGACGGCTTTATAATTCAGTAGTAATTGAACAGCAATTATTTTTCATGATGCATGTACATTTTTATATCAGATTGTTGGCAGATATTCTTTATGATGATGTCGTTTTCACTAATGAGGAAATTAGAGCGAGTTATCTCATAGAGTGAGATGTCTTTTTCTGACTCTTCCTAGCTCTTGATATTGGATTTTAGAAAGTTTTTGAATTGCAAAGCAGCGTATACAAATGGGAAAGATGTTATCTCTGAATCCGTGGAGCACAGGGGCTGTGGTGAAATATTTTATGGGGCTAGTAAGATCCTGTCTATCTTGTCCATGTGATGGACTCGGATATTAAGCTTATATATGCATCTAAGTATGTATTTAGATTGTAAAAATCTCAAGAGAACAAAGACCAAACCTTTTAAGCTTTTCACAGTGCTTTGCCCAATATACGTCCTCAAATGACAGACTGACAGCTAACCTACTCAGTAGTGTGCATAGGAAAAGAGAGCAGAGGATTGGCATGATTTTCCAATGAACTGAGGCACCAAAATCAATCCATCTAGGCCATTTAGGACCAATAAAAATTCAACACTTATTAGGCACATGTTGTGTGTCAGGCACTCTGCTAGGATGTTAGGGAGTCAAAGGTGAATAAAGTCATCTTTAACTTTCAATTTCCTCCAGTAAGTATATTATATATTTTAGATATGCTTTATACATATACATATAGCTATGATAAGATTACTTCCTTCATTCAAAAAATATTTATTTTATATCTGTTGTGTGCTAGAAAGCTGTAATAAGTAGGGGGTGGCCAGAGAAAAAGGCAGAGATTTGGCCTTCAAGGAATTCATAGTCTGATGGTAGAGACCAAATAAAAATACAATTAGGAAACAGTGACAGTTATTTTCGTAGAAATATGCACAGGGCATCATGGGATAACAGGTGAAGTGCACCTGAAGGAGACTGTACAGAAGAGACTTTCTGGAAGAGGTAATGCCTCAGTGAAATCTCGAGGTGCAAAGGGTGATCCAGGTCAAGAAGGAAGGGAAGTACATTCTGGGAAGAGGGTGGAGTGGGCCACAGCAGTCCAGTGTGAAACCAAATTGAGAGTCTGAGAACTGCAGATATTTTGATAGTACGAGGGCACAGTGTGAAGAGGAGGAGGGGTGAGAGATGAGTGAGATGGGGCAAAATTGTGGAGGGTCTTGTGTCATGATATAGAGCTTAGATTTTATGCTGAACTCAGGAGAAAGCCATCAGAATTTCCAACTGTGGGTTGATGGAGTCAGAACTATATTCTAAAGAGCCACAAGGGGCATCTTTCCAGCAGCAATGGGAAGAATGGATAGGAAGCCATAGAAACCGGCTAGTAAAGGCGTAAACAGGGTGATAAATGATGACAGCCTATTTATGGGTGTTTTAATGAGGGTAGAAGGCAGGGTACAGATTAGTGAGTCATGAAGGAGGAAAACATTACAAAAATTTCTGACTGATTTAAATATCTGTGCTAGGGTAGGGAAAATCAATCTCGACTCCCAGGTTTCTGGCTGGAGAAATTTCACAGTGCTATTTGCTGAGACACAGATGAGTGGAAGGGTTTTGTAGCGGGAGAGTATGGGGGGATGAAGAAGATAATGGACTAAGTTTTGATATATTGCTTTTGAGAACCCAGAGGGACATACTGAAATAGACATCCAGAATATTCATATCTGAAGCTGAGGAGACAAACCTGGACCAGAGATACAGATTAAGAGTCATGTATTTACCGTGGCTAAAAGGAACCATAGAGTGGTTGAAGCCATTCAAGGAGTGTGGGGAGAGTAAAACAAAGGCAGAACAAGGCAGGTAGAAGAATTTCAATATTTAAGTCAGAAAAAGAGTTGCTTATGTGGGAATGTAGGAAGGAAATGGGAGTGGTGGCCGGGGTGGGATTGCCCAGGAGATTTTGGAAGAACTGAAGAGTCAAATGTCAAGTTAGATAAGAAATAAACTGTACCTATGTAATTTAATAATAAACAAGGTATTGGTATCTTTGGTGAGGGACCAGTTTCATTGGCACATTAAGTGCTGTACTGAACATGTTTTCAAAGGGCTCAGAGCATGTTCCTTAATGCCCATATAAGACACCTATATAAGAGGAGGGATTTATTCCCCTGAGGTGAGGGGACAATCAGATGATATTTGAGTTGGCTGTGAAGAAAGTGGGAATTTGCCTTGTGGAAAAGGTGAAAAAGTGAACCCTACGTAGAGAAACAGTGTGAGCAAAACCCTGCAGCCTGGTAAACATGGAGTATTTGGGTCCCTGTGTGGCTGGGTATTCCTGGACTGTCACCTTTCTCAGGCCTCCAATTTTCCACATGTGCACAAGCCCCGTCCCCCAACTGATCAAACTGAAGTAGAATCCAATTGGTAAGGGAGCTTCAGAAACAGAGTTTTCAGAGGTCAATCTCCAGTGATACAGAGCAAAGTAGGCAAAAGGCCCGAATGAACCTGAGAAAAAGTAGTACTGGAAATGGATAGGAAGAGATAAACGAATAGACATGTCCTAGATACTGATGCCTAAGTGTGCTGATTGGATGGAATGGGCCAGGGATACTGACCCCAGAGGGATGTATGGAAGGTGACTTTATCCCCTCCCTCCCCAGGTCCGCACACACACTTGGGAGAATGACATTTAACTGGGATGGAAAATACGGAAGAAAAAGTACATTTACCTTGAATTTGGGCATATGGTTGAAGTTACCAAGAAACATTCAGATATTCGGATATATAGAAATATTGACCTGGGACATGAGAATATGAGCCATAATGATGGTGACCTGAGAATCATCAATGTGTGGATAATCATTGGAGCCAATAGCATAGATGAGGTCATCCAGAAAAGGTGTGTATGGTAGGAAGAGAAGACCACCAAAGACTCAACCCTGTGGGGACTTGACAATTCTGGATTAGATATTGATAATGTCTGTTTTCCTCAATCTAAATTCTAATGTCATTTTCTCCAAGGGTATCTATGTTAAAGAGGCAAGTGAAGTAGAAAACTGAGCTTATTCTGAATATTGGTAAGTATTCTAATAGTTCTTTTTAAAAAGAACTTCTACTACTGAGAAAAAGAGTTTGGATAGTTTAGGTTTAATTCTTTGTTTCCTTTTGCATTTTTATTCTTTTTAACAACAACAAAAACCACACTAATGATTTGGGTTGACTCACTTCATTTCATCATCTAATTTCCAAATTCTTCCTTTTGGGGGTTTTGCTTATAGTCATACCCAGTTAATCTGCTTTAAAAAAATCCTACTTTGTACCTTACTTTGGCCACCTCTACTGAGAGAAATCAGTGACTATTTCCTGAATCTCTTTGTGCTGTGCCGACAGTCCTCATTTAACACCCAGATAGCACAGAACATTTAGTTGTTGCCTTCCCTTACATTTGCAATTCATTCTCTGTGTCAATTCATGTGGTGGATATTATAAAAATCATTTTAAACCTAGTTTAACTTTTCTTTTTTAACGTTTGGCTTATTCATAATTTTATGAGCTATAAATTTTATTGCATTGTGAATTGCCTTTCCCATCTGCAGATAACTCTGAGGAAGTCCTTGGAGAAATTGCTTAGGATGTAGTAAAAAATGAAAAGAAAGGGACTTCTGTTGCGATGTGGTACATGTTAGGCCAAAATGTATCCTTGAGTAGAAAATGACCAGGGGGGAAAGACTTGGGGTGTGTAAATCCGGTTTTATTTGAAGTGTTCACTCTGGCTGAACAGGTAAACTCTGCCCACGACATGCAAAATGAATATGAAATTTAATGCAATTGCATGGTTTGCTGAAACAAGAGCTTTAATGAATCCATATAAAGTCCTTCTCAGCTAAAGATGTTCTTCAGTGTGAATTATCCCAATATGCTGTCAACAAGAACTAAAATAATGTGAACGTGCAAGTTCCTGTTTTTCTTGTGAAATACTGACTTCGTCTTGGTACGGAGAAAGGCTGGGGTTATTATGGTTGTACCAAATACTTATGGAATGTTTTAGGATTCCCACACTCATATTTGATTATTAAGGCAAAGGCAGAAATATGCAGAAGAAAAATTACGTTGATTGGTTTCACGTTGGGCTTATTTATATTGACAAAGTCTAAATGACTCAAAGGATATTAAAGAACGGCCACAATGAATTGGGGGTTCAAGTTCTTCTGGTTTGTTGATTCAGCACAAATATAATGTTATCCATTCTCTAGCTATTTAAACTTATTGTTTTTATATTTCCAATAATGTGAAAGTATTCCCCTTCAGAGTTTGGAGAGGTCAATATCAGAGTTAAGTAGAAGATACTGCATTTGAGGACTGCTCTTTGGATTAAAACTTCACTCTTTTAATTTTGCTGTCTGGGGTCCATATTTTCACTATGTCCATACACACCAAACACGTCCTCATCGTAGGACCTTTTCCTCAGCCCTTTCCTCTGTCTAGAATGCTTTTCCCCCAGATAACCACGGATCCACCTCCCTCACCTCCATCAAGGCTTTGCTCCGATACCATCTTCTCAATTAGGCCTACGCTAAGCTTCCTCTTTAAAATTGCTTACTGGTCCCCGCTCTACACTCTGGGGACCAACTTGTCCCGGTTTGCCTGGGACCTTCCTGGTTTTAGCATTGCAAGTCCCACAGCCCACGAACCCCCTCATCTAATATGCCTTACTCTGCTCAAGTTGTTAATTTATCTATCTATCTATCTATCTATCTATCCATCTATCCACTCCTCTTCATATACACCACACATATACACACACACATTTAATTGAACGTTTCCCTATAGTAGAATTAAATTTTCTAACAGCAGGATTTTTTGCTCTTCCCCTCCCCCCCACAGAAACATTCAAGGGCCTCAAAATAGTGCTCAATAAATACTCATTAAATGAATGAAAAAATTTATGTCAGAGCAGATTAGTAAAAATTAGAATAGAAAGGCCACGTTAGTGTCTCATCTGTCCGAACAGCTACCAAAATGATGTTTTGATTTTTATCATTTTTCTCTCTCATACTTACAGGTAAGCGCTGAATGAGTCAGAGATTCCAAATGGCAGGAAACGTAATGCCTTATATACTGGTCATTTGAACGGAAAATTGAGATTTATATAATGAAAATGCTGATTCATATCAGAATTGTGCTGCAGGATGATCAGATTGGATAGTAACTTTCAGTCATGCTTCAGTCTGTTAGAGACACTAATAGAAAAGTAAAGAGAAGAGGAAGAAACGATGGGCCTAACAGAGCATTCTAAAACTAGCTTGGCATCTTATTTGAAAGAAGGCAAGGCACAGTGGGTACTAGAACATTTAGATTCAAATTCAATCAGCCAAAATGTGTGTAGGCACTTCTACATGTAGCATACAGATATATGTTATCTAGTAAAAAAAAAAAACAAAAACCGAAAACCAAATATAATAGATCTGGATGTGTTATTAAATGACATCAAACCAAGTACTACAAGTAGAAATAAGGATGTTAGCCTAGGAAGGTGGTGTGGTTTACCAGGATTACTTAGGAACTCAGGATGACTCCCTACAGGTCTTTATGATGGTTTCTTTCAGCTTCTGTCCTGGCTAAGTCTCTTGTTACCTTTCATTATCCTCCCTTCCCCTTTCTCATTTAAGCTTCTGAGGCTTCTTTCACTAGCCTTCACATCCAGTCAATGGCTGTACCCACTTTGTTTTCAGATATTTTTCAGATCGTCTCCTCTTTTCTACCCTTAATGTTCTTATTCAGTGTTCCCTCGTGATGCCTTGCCATAATTACTGTAGGAGACTTCCCACTGATCATCCTGTCTCCACTTTGGTGACGTTATAATCCCCTCTCCATTCAGCTGCCATAATCCTCTGTTTACTGTGTCACTCCCCAGAATGAAGCCCTTGCTCCTTGAGAAGACACAGTGCTCACCGTAATCTGGCCTCTCTCTGTTTCTCATCCTTCAGCAACTCTCTGTGCTTCATCGACACGAAACTATATACAGTTCCCACCACAACTCTGGCCTTAGTTTCTTTCCTCTGGCCCATGCTGTCTCCTATTTCATGAATACTAACTTCTCCAGTTGGCTAAGTTTTATTCGTATTTCAAGATTATGTCAGGTTTCCTGACCTCTAGGAAGATGTCCCTACACTTCATTCTATGGAAAGTGACATGTTCTTTCTCTGTGCTTCTATAACACTGTGCTTCAAGATATCACTTATCATTATCTATTCATATCTCTTTTCCCCACTTTGTCCTTCTATCTTGCAGACACGGATGGAGTATTATTCTTTTTCAATTTGACAGCATCTGGCAAAGTACTTGGTGATAAAACTATTTTTTGAATGATTGAATAAGTGAATGAACGAATGCTTATAGGACCTCACTGTTACCAGCATTGCATCAGTGGACACACTCAAGTCATCTACTGATCAGCAGACAACTTCCTTTAACTCTCTTTTCAAGGTATCTCTTTTGTTTCTCTCATGGAGAATCCTCTTTTACTTCAACACCTGACAAACGAGCCACACCTTAGCTGTAATGAAATTTTCCTCCCACTGTCAATCCTCTGTTGCTGATGGAAGGATCCATGTTAAAACTTTTTATTTTATTCCCTTTGGACTATTGTAATGGTCTTTTGGCTGGTGTCCCGGCGCACGTAATTAACAGACTTCAGTTGATATGAAATGTTGCTGCTAGAATCCAACCCAACACTGGATCAAATAAGCACATAACTGTGGTTTTCGTGTCATCAAAATTAGAGATGGAAAATTATTATTAGCTCCACATAGACCCTGTTCCTCTGGGGAGTTGAGGCAAAATTGCTCCCCTCTGGTGTTTTGTCCACTGAGTTTAAGTGAATCAAGCAACAGGTCATCTACTATTTCCCTTGGGAGATTCTTTCACTGTCAAATAGAAGTGATTAAAAAAAAGAAGAAAAAAAGAGAAGAAGAAAACCTCTTCAACCTATATTAGGTTTTCTTGACTGTTTTCTTTCTAGCCTCTGCTCAGTGGAATTCTGAAGCATCTATACATGATGGAGTGTATTCTTTGGCCAAAAGGTTTATTTTCCTCTGTGATGCTCGTTGAAGGCATTGCCTTTATAATGACCCATTTAATCCCAGTCACTTGGAAATGAGTTAAATGCTACCTCCTTCACACAATCTAAATTGGTTTAACATCTTTCAATGCAAGTTATTTGTGTAATTCCCTGCACGTGCTAATGTATACACCTCAGTCTGATGACATAGACATCAGGTCCAAACAAATGATTTCAGGGGCCCAGGAGCGAATTACTGTATTGATCTATTAAACAGACCTAAAATGCTTGTTTGGATTTGGAAGTCACTTGCAATCAGCAGCATTTTAGTGAAAGGCATAGGCTGTGAATGACTTAGTAGGAGGAGGCAAAGCCATGTTGCCTGACTACCCCTAGGGATTGGTACTCCAGGAGGTTTTCCGAAAGGCTTTCACTACTGACAGGCTTTACTTAGGCTGGATGTCAGTTTCTCCATTAAGATCAACCTTGATATTAGATTATGGTGTCAGGGAGGAAGAAATTTTCCTCTACCTCTCTAGGTTCTTCTGATTGGTCTAAGGATTAAATTGATATGAGACAGATTAACAAGAGAAAATCAAAAGTTTAATAACATGTATAACTGAGAGAGACTCAAGAAAACTGAGTAACTCACCAAAGTGGCAGAAGACTTCACCTTGAATACCATCTTCAGCTAAAGACAGAAGAGGATGCTGGGGGCAGTGGTTTGGGACCTCAAAGGGGAGCAAGGCAATTTACATGGAGATGGAAAAGCAAGTGTTTTCAAATGTTCCATGGGCCACGCAGAGGTCATGGGACACAGAGAGGAATTTTAACAAACAGACTTTGTTAGGTTCCTCCCTGTCTATGCACTTAGTTCATACTATAGTTATCCACGGTGACATCTCCCTTCCTGGAACAGGTCCTCTGTTTGCATTCTTTCAGGCAGTTAGAGGGAAGGTCAACATTTCTTCCTGAGTCTTTTGGGCCTTAAAAATAATCGGCCTATATTAATCCTCATGCCAAAGAAACACAATTTGGGGTGCCAAAATTTCCTCCCCTACAGCGGGGAAAGGGGAAAATTTTCCTATTCTACCTCTTCACAGTTATATACTACATTGATTAGGGAGGATTTAACACAGGGGAAAGAAAGCTTGCTGGGATTTGAAGCCAGATGGACTTCCATTCAAATACCGATTCTTCTAGCTGTGAAACATTTAAAAAGTTATTTGCCTTTCTAAATCCCTGATTTCTCATTTATAAATTGGGAATAATAATACAATACTCATATGATTGCTGTGGGGATTAAATGAAATAATGTATGTAGTATGTGTTGGCATATGGTAGACACGCAATAAAATTTTGGTTTATGTCTCCCCTTATCTTTTGTGAAGAAGACTATTCTACTACACAAATCAATGAGGGTGTGTTGGAAAATGTAGGTGAACATCTGGTATGAATTTAACATGCATTTTATGGAGATAGGAAATCAAGGTATACTGTATGCTTAATTATTAATAAAATACCATAAATGACATTAAGTAAAAAGTTCTATATAAGTTCAAGATACTACTGCCACTAATATTTTTATCCACTTAGTGATTGGTCACATCCCTTAACAGCTCTCCCTTGACCTGTAAAATGCTTTAAACTTTTTTTCCAAAGTGTCTTTCTATATCCTCAAATATTATTTGGGGCACCTCAGTCTTGCCTGTTTGTGTCAATAGTATATAAATGTATCCTACTAAAAAGTTATTTCATATATTCTGGAAGCCTTTTTTCTCCCTCTTGTTTACAATCAATTGGTCAATAATATTAATGAAGTTCTTAGAGCAAGCAAAGTGTGATATGTGTGTGTGTGTGTGTGTGTTACATGTGGGCAGAAGTATTGAGCAAAAAGTGAAAGAAGCTTTATGCCATTTGAATGGATCCAGTCTCCCAAGCTTCCATCATTTTCCAGGCTAACTTTTGAGGTCCCAAAGCTTTATCATTTGTCTTGTAATACTGTATATCCTACTTTGTTGCCTAAGTAACAAAGGCAGTGGAGTCTGGATTCAGGATGTAGATGTGATATGAAGGTCGAACAGGACAGTGCCAGCCTCACGGGTGGATTTCTTGCTAGTCCTGGCTAAACCTGCAGGAAGCCAGCTTGATCGAGGTCCTGTAGGAACCCAGGAGAAGATGAGGTGCTACAAGAATTGCAGTCTTGAACAGAGTAGCTGTAAAAAAGTTGGTGTTGACAAGGATTTCTAGATTGTGTTTCAAGCTATGTTATGATTCAGTAAAAATAATCCAATCTTTTTTACCCTCTGATTTGTTTTTCCAAAAACATGTTCTTTGTTGCCTTAGCATTTGAGCTGTGTATTATGTTTTGAGAGATTTTCTAATTTTTAAAAATAACTCTTTATGAGACAGATCAAAATCAAACGTGGTTGAAAAAAATAGTTCCTAAAGGCAGATGTTTAATTTATTTCTATCTAGAACTAGGCTCTAGTCCCATTAAAAGAAGTGCCAGAGCAGTATTAATTTGGTTATTTTTACATAAATCTGCATTAATGTCCAAGAGACCCTACTCCAGGTATGCAAAATAAAGTAGCATTAATTAATTAGTGCTACCTTTGTCAACTATATTCAAGCCCAAGATTCAAAACAGGAAGTGGCTGGGACACAACAGGTATTTAAACCAATCAGTGCTGATTCATGCTTGGAGGAGACAAAAAAAAAATCTCCCAGATCTGCTCTTCTTTTTTTTTTTTAAATAGATCTTTATTGGAGTATAATTGCTTCACAATACTGTGTTAGTTTCTGTTGCACAACAAAGCGAATCAGCCATACGCATACACATGCCCCCATATGCCCTTCCCCTTGAGCCTCCCTCCCACCCTCCCTATCTCACCCTTCTAGGTCCTCACAAAGCACCGAGCCGATCTCCCTTTGCTATGCTGCTGCTTCCCACCAGCCAACTATTTTGCATTCCGTAGTGTATATATGTCGACGTTACTCTCACTTCGTCCCATCTTCGCCCTCCCACACCATGTCCTCAAGCCCATCTTCTATGTCGACCTCTTTATTCCTGCCCTGCAACTAGGTTCATCAGTACCATTTAAAAAATTTTTTTAGATTCCATAAATATGCGTTAGCATATGGTATTTGTTTTTCTCTTTCTGACTTACTTCACTTCGTAAGACAAACTCTAGGTCCATCCACCTCACTACTAATAACTCAATTTCATTTCTTTTTATGGCTGAGTAACATTCCATTGTATATATGTGCCACAGATTCTTTATCCATTCATCTGTCGATGGATATTTAGTTAGGTTCTATGTCCTGGCTATTGTAAATAGTGCTACAATGAACACTGTGGTACGTCTCTTTTTGAATTATGGTTTTCTCAGGGTATATGCCCAGTAGTGGGATTGCTGGGTCATATGGTAGCTCTATTTTTAGTTTTTTAAGGAAACTCCATACTGTTTTGCATAGTGGTTGTATCAATTTACATTCCCACCAACAGTGCAAAAGGGTTCCCTTTTCACCACACCCTTTCCAGCATTTATTGTTTCTAGATTTTTTGGTAATGACCATTCTGACCAGTGTGAGGTGATACCTCATTGTAGTTTTGATTTGCATTTCTCTAATAATTAGTGATGTTGAGCATCTTTTCATGTGCCTCTTGGTCATCTGTATGTTTTCCTTGGTGAAATGTCTATTTAGGTCTTCCGCCCATTTTTTAACTGGATTGTTTGTTTTTTTGATATTGAGCTGCATGGGCTGTTTGTATATTTTGGAGATTAATCCTTTGTCTGTTGTTTCATTTGCAAATATTTTCTCCCATTCTGAGGGTTGTCTTTTGGTCTTGTTTATGGTTTCCTTTGCTGTGCAAAAGCTTTTAAGTTTCATTAGGTCCCATTTGTTTATTTTTGTTTTTATTTCCATTTCTCTAGGAGGTGAGTCAAAAAGGATCTTGTTGTGATTTATGCCATAGAGTGTTCTGCCTATGTTTTCCTCTAAGAGTTTTATAGTGTCCAGTCTTACATTTAGGTCTTTAATCCATTTTGAGTTTATTTTTGTGTATGGTGTTAGGGACTGTTGTAATTTCATTCTTTTACATGTAGCTGTCCAGTTTTCCCAGCACCACTTATTGAAGAGGCTGTCTTTTCTCCACTGTATATCCTTGCCTCCTTTGTCATAGATTAGTTGACCATAGGCACGTGGGTTTATCTCTGGGCGTTCGATCCTGTTCCATTGATTTATATTTCAGTTTTTGTGCCAGTACCATATTTTCTTGATTACTGTAGCTTTGTAGTATAGTCTGAAGTCAGGGAGTCTGATTCCTCCAGCTCCATTTTTTTCCCTCAAGATTGCTTTGGCTATTTGGCGTCTTTTGTGTCTCCATACAAATTTTAAGATTGTTCTAGTTCTGTAAAAAATGTCACTGGTAATTTGCTAGGGAGTGCACTGAATCTGTAGATTGCTTTGGGTAGTATAGTCATTTTCACAATGTTGATTCTTCCTATCCAAGAACATGGTATATCTCTCCATCTATTGGTATCATCTTTGATTTCTTTCATCAGTGTCTTACAGTTTTTCTGAGTACAGGTATTTTACCTCTTAAGGTATGTTTATTCCTAGGTATTTTATTCTTTTTGTTGTAATGGTGAATGGGAATGTTTCCTTAATTTCTCTTTCTGATCTTTCATTGTTAGTGTATAGGAATGCAAAAGATTTCTGTGCATTAAATTTGTATCCTGCAACCTTACCAAATTCATTGATTAGTTCTAGTAGTTTTCTGGTGGCATCTTTAGGATTTTCTATGTAAGTGTCACGTCATTGGCAAACAGTGTCAGCTTTACTTCTTCTTTTCCAATTTGTATTCCTTTTATTTCTTTTTCTTCTCTGATTGCCGTGGCTAGGACTTCCAAAACTATGTTGAATAAGAGGGGCGAGAGTGGACATCCTTGTCTTGTTCCTGATCTTAGTGGAAATGCTTTCAGTTTTTCACCATTGAGTATGATGCTTGCTGTGGGTTTGTCATATATGGCCTTTATTATGTTGAGGTAGGTTCCCTCTATGCCTATTTTCTGGAGAGGTTTTTTCATGAATGGGTGCTGAATTTTGTCAAAAGTTTTCTCTGCATCTATTGAGATGATCATATGGTTTTCATTCTTCAATTTGTTAGTATGGTGTATCACATTGACTGATTTGCATATATTGAAGAATCCTTGCATCCCTGGGATAAATCCCACTTGATCATGGTGTATGATCCTTTTAATGTGCTGTTGGATTCTGTTTGCTAGCATTTTTTTCAGGATTTTTGCACCTATGTTTATCAGTTATATTGGTCTATAATTTTCTTTTTTTGTGATATCTTTTTCTGGTTTCGGTATCAGGGTGATGGTGGCTTTGTAGAATGAATATTGGGAGTGTTTCTCCTTCTGCAATTTTTTGGAAGAGTTTGAGAAGGATAGGTGTTAGTGCTTCTCTAAATGTTTGATAGAATTCGCCTGTGAAGCCGTCTGGTCCTGGACTTTTGTTTGTTGGAAGATTTTTAATTACAGTTTCAATTTCATTAATTGTGATAGGTTTGTTTATATTTTCTCATTCTTCCTGCTTCAGTCTTGGAAAATTGCACTTTTCCAAGAATTTGTCCATTTCTTCATGGTTGTCCATTTTATTGGCATATAGTTGTTTGTAGTAGTCTCTTATAATCCTCTGTATTTCTGCAGTGTCAGTTGTGATTTCTCCTTTTTCACTTCTATTTTTATTGATTTGTGTCTTCTCCCTTTTTTTCTTGATGAGTCTGGCTAAGGGTTTATCAATTTTGTTTATCTTCTCAATGAAGCAGCTTTTAGTTTTATTGATCTTTGCTATTGTTTTCTTCATTTCTATTTCATTTATTTCTGCTCTGGTCTTTATGATTTCTTTCCTTCTACTGACTTTGGGTTTTCTTTGTTCTTCTTTCTTTAGTTGTTTTAAGTGTAGGGTTAGATTGTTTATTTGAGATTTTTCTTGTTTCTTGAGGTGAGATTGTATTGCTATAAACTTCCCTCTTAAAACTTCTTTTGCTGCATTCCATAGGTTTTGGGTCGTCATGTTTTTGTTGTCATTTGTTTCTACATATTTTTAAATTTCTTCTTTGATTTCTTCAGTGATCTCTTGGTTATTTAGTAGCATACTGTTTAGCCTCCATGTATTTGTGTTTTTTACAGTTTTTTTTCCTGTATTTGATTTCCAATCTCATAGCGTTGTGGTCAGAAAAGATGCTTGATATGATTTTAATTTTTAAAAATTTTCTGAGGCTTGATTCATGACCCAAGATGTGACTTATCCTGGAGAATGTTCCATGTGCAATTGAGAAGAAAGTATATTCTGCCACTTTTGGGTGGAATGTTCTATAAATATCAATTAGATCTATCTGGTCTATTGTGTCATTTAAAGCTTGTGTTTCCTTATTTATTTTCTGTTTGGATGATCTGTCCATTGGTATAAGTGGGGTGTTAAAGTCTCCTACTATTATTGTGTTACTGTTGATTTCTCCTTTCATGGTTGTTAGCATTTGCCTTATGTGTTGAGGTACTCCTATGTTGGGTGCATAAACATTTATAATTGTTTTATCTTCTTCTGGGATTGATCCTTCGATCATTATATAGTGTCCCTCCTTATCTCTTGTAAGAGTCTTTATTTTAAAGTCTATTTTATCTGATACAAGTATTGTTACTCCAGCTTTCTTTTGATTTCCATTGGAATGGAATATCTTTTTCCATCCCTTCACTTTCAGTGTGTATGTGTCCCTAGGTCTGAAGTGGGTCTCTTGTAGACAGCATGTATATGGGTCTTGCTTTTGTATCCATTCAGCCAGTCTGTGTCCTTTGGTTAGGGCATTTAATCCATTTACATTCAAGGTTATTATCGATATGTATGTTCCTATTACCATTTTGTTAATTGTTTTGGGTTTATTTTTGTGGGTCTTTTTCTTCTTTTGTGTTTCCCACTTAGAGAAGTTTCTTTAACATTTGTTGTAAAGCTGGTTTGGTGGTACTGAATTCTCTTAGCTTTTGCTTGTCTGAAAAGCTTTTGACTTCTCCATCGAATCTGAATGAGATCCTTGCTGCATAGAGTAATCTTGGTTGTAGGTTTTTCTCTTTTATCACTTTAAGTATATCCTGCCACTCCCTTCTGGCCTGCATAGTTTCTGCTGAAAAATCAGCTGATAACCTTATGGGGATTCCTTTATATGTTATTTTTTGTTTTTCCCTTGCTGCTTTTAATATTTTTTCTTTGAATTTAATTTTTGTTAGGTTGATTAATATGTATCTTTGTGTGTTTTCCCTAGGGTTTATCCTGTATGGGACTCTCTGTGCTTCCTGGACTTGGGTGACTATTTACTTTCTCATGTTAGGTAAGTTTTCCACTATAATCTCTTCAAATATTTTCTCAGACCCTTTCTTTTTCTCTTCTTCTTCTGGGACCCCTGTAATTTGAATGTTGGTGCATTTAGTGTCCCAGAAATCTCTGAGATTGTCTTCAATTATTTTCATTCTTTTTTCTTTATTCTGCTCCTCGGCAATTATTTCCACCATTTTGTCTTCCAGCTCGCTTTTTCGTTCTTCTGCCTCAGTTATTCTGTTATTGATTCATTCTAGTGTAATTTTCATTTCAGTTATTGTGTTGTTCATATGTGTGTTTGGTCTTTAGTTCTTCTATATCTTTGTTAAACATTTCTTGTATTTTCTCAATCTGTGCCTCCATTCTATTTCTGAGATTCTGGATCATCTTTACTATCATTACTCTGAATTCTTTTTCAGGTAGATTACCTATTTCCTCTTCATTTATTTGGCCTTGTAGGTTTACCTTGCTCCTTCATCTGTGACATATTTTTTTGCTGTCTCATTTTTTTTTTTTTTTAATGAGTGGGATTGTGTTCCTGTCTTACTGGTTGTTTGGCCTGAGGCTTCTAACACTGGGGTTTGTAGGCTATTGGGTAGAGCTGGGTCTTGGTGCTGAGATGAGGAACTCTGTGAGACCTCACTCTGATGAATATTCCCTGGGATCTGAGGTTCTCTGTTAGTCTAGTGGTCCAGACTGGCAGCTCCCACCGCAGGAGCTTTGGCCTGACCTGGGGCTCATGAACCAAGATCCTGCAAGCCACCTGGGGGTGGCAAAAAAAAAAACCCCAAAACAAAAACACATCAATAACAAAGTAAAAAATAAAATTGGACTAGGAAACTAACAGATATGTTAGGAAGAATATAAAAATAAAAATGTAGATGAATCAACAAATGGAAGGTACATCAGTACCACAATAGTAGAAAAGAGGAGGTGGGAAAAGAAAAAAAAAGGGGGGGGGGAAGGCCTTGGCTGTGGAGGGCGGGGCCTAAGCAAGGTCGAGGTTTGGGTGGTGAGTGGGGCCAATGCTCAGAACCCACAGGGCTGGAAAAGGCCCTGGGGGCTGTGGGGGGTGGCCCTTAGGCTCAAGGAACAGAAGGGGCCCAGGCATGCCCCCCACCCCTGGTCTCAGAGGGCAGGGGACCTCACCTGGGAGCCCATTAGCTTTCCTGGACTCAAGTGGGTGGGGCAAATGCTCCTCCCATCTGGGAGGTCCCCTTCCGCCTGCCTCTCCTGATCTCCCCAGCCTCCCTGCTATGCCCCCAAGGACCTATGTAGCCTGCAGGGGGCTTTGGAGGGCAGGGGACCAGCCTGAGAGCTCAGCAGACTCCCCATGCCCGAGTGGGTGGGCAATCGCCCTCTCTGCTTCTCTCCCTCTCCTGATCTCCCTGGCCTCCCTCCTATGCCCCCAGGACCCACGTGGCCTGGATGGGCCTTTGTGGCAGGGGTACTGGCTTGGGAGCTCAGCAGCCTCCCCTGCCCGAGTGGGCCAGGCGATTGCCCTCCACTCCTCTCCTGCTCTTCCTGGAGAGCCCCTCCCACCTGCCTCTCCTGATCTCCCTGGCCTCAGGGGCGCCGATCCTGTCTGGTTTCCACTTCTCCTCCCCCCTTAGTCCCCCTATGTCCTACCAGTTCACTTTGGGGTTCCTCCCTTCTCCTTGGGCATCAGAGTCCCCCACAAGTGGCCCTAGTTGTGGGGAGATGTTAACTCTGCGTCTTCCCACACGGCCATCTTGACTCCCCTGTCTTCTTAATTTTCATAGTACAGACACAACACATAGCTCAGGACTTGGGTATCTCCAACCTGGACTATCACTAACACCTTTCTCTGAGCTTTGGACTTTGGAGAAAAATTGAAAGCAACCTAATTTTCACCAACAGGAGAATTAATAAGTAGCTTGGATTACATTCACATATGATCACTTTACAGTGGGCAAACTGGGTGAACTAGAGCTACACGTATTAACAAGGAAAAATCTCAGAAATATAAGGACGTATGAGAAAAACATACAAAATGATACATCCAGGATGATACCATGCCTCTAAGGGTTAATAACTAAAAAATCAATAATTGTTGTGGGTACACACATATGAATGGGGGTGATAAACAGCAAATTCAGGATAGAGGTTATCTCCAGGGAGAGAGTGAAGGGAATGAAATTGGGTAGATATTGATACAGGGGGCTACACCTCTACCTACAATATCATATTACTCCTTTTCTTTTCTGTAAGAATAGAACTTTCACCTGAGTTCAAAAGGGCACATGGAGGCCTAGCTAGAGATTATGTTTTCCAGTCTCCCTTGCAGCTGTTGTATAGTCATGTGACTAAATTCTTGCCAAGGTAGTATAATTAGAAGTGATGGGTACGACTTCTTTGTCACTTCCTTAGAGGAAATTGCTTGTCTTTTCATCTTCTCCTTCCTCTTTCCCATGTGCTAGAATATGGTTGTAATACTGTTAATCCAGTCTTAACCTGGAAGACATGCACAGTACTCTGGGGCACGTGTCATGCTCTTTGAGCCAATAGCCTCATGTGATGCATGTAATAGTAATTCATAACTTTCACTCCTATGTCTTATTGTGTGAATACAGGATGGTTTATCCATGGTCTTACTGATGGACATTTAGGTCACTTCCTGTTTGGGACTATTAAGAATATTCTTTGCAATTCTCCTTGCCTCATAGATTAGTGTTTCCCTATGGTATTTTCTGTCTTAGTCTGTTTGGGCCACTATAAGAAAAAATACAACAAACTGACTGGCTTATGAACAAACATTTATTTCTCACTGTCCTGAAGCCCGAGATCAAGCACCAGTTTATACCTGATGAGGTATCTAATGAGGATTCACCTCCCAGATGGCCACTTTTTCTCCATGTCCTCACATGGCAGAAGGGATAAAGGGAGCTTTTTCAGGCTGCTTTTATAAAGGCACTAATCCCTGAGGGCTCCACCCTCATGACCTAATCATCTCCCAAAGACCCCCCCACCACCTTTTCATATCATCACCTTGGGGGTTAGGTTTCAACATATGAATTTGGGGGTGGACACAAACATTCAGCCTGTAACATAGGAATGGAATTGCTGAGTCATAGGATATGTCTATGTTCAATTTTCCTTACTACTGTCTGGATAAACTTTTTTCCAGGTGGCTGTTACACTTGAAATCATCACCAGCTGTATGTTAGAGTTTCACCTTGTTTTGATTGAATTTTAATTTTTAAATGTATCATCGTTTTAATTTTTAACAAAATTAATTACAGTAAATCGCCTACATACAAACCTTCAAGTTGCAAACTTTCAAAGATGCAAATGTGCCCCTGTATGCCAGCTGTTGTACTGTACTAGTGTACTTTTCAAGATACTGTACTGTAAGATTAAAAATGTTTTCTTTATTTTTTGTTTGTTTTTTATGTATTATTTGTGTGAAAAGTATTATAAACCTATTACAGTACAGTACTATATAGCCAGTTGTGTTAGTTGGGTACCTAGGCTAACTTTGTTGGACTTATGAACAAATTGGACTTACGAACTACCTCTCGGAACAGAACTCGTTCATATGTAGGGAACTTACTGTAATCATTTCTCACTGTGGCTTTAATTTGTATTTTTCTGATTGCCAATAAGGATAGGCATCTTTTCATATGCTTAGGGCTATTTGTGTTGCCTTTGCTGTGAAATGCCCATTTACATTTTTGCTCATTTTTCTATTGGGTTATCTTTTTCTTATTGATTCTACATCAATGATTTGTGATTTGTGATTTGTCTTTTTAACTTCTTATACTTTTTGATGAATGCAAATTTTTAGTTTCAATGTAATGATATACCTACCTTTTACTTTATGGTTTGCCAGTTTTATTACTGCTTAAGAAATCCTCTGTAGTCTGACTTTGTAAAGATATTCTATATTTTACTCTATAATATCTATAGTTTTTACCTTTCACATTTATTTTAAATTTATAACTGATAACTGATTTTTGGATATGACCTGGGTTAAAAAGCAAACATTCAATTTTCTGGTAGAAACCAATTGTCTCAGACCCATTAATTGAATAATCATTACTCCCCACACTGATCTCAAATTTCTGCTTCATATTATTTGTGTGGGATTATTTTAGACCTCTCTATTCTTTTCATTATTCTGCCTACCTAACCCAATTCACATGCCACATTGTCTTATTAGAGCTTTAATAAAAATGATGGCGGCAGGTAGGACACAAATCTCCCACTCCTTCTTGCTCTTTTTAACCAAGGTTATCTTGGAGAGTCCTGTTTCTTTGCTAACATGTCTTAACTTCAGAATCAGGTTGTCATGTTGTTCCACTGTGTTTGTGTATTCCATTGTTTCTATAGATTAATCTGGGAGAAAATTTTGGCTTTATTTCTTTATTTGTTTTTAAGTTGACTTACACCTTTCTTTTATGTAAGTTTCTCATAAGCATGACTTTTAAACTTGTTTTCTATGAGTTGAAGTTCTGGTTCAAAATTAAACAGAGACAGTAAAGATCCTAGTTAAAGAATTGTTTAAAAAAAGAAGAAAAGAAGAGAGTTTTTGTTGTGGCTTGAAGGAAAAATTAATATATTCAGAAAAAAGAATACCTTAGATGGAAACAATGAAAGTGGAAGTCATAAAAGATAAAGGTAGGAAGCAAAGCTTGTACCTGAACTTGAAGAGTGAAGTGGGTAAGTGGAGGCCAGGCTGGCTACCAGCTGGCCCACGTTGGCTTAGGATGGCTCAGCTGCTTTCTGGAGTGTTCCCTGAGGGAGAGAGCAGAGGATCCAGAGGTAAATATTGAGGGTGGGGAAGAATGAGTTCATTATGTAAATAATAGTTGCAAGCCAGATGTTCAGAGCTTCGGTATACCTTCCTTGCCTGAGGCAGTTGTACAATGCATTTTGAGCGAGTTTTCATATCCTCAGGGACCTTGCTATCAAATTCCAAAATTACTCCCTCTCCTCAGACAGCTTCCCTCACAACTGCTGAAAACAGAAACTGTTAGGAAGATCTCATATTGAGGAAATTTTGGTAAAGTGTGTTACATGCAAACAGGAAGGGAGCGGGAATTAAACAATTCAGATAATTACTGTCCTGAATGCAGGACTGTATAAAAAAGAAAAGTTTCTGCTTTTCAGTGTTTATACTGAAGTACATAAAATGAAAAAAAGAATGCCATGGAGCTAATTTAAAAAAACAAAACGAAGCAGGCTTTTAGCTGCTCAGATCCTATAAAAATCAAAAGGAAGGATATGACTTAAACTTGCTTTACTGAAGCAAATTTCCACAACCTGACATTTAAATTGAGCTGGGGGGCACTCAAATAATCCCACAGGTATGTAAAATCGGATACTATATCTGCAACCAAGTATTCTGCTCTGGGATTTGGAGCCTCAATTGGCAACCTGGGAAAACCATGTTACTTACACTTGCTCAAATAGTCTCTAATTAGTTCTTCTGACCCTCTTGTATACTAATAAATGGCCCATTATGGAACATTAAAATAGAATTCTTTCCATTAAAAATGATTTCCTTGCTAGTGAACATGAACTAGGTTTCATGCACAATGTTGGTTAACATTAGGTTGTCCTAATGTCCAGTGGATGCTTTCCAGTAAGAAAGGATGCGAGCAGGCATTAGGCTTTATGGTTCAGTCAGTGAGCTGAGAGGGGCATGAGTCTTCCTACAGTGGTTGAAATATTGCTTATGTCCTTAGCTTGTTTTGGGTGGGTCTATTACTTTTTGATCTAAAGAGCTGAAAACTCTAGTGTGAAATTGTATAATGAGCCTTGGAAAATTATGAGCCTAAAGAGACTTTTAGATCACCTCTTCAGGTCAACTTCCAAGTTTATTTTGTTAGTGGGATAAATAGGCTGACGTGGTGGGAACTTCTTCTGGGATTCTGGCACGCTCTTCATGCCATCCAAGGCTCCCTTGGCATCCAGTATGGTGTCACACATAGTAGGTGTCCAAGGGCTATCTGTTAGATTAATATTGTAAAATGTTTCTGAGGGACCGATAATTCAAATTTCTGAAATGCGTATTTAACAAATCAATAAACACATATTTATTGATTACCTAAATGTGCCCAGGACTGTGTCTGACCAGCCCTAAGGAAAATTTAAAAGAGGCATTAAATGTGCTTCTAGGAGACAGTATTATAAGGGAAATATTAAATACGTCTCTGAAATTCTTGTTTTTACCCCCATCCACACCAGGAGGAAGCATCTTTGCTGCTTAGTTGGTTTTGGAGAGGAACATTGGATAAGCCGAGAGGGGCTGAATTACTTTACTTAAGAAGAGGGAAAACCCCTGTAGGAAAACTTTCTAAACAAGGGGTAGGAGGCTGGGAAAAATGGTCAGAGAATGGAGTGAGAAAACCCAGAATGACTGAGTCTCGTATGAGAGGGTTGTGGGTGGGGTAGAAAAGAGAGAAGTTGCTCTAAGGGGTGGATCTTTGAGGTGGAAAAGAAACACTTAATAAATTTTTCAAAACTCCTGCTCTGTAATGTGTAAGGTAACAAATCTCCTTGTTTTTCCAATAGACCTTCAGTAAAAATATCTCTCTTCAAAACTTTTAGAGCCAAATTTGTTGGGAGATTTGCAAACGGGGCTTAGACTGGTCTTAAGAGCTAGAACTAGTTGCATTCACATTTCAGGAATGTTGAAAGAAACATAACACTCGGTATCTAAGTGCTTATTTATCTAGAATAAATTATAAATACAGTAGTTGTTTTTGACACGAAAGTAGGACACATGGTTTGAAAAATATAACGTACTTATTTGGTTGATTGGTAATTAAAGTTCCTGAAATGTTTACCTAATCAATCAATAAACATATTATTGGGCACCTATATGTGACCAGAATTGCATTTGATAAGCCCTAAGGAAAATTGAAAAAATGCATTAAATATGGTTCTATGAAATGATATCATAGGGATTAAATTTTTTCAGACAATTATAAACTATTTTGGTTTGAAGATAGCCCAGAAAACCCAGGCCATAAGGCTCACAAACTATTGGCATGCTATTCAGAATGTTGAGTAGGTCATGGAAGGTTTTAATATAGCTACCAATTTTTTTTCCCTAAGTTGATATGGTGGGAAATTTACTCACTGAACTATATTTATGGAGCATCTGGTATGTGCCAGATGCCCTGCTAGGCCCTAGGTACATACATAATGCATTACGATTGCCCTTCAGATGAGCATGATGAAATGGGAAAGTGAGAGACATGCAAACAGATATGACGGTAGAATGGAATAAGCATCATGATAGCTGTTACTGCAAGTTCAGACAGATGGACCCTATCTTCCTGCTGAGCTGAGCTTTGCCTAACCAGGTAAAGAGGCAAGAATACTTATGACTCGACAGGGATAGAAGGTGAGGCCAAAGGAACTGGTGAAGGATGTTGACTAAATAGGAATGTACAGGGGATAGAAAGTAGATGCAGGAAAGAGGAGATATTTATTGAATGGCATGAATTCTGGTGGAGCTTTGGCTTAGTTGGTACCCAGTATTGCAAGAGCTTCACGACTGCTCTTCCTATTTTCAGCTTAAGCTGAAATTATCAAGCAAATCTTCTTTAAAATAGTGCACATTTATGCTCTCCTCTCAAAGGTCTCCCAATTTTTTGAGAAAATAAACTCAGACTCCTTGTTTTGCCATTTGAGATCTTCTATAGCTTGGCCCCAACATAAAATTTTGACTTATAAAAATAGCATTTTGTATGTTTCAACCACATAACTTCACCTCTCCCTACTCCACAAATATACTCAACTTAATCAAGCTTGACTTCTTTATTGTTTCTGTATCTTTTCTAAAAATACTGCTCATTGCTAAAAGCCCTTTTCGAATGCTGCTCCTCTATGAAGGTGTTCCTTGTCCTCCTTCACTCTTCCACAGTAGGATTTTTTCCTCATCTGAATACACACCATAATTTATTTCTCTCTATGGTGTCTTCTGTCTTATAATTATTTATGTACATATATGTTTTCAATCTCTTTGATTATAAGAGATTCAAGAAATCTTATTGTATTCAACTTTTGGTCTTTCCTCTCCCTCCTCTTACAGCAACTAGCATAATCTAAGACCATAAATAATGATTACAAAGAACAAAACTGAGCGCTTCGTGGAGTTGATTGTGAGAGACTTGAAAATCCAAGGGCAAAATGAAGTGTAGAGAGATGTTGAGTTGTGATCCCCTGGAGGACTGTTGGAAGAATCTCTCTCTCCTATTCTCTCTGTCGTGTGTGTGTGTGTGTGTGTGTGTGTGTGTATGTGTGTGTGTGTGCACACGCATGCGCACGTTTGAAGGTCTTCTAAATATTTAAATCAAGATTAGGAAATCTCTGCCAAAAGCTTTAGTAGCTGCGACTATGCAAAACCATTATAACCTCCTTATTTATTGTGTGATGAGATTGACAGCCTCATTTAAACATTGTGAATAATGCAAAATGCCTTTGTTGGGGATTCCAATGTACAATTTTTCCAACAGTTTCAATGAATGAATACAAAGTATTTTCAATGCCAGCGATTTCTGAGAACGAATTTGACTCTCAAGATTTTTGTCTCCTACTTCCATAATAAAAATTTTACAAAGAAATACTATTTGTTTTTTAAAAAGGAAAATTATTTAGGAGCAGAGAAGAATATCTGTGGATACAGGTAGAAAGTTTGAATTCAGTACTTGTATAGTGAAAAATAAGTATGAAAAAAATAGAAAGATGAGTATGAAAGAAACAGCACATGCATTTGAATAAATGGTGCTAATCTACATTTGCTGACATATTTCCAGCAATAGTTTCCCTCTCAAGGTGCTCTTCTCATATCTGTGGGGGGATAAGCATTTTTTCAGATGTGGAAACTGAGACGCAGAAAGATCATGTGATGTGCTCTAATTTTCTTACTTTGTTGCTCTAGATTTTGCATTCTCTCCCCTCACTATTTAAAGAAACACTCCTTATGAATGAGGAACTCATAACTCTGAACTCTTCATGTATCTCATACTCTTGCTCTATTTTTTGCTGACTGATCTTTTAACCCCAGATCCTACTCTAAAATGGTGAGTTGTCCAGATGCAGACACTCTTTTCTAATAATTAAGCAAAATTCCTTTTGTTTTGCTCCCTTTTCTTTCTCTACTATTCCATCTAGCAGCTTTTATTTATTTATTTTAATTAATTAAATTTATTTATTTTTGGCTGTGTTGGGTATTCGTTGCAGTACGCGGGCTTCTCATTGCAGTGGATTCTCTTGTTATGGAGCACGGGCTCTAGGCACAAGGGCTTCAGTAGTTGTGGCTTACGGGCTTAGTTGCTCGGCAGCATGTGGAATCTTCCTGGACCAGGGCTCGAACCCGTGTCCCCTGCATTGGCAGGTGGATTCTTAACCACTGTGCCACCAGGGAAGCCCCTAGCAGCTTTTAAATATTGCCATTGGTCTTCATTTAATCTAGGTCTCATATCTGTATTGTTATTCCTATTTTTTTAATAAAAAGAGTGGGCCCAGAAAATGTGTGAGACTTCCCTAAAGTCCCTGGGATTCTGTTACAGGTTGAACTGTGTCCCCCCAAAGTCGTATGCTGCAGTCCCCACTCCCAGGAACTCAGAATATGACCCTCTGGAAAGAGGATTATGTCAGATGTAATTAGTTAAGATGAGGTCATACTGGAGTAGGATGGGCCCTTAATCTAGCATGATAGGTTTCCTTACAAAAGGGAAATTTGGAGACAGGCACACACATAGGGAAAATGCCATGTGGAGAAGGCAGAGATCGAGGTGATGCTTCTACACACCAAGGAATTCCCAAGATTGCCAGCAAACCACCAGAATCGAGGCGAGGGCATGACACAGAGCCTTTCTCACAGGAACCAGCCCTATGGACACCTTGAGTTTGGACTTCTAGCTTCCAGAACTATGAGACAACAAATTTCTGTTGTTTAAGCCACCCAGTTGATGGCAAACCAATACAGATTCCAACCCAGACCTCCCAGGTCCTGTGCCCTTTCTAGTAAGTCACAGCTACCTTTTTCTGAATAAGTGTCACTTGACTTGGGTCTTAAGGTCTAGGCTAAGTTACTAGGAAACACAGAATAGGAAATGATGTCTTCTGCCTGGGTGTCCCAGAAGGTTTTATTGGGAAGCTATCATTTGTTAGGGGCCTTGATCAAAGAGTTGGAATCCATCAGATACAGGCAGGTTGGTGAGGGGGAGGAATTCCAGGTGGAAGGAACAACACCTTGCACTCAAAAAAGTAGATTACAAAAAAGATTGGGGAAAATCGATAGATTAGGGAAAAGAAGTTTTAATATAGTTAATTGGAAAAAGGATGCATCTGCAAAGCAAGGCATTGGGAAAAGAAGTGGCTGTTACACTGGAGCATTGATAGTTATAAGGACTGTTGTGTAAGATAGCTACCGTTGAGAGGCTTAGGGCACCTACTTGCCAAGCTAAAACCCACTGTTAAAGCCACAGGCAGCTTTAAAGGAGATTCTTACCTCATGTAGCCACGTGACAGACTGTGCTGTAAATCAGGGCTAGGATCTTATTATAAGGCAGCGCTGCAAAGAAGAAAACTAAATCAACAGCCTTGTCAGGGGTCCCAGTCAAAGTTAGATGTCCGATAGGGAAAGAGTGGGCCCGTGAGATATTTGAGTAGACAAGCTTGAGAACAGTAAGCCCAACAGTTCCTCTAAACGCTTCTGGGTGGCAGAAGAAGCTCCTTCTTTCTTTTTTAGAGGAGAACAGCCTCCGTTTGTCCAAAGACCATTCAGTGACCTCAGTTAAAACGTTGCCATGTGAAAGAATGCTTGCTCTTCTCAAGATGTGCGATCACCACCCCTCTAATGCTGGTAGCCCAATACCCAGATAGAGTCTCAACACAGCCTTGGTGGGGAAGTAAGAGTCCTATTTCAGAAAGACAAAGACTACAAGAACTTGTTACTATTATCTAGCAGGGATTAGGCTAATATAAATGACTTGGAGATATGGAATAGATATCTGAATATGGAAAAAAATCCATTGACTTGGTGGGCAGTCAGCAGTGACTCAGGATTCAATGTTGGACCAAGACCACCTGAGGTTGGTTCTGGGATTTTGCCAGGATGACTCCTAGAAGCTTGGACATGATAATGGACTATAGTGAATGAAGTGGAGAGGCCAGAACTTCCTTGGCATTTTGAGGAGAGTGAGGGAAGGCTGAGGGAGGTGGATTGTTAGAGTAGTTTTGTTAGGTAAGATCCAACATTTGACTTCGGTCCCTGGGAAGGACTGGGCAGGGGAGTAAACGTGAGGATATTCCCGTCACTAAGGTAATAAGGACTTCATTGGAGAGGACACCAAAATCTTGCAGAAACTTACTAGTGGCTGTTCTCTGCAAGCTGGGGGTTGACGGTAAAATAAGCATTGGAACTAGATTCCCTACTATCTGTAAGGATGCTGAGATTCCAGAATGTCAGGAGCCAAGTGACAGCACTTAACAATCAGAGATAAAATGAATTTAATTACAGAATAGGAAGTAAATGTAGCAAATCAGTCGTGACAATCAGGGTTCATTTACCTGCAGGGATCTGTGGTAAAGGCAAATAGGTCATGGTAATCCTGAAAATGAGATATAGGAACAGCTAACAGAGGTATTGCTCAATTTATGTAGTAAAAAATAAAAATAAGATAGAGCCGGCAAGTAGAAGTTAGTTGCTATAATGGAAGATTGAAGCCCTCATTCAGTTTCCAAATCTAAGTCATTTTATAGACATAGATCCCATTGATTGAAGTGGAGACTGCATCACCTTGAGGAAAGACCTCACAACACCACCAAGAGTATATCCAGTAAATACTCCTCTGAACCTTCTGAAAAGACCGTGTGCCCATTTATCAGAGAACAGTGCAAGGGGAATACAAAACGTTTTCAAGGATCTTAGATTTGTGATGTGATGTGAAGTTTGATTATAATCCCTTAGTTTGAATGGGGGTTTATGGAAGGCAGGTGAAAATTGAATTGCTGGTTTCCTAGTAGGTTTTGTGGGTCCGTGAATAAAACCTGTGGTTGTTTCCCCATCCTGCTAAGGTATAATTGGGATAGATATGCTTAGCTGTTGGCAGAACCCTCTCATTGGTTCTCTGATCTGTGGAGTAAGGTCCATTATGATAGGGAGGAGCAAATGGAAGTCCCTATAATCAGAAGCAACATTGCATCCCAGGAGGGACTGCAGAGTTTAGAGCTTTCATTCAAGAGTTGAAGGATACAGGGATAGTGGAATTATGTCCTAACCCCTGCCTGCTCAATTCCCTCGTCTGGCTTCTGCAATAACCTGATAGATCATGACAGAATTGCCATGAACTGGGAGCCCCAATAGCAGTGGTTCCACATGAAAGTTCTTTACTGCAATAGGTCAGCATAGCCTCTGGTATGCGGCATGCAGCTATTGATTTGATGAATGCTTTTAGATCCCCACTGATAGATACCCTTCATTGTTTTCTACAGGGCTTCACAACTCTCCCCTTTTCTGTTATAACACAGGCAACTGGATTATCGTAACATTCTTTCAGGCTGTCATGCAGCTCATCTATGTTGATGATGTCATGTTAACTGCACCTGGTGAACAAGACGGGGCAAGTGGCCTGGATGCTTTCATAAAGCACGTATGTGACAAAGGGAAAAAGATAAACCCCAGGAAGACTCAGGGGCTTGACACATCACTGAAGCATTTAGGGACCTACTGGTTTGGGACATGTTGGGAAAACTATTAATAAAGGACTTGTACCTCTTATCACTAAGAAGAATGTACCTTGTACCTTGTACCTCTTATCACTAAGAAAGAGGCCCAATACTTGATGGGTCTTTTTGGATTTGGAATGCAGCATATATTACTTATTTATCAAGGTGATTTGGAAATCTGCCAGTTCATGTCCGGGCACAGTACAAGGATGGCATGTCAGAGGTGCAGGCTGCAGACAAGCTACCCTGCCATTTAGACCATCTGACCCACTATTTTCAACAGTGCTAGAGGTAAACATCATGGTGAATAAGGATTCCACAGGAGAAGAGTAGCAGTGCAGACCTTTAGGGTTCTGGAATGAGGCTACTCTCTCTTTTTAAAAATAGCTCCCTGGATGTTTCAGAGCCCTCATAGAGACTGAGTCGCTGATCACGGGACAGCAAATGAGAATGGGACCAGAGCTACCTCTCATGAATTGAGTGTTTCTGGATCTCATGCATCAAAGTGTTAGATGGACACAGCAGCGAATCATCGTAGGATGGAAGTGATACAGTCAGGACCAGACCTGAGCACCGGCACTGTGGAACGTACAATCCACTAGCAGCAATGACTAACAGCCCTTGTAGGCCACTGTTTTTTTGGAGAGAAGAGTCAGCCACATGGTGGCAGGTCAATGACATTGAACCTCCTTCATCTTGGAGGAGGCAGTAATTTATCCTTACCAGAACGGACGATAGATTGAAGCAGATGGATTTGTCAATATATGACCATTTTTGTCTTACATAAATGACAATTTCACGTGGTTCAACCAAGTACATTATTCTGGGTGTAGGTATGGAGGCAGAACAATGCTATGCCTTCCCCCAAACATGTCTATACCCTAATCCCTGAAACCTATGAATATGTTAGGTTACATGGCAAATGGGAATTAAAGTTGCAGGTGGAATTAAAGTTGCTAATGAGCTGACCTTAAGATAGAGAGATTTTCCTGGGTTTTCTAGGTGGGCCCAATGTTCATTCTAATAGTCTGTAGAAGTAGAAGAGAAGATTAGAAGAGAGAACCAGAGAGATGATGGTGTAAGGACTTGGCTCGACATTGATGGCTTGGAAGATGGAGGAAGGCAACCATGAACCAAGGACTGTGGGCAGCCTCTAGAAACTGGAAAAGGCAAGGAAACAGCCCCCCAACCCCGGCTAGAACCTCCAGAAAGGAATGCACCCTGCCAACACCTTGATCTTCGCCCACTGAGATCCACGGCAGACTTCCGATCTACAGAACTGTAAGACAATTTGTGTTGTTTTAAGTGACTGATGATTTGTTAGAGCTGCAATAGAAAACTAATACAGTTGACCCTTGAACAGTACGGTGCTGACCCCCATGCAGTCAAAAATCCACATATAACTTTACAGTCAACCACTGGTATCTGTGGTTCCATATTTGCGGATTTACCCAACCTCAGATCATGTAATACTGTCGTATGAATTCATTGAAAAAAAAATCCACGTGTAAGTGGCCCCATGCAGTTCAAACCTGCGTTGTTCAACGGTCAACTGTAGAGGTTTGTTTTTCCTGCCTGCAATGCCCATGGCGGCATGCATTTTAATCCTCTATGGAAACCATTAACCATTGACATAGTATCCCACACAATATTGCCCTGGGCTAAGAGAGCCATTGTTGGGCAAAGGAGGTACAGCATTGGGCTCATTCCCATGAAATACATGTGTGTCCCCCATGACTCATAAGTAGGCAGCTTGACAAAATGTGGACGAGCCACTGAAGTCTCAGTTAAGGCATCAGCTTAGAGGAATCTTTGAGGGGTTAGCGCAATATATTTGAGGTGATAACAGCCAGTATGTAGAGCCATGTCCCTTACAGCAAGAATGTTTAGGATGAAGAATAAAAGGACAGAAGAAGGATTTGTCTATTTTCACTGCATTTCTTTCTCTCATTTACCTCTTATCCTCGAAAAATTTAGGCTCTATGAGGTTAGAACTGAAAGCTGTAAATACTGTTTGGTCCCTCTGGGGTTTCTGTGCCAATAAATCAGCAGGCAAAAAGGAGTTACTCTAAAGGTCAAGGTAAATGGTACTGTTTACTCTCAGGAGCCAGAGCTTCTACTACAGAAGTAAGGCAGGAAGGAACATGTCCGGAATGGAGGCTATTCACTGGGTCTTCCCTTGGTGCTCTGTGCCCTCTGATAATCTTGAACAGGCTATGGTAGCGATCACAACCTGACAAGGACGAGGAAGCTATAGCTCAGACACTTCCAGAAAGGAGGGCTAGGTCACTCACTAGGTAAGAAATACAGACCAGCTGGAGTTCTGGCCAAGGGTGAGGAAAATCTAAAATGGATAGAAGAGAGAAATATATGATAAATGTCATTATAGCAGCTGGGAATGTAGCTTGGGCTGCTAACCTTCTTTAAGCTCTTTTAGGAGATGGCAACAGCACAATCTTAGATGACTGGATTTGTACCTCCCTCTGGGGAAGAAGTGGGGACATCTTCTATACATCTAAGACCTGTACTTTATTAGAGGCTGTGAGCAGAACTGAGTGTCAACGAGTAAACTTTAACAGATTCAGTTTGTGTCATCCCAGACTTGCCTCTCCACCCCAGTCTCAGTGATTTGCCTTCTTTTCTGTCCAGATTGGTGCTAGCAACTGCTCACGCCATTTCGTGCTGCATTCTGGGTAAACTTATGGTCCCAAACCTCCAATTGTTTACACCTTCCCCAGGAGGTGGGGGCTGGACTTCGGCACAACCTCCATGCTACCTGCTGCAATTGGGGAGCCAGAGTAGCTCTAGTGCTTAGTTCCTACTTGAGTGGGTACTTGGAGACTCCAACTTCTTCAGTAGTTGTCCAGAGGGACCCAGAAACCAAGATGGAAGTGTAAGAAAGTTAAAGCCCAAAGGAAGAGACTTTGACCAATAAGAGATGGAAGACAGGATCTGAAGAAAATCGGCTTTTGCTTCCTCTCCCATAGATTCTTCCTAGCAGTGTTTTCATTCTGTCTTGTGGAACTGAGGAGGCACCTGGATTTCCTTGAGGAACTGTGCCAGTTCGGAAACACATCACCTTGTTCTCCCTTTTCCTTCTTCTCCACCTCGCTTTTTCTTTCCCCTCACTCTTCCCCTCAATAATAAGTGTTAGCACTTTGGCTTTGTCTTCAATTCTGATTTTCAGAAAACTGGTCTGAGATATTGCACTTGAGGCACGTTGAAGACTTGAACTACATGAGTCACAGTGCAGATGGTAAAGAGGTGTACATGTGTGAGATAATTTGAGAGAAGAAATGTCTGTATATGCTATTGCTTTGGATTGGAATTGGAGAGCTTTGGATTGGAATTGGAGGGAGAGTAAGGGAGTCAATTATGAAACCTTTGAAGTTGATGGTATTGGCAACTGCTGAAATGATGTGTTAACTAAGATTTCAAATATTAAATGTTTGGAGAGAAGGTAACGAGCTGAATTTTGAATAAATCCTGCTTGAGGTGCTGGGGGACATCCAGGTGTTGAAGTCTAAGAGAAAGTTGGAAATGCGTTCTCGCAGCTAAGGTGGTGGCTTTAGTAAATGAAAGGTGGAGGTCAGCTCGCTACAGTGTAAATTTTTTATACACATAGATTTTTTATGGCCACATTTCTGGCAGACATGGAGGTGTGTTTCAGCAGTGAATATAACACCTTTTGGAAAATAAATCATCCAATAGCATTTATTTGAATGTCCCCTGCCCTAAAACATTTTAACACTCCTGTCCTTTATTTCTTCCAAATCATCTATCATTTATCCTTTCCTTGCTAAGGCCACATTTATCCACGGGGCTGGCTATGATGTGCTATCAGAGGTCCCAGTAAGGCTGCTCTGTTTCAGGAAGTATCTCTTCTACTGCCTTGCTCAAGCTTGATTTTCACAATTAGTGGTTCTACTATTGAAATGAAAGATGTAATTTATCAAAACTCGGTAGGTCATTAGTGGATTTGGAGAGACTGAAAGTAATAGATTCTCTCTGAGGGAAGAGAGAGAGAGAGAGAGAGAGAGAGAGAGTGTGTGTATGTGTGTGTGTGTGTGACAGAAAAAGAGAGTGAGAAAGAGAGTTAGGTGATGTCATCAAGGTTGTAAAATAGTGGTTCAATTAAGATTCTTGTGTCAGTCACTTGGGTTTAATCCTAACTGTCTTGTGTCTGGCTCAATCATCTTGGAAAAGTTACTTCACTGAGATTCAATTTTACTACATCTATAAAATTGGACATAATAATAGTAAATGCCTAAAGGGCTGTTATGTGAATTAAATGGAAAAATGAATAAAAGGCATTCCATTTATACTAAGCTCTCAAAAACTATTAACAATATTTTTAAAAGTATGAATTGTAAAGCCAAAGACAAACATTACCTACTTTATAATTCTGTCCAGAAAAAGGCTTTTGGATCATGTGCAGTCATTTGTTAGTAAATTTAGATTTGGGATACATTTTTGGTCTTAATTTGTATTCTTTATAATTTAAATAAACAGAATGATTCCAAATGACCCCTGCCCCCGCCCCCGCCCCCCGTGGAAGTGCCATCTACCTGCCTCGCTTCTTGTCTTCCTAAGAAAGTGGTTTCTCAGTGTTAAGGTCTCACCCATTTACTTGGCAGGTGGATGGTCTGCTTTACCTCCAAAATACACCTTAAATTGTCCATCTCTCACCATCTACATGGCCTTGACAATGGCAGTGACCTCCCGATGGGACTCCAGTTTGCATTTTTTCCCCCTACAATCTGTTCTACCCTCAACACAGAGATCGTAAATCAACTATACTCAAATTTTAAAAAAAGAACCTTTCAATTGATTTTTGTTTTGATTAGAGTAAAATCCAAACTCCTAACCGTGGCTTCCAACGTCTCCCATTAGTAGATTTCTGTCACGTCTCCCACATCATTAACAGCCACAGGATCTTATTCTACTTCTCAAAATATCAAGGCTTTTTTGCTTCTTTCTTGGTTGTTTTCTTTCTTGGGCCTTTTCACTGGTCTCATTAGCCTGAAATGCTCTCTCCCTGCTCATGATGAGTCACAAATTTGTGTTCACAAATAATCACCCCTTTCATTTTCTTTATAGCCTTTATTTCACAATTTTCTTGTTTCTTTTTTATTTCATTTGTATAAGCCTCTCTCGTCTATAAGAGCTTCATGAGGTCAGATGGCTTAGTCCCATCTTGTTTATTGTTGTATCTCCAAAGTTAAATGAGCCTGGCATAGAGCAAGTACTCAATAAATATTTTTTAGTGAGCAAATGACTGAATGAATGAACGCGAGGAAGTATTATTGACCATCCATGTCTCCATGACTAACAGAGTCAGAAAATGAGGTGACAGTGAAGACCACCCACATGTGATAATATACTAGATGTCTCTGTGCCTACGGGTAGTTGAAAAGAAGTAAATATGAAGGTTTTAACCGTTGAGAAAGTAGTGCATAATAATTGCAAACACATTGTTTTTGTTTGTGTGTTTTGTTTGCCAAGGATTGTTCTAAGAAATGTAAGCACGTTAATTCATTTAACTCTCACTGTAACCTCACCAAGTAGAAGCTGTTATTAAAAGTCCTATTTTATAGATGAGGAAACAGTCACAAAGGATTTCAGTAAATTGATGCTCAAGATCACACAGTTAGCAAATGTTAGGGCAGGATGTGAATCCAGCAACCTGGTGCCCGTGGCTACCCTACTCTCTGATTCTCTAAAGTAGTGTAACAGGCCCGTCAATCTGACACTGATACTGAATGATGAAATCATATATCTCACAAATGTTCATATCCACTTAGCAGTTAATTCACTGCCTTACATGTGATGGTCGTGTATCAGACTGAATCAGAATATCAGCAGGGTAGGTGAAGAAAGAAAGGTCTTAAGCTAGACCTTAAAAATCAACAAGTTAGCTGGGAGAATATTCTAGAGATAGGCAGGGAAAAATGACGGTTAAACAAAAATGGGCAACATGGTGATAATAAATACAAACGATAAGATTTTTATAGCATCCAGAAAAAAAAGTAGGATAAATGAATGTGTTTCCAGGGAAAGAACGACATTCAAAAGAAAGAGGGTAACTTGACTAGAGAACACAAATATATGAGAAAATTGGCAAAAAGAACCCTTCAGTGGAGAGGAATGACTCATGAGTCTTCATAGCTTGATGAAAATATCATCTCTTGGGAATACACAATTTCCATTTCTCTGATGCCAAGCAGTCATTCCTTGGTATCCATGGGAGACTGGTTCCGGGACAGCCTCCACGCCCAGCAATACCAAAAATTCCCACATGTTCAAGGCCCTTATATAAAATGGTGAAATATTAACACATAATACGCACATCCTCCTGTATACATTAAATCATCTCTAGATTACTTATAAAACCTAATACAATGTAAATGCTACGTAAATAGTAGTCAATACAATGTAAATGCCATGTGAATAGTTGCCAGCATGCAGCAAATTCAAATTTTGCTTTTTAAAACTTTCTGGAGTTTTTTCCAATTATTTTCAACCTGCAGTTAGTTGAATCTGTGGATGTGGAGCCTGTGGGTACAGAGGGCCAACTGTATTTACCAAGCAACCTTTGAATTTAAATTCAATTCCTCAATGTTTCCTGACCTGGATAAGAAAGGTCTAAGATCACAGACATAGAGAACAGACTTGTGGTTGCCAAGGGGGAGGGGGTTGGGGGAGGGGGTGGGGGAGGGACGGACTGGGAGTTTGGGATTAGCAGATTCAAACTATTATGTATAGAATAGATAAACAATGAGGTCTTACTGTACAGCACAGGGAACTCTATTCAATATCCTGTAAAAAATCATAATGGAAAAGAACATGAAAATTTATATATATGTATAACTGAATCACTTTGCTGTACAGCAGAAACTAATACAGCATTGTAAATCAACTACACTTCAATAAAATAAACTTTTTAAAAAAGGTCTAAGAAACTAAAAACACAGACAACTTGTCTGCTTTAAAGCAAAATTTTTCACAGAAAATTATTAAATTTTCCCTTGATTATCATTTCAAGCAATGCTGCTTAAGCACTTCATTTATGCAAGGAACTCTTCCAGGCTGTGGGTGTGTTCTAAACATGGCTAGAATATCCTCCCTGTTCTCAGCTAGCTTACAAACTGGTGAGGGTGTTTGTTTGTGGCATAAATGTGAGTCTTATCAAGTAGAGGAGCTGACCATTAAATTCCTTGATGTGTAGTCGTGGAGGATCAAATTCTGGCTCCACGCTGCCTCGGGGTTATATGTGTCCACCTTAAATGCCCCTATTTCAAGGGAGGGCATCAACTTTTGCTATCAGTTTGCTCACTTGGCCCTGTTCAACCTTAATTTCTCCTCCTCCTCTACCCTGGGAACCTGTACTGACCTAGTGAACCAGCAATGAACATTCCTCAGCTAAAGACCAAGATAATGCCTGGCCTTCCGTGAGAGTGACATCACAATATTGGTGCCATGATCCCCGCTTTAGATGTGGCCGGGGCGGGGGGATACTTGGGAGACAAAAGTTGTGTGATCTTGGCAATAGCTTGAAAGATTTTTATTATTTACTTGCATCAGAAAGCTATAGATGAATAAAGCATTCAAGCCGCTTTTAAGAGTTTGTATTCAATCAAAAATTATGTAGCCTGATCTCTCTCTCTCTCTCCCGCTCTCGTACAGACACACACAAACATGCATGTGTGCGCGCGCACACACTGCCTTCTCCCAGCATACAATTATATAATATTCTAATGTTATCATTCCCCTGACACAGACTCGAACCACATGCATCACACAGGGTGAGTACTGGGGAAAGGAGCGTGGGGGTAACAGTATTGACAGACTTGAATGAATTTGTTTACCACTGTGACCTTCACCCTTTATCCTACTTGTCAGCTTCCAACATTGTATGATTTTCAGCATTATCCCAAGAGCTTTGGTGCATGGGTCCCTCCCAAGCTAATGTTAATACGTTGACATAAATATACTCATAATTACATAGATGTTAAATAAAAACTAGGATACAGATAAAACACATTCTAAGACAAAGGGAGCGGAGCTCATCACAGAATGGCTCTGTTTACTGGATAAGAAACACAGGCTGGGCGTCTGTAGCATTACTTTGTCCTCTTGCAACTGTGACCTTGACTCCCATGCATATGTGGCAAGGCCTCAAATCCTTCTCCAGTCTTGATTGAAATCAGTCTAAACTAAATACGAGGCTTTTTCTTCCCTCCCCCTTTTCTCCTTCATTCCATTACTTTTTCATAGTTAATGTCTATGTGGAACTAACTGGCTGCACTGTTTTTCAATTCGTACTCCCCAAAGCCTCCTCTGGAGCCATAAAACCATGAATAAGAGGAATTAGCAAACAGAAAGCCTATGATTTTAGAGTATCTGGGGTAAATGGAAATATAATTAGTCTGGTGCTGGTTTACAATTAGGAGAGGGATTATATCTGCCTTTGCTCACTATCTATGAAGGTAACCTGGAGAAATATGACTAATTTGGAGGCGAATTATCACTTTAGCCCATAGCTCTAGTTCAGCGTCTCTCTCCGCTAGCTGTGGTAACCCTACCAGCCCCTTCTTACAGAGAAAGCCCCGGCTACCACCCCTGCTGCTTTATAAATGCTCTCTTCAACCCGAAGGGATTGAGCTCACAGCGCAGTGCAATTTTCATTTAGAAATGGGCTTCCAGTTCTGTTGACACACCTCATTAGCTAAGCCCTACCTCTTAAGTCAGGAACTTCTAAACAGGTGTCAAGTACTGGAGGAAAAAAAAAACCATAACAAGTAAACGAAGAAAAGCTTTATTCTTCACCCAAATAAATAAGGGAAGACAGGGTTCCTTATTCCAAGTCCCTTGTACCATGTAATTTTAAGCTTTATTATTGTTGTTGTTGTTATTGTTTTATTTTATTTCATTTTTCTTCACTCTAGGGTGGAAAGTTACATTATTTGTAGATGATGAGGGTGCAGTTAGATATGGGTTCAGCTTTCTAGAATTATAGAAAAATGGCTCAATATTGTTTTTCTCTCCATGGCTTTCACCACCGTGCATTCTCCTCATTGCCGGATGTGCTGTTTGGAAGTAGTCAGTGAAATTTATTTACATGTTTTATTTTATCAGCCTCTGCTATGGGTACATTTTGCACTTTATTTTACTTATTGGTGTATCCAATGAGCTGTCTCTCAGTTGTCTCAGGGAGTTTGTGGACTATTAACTGTGGCAGGTGTTAAGCGTTTGGCAGGGTTTGTCACTTGGAAGGGAACCAACCCAGCTTGGGCCATGTCCTGTGGTAGTAAATTTCAGCTCCACTGTAGGTTTCTCCTGCTCATCGATGATTTACATGTCAGGAAGAGCACCTAGGAGGTTCTATTGAGTTAGATGACTCTGCCGTCCTCAGAAATATTTAATGAATCAGTTCCCATTATAAGAGAAGACTGGAGACAAGTGCTCATCTATTTTGCTCTTTTTCTTCCTGTTTCTTCCTAAGCCTTTCCCTGAGAAAGAGAATTGCATCCTAATCCTGCCGTGTGCAATTAATATGTGATTCTTGCCTTTTCTCTGGACATCTTTATATGTTTCACAACGAGCTTTTGCTAACAGCAGAAATGGGAGACAGGATGTCAGGAGGGAGAAGCTACTGGAAAGGGTTTATGTGACAAACCACATTGTCAGACATTATCGGAAAAAACATGGCTACAGAACGGCGACAAACACGGGGGGAAACACCAATGGCCACCACAGATAAACACATGCACTTAAGTTCCTTGAAGTTCTTTATTCACGGGTGAATGCGGAGCAGATTCTGGAATGCTACTGGGGTAAATTGATAGTTTTTAGAACCAGGATGTTTTTCTTAGTAAACTCAGTGTGCCCTCTCCAGTTTTCACGGAATCGTTTTTGTTTTAGCTCTCCTTCTATGTCCTTTTCACTTGACCTATTTGTAAACTGTAATATATATATATATTTTTTAAATAAGAAATGTGTGTTCTGAGACCAGAGCACACGCTCCGCGTTCTCAGCACTAACTGCTTGGGAGAAGCTAAACTGTAATCTTGCTTCATTCTGATTCTTGGTTATCTCTAATGATGTTTCCAGAGATGACAAAGAATGACTGTACCTTTGGATTGCACCACCTCACCTAAAACAAGCAGCGACTAGCCTGCTACCTGAAACACATATCCTGTTCTGTTCAAAAACATTTTCTATGATTCAGGAATGGTGTTAAAGGCTTTATGTGTTCACTTAAGACATACAGATATCACCATAATTCTAGTCAGTCTCAAGTTGTATTCTGGAAAAAATGCTCTAGTGCAGTGTTACCAAAGCTTGAATAGCCATAAGAATCACCTTGAAAATGTAGATTCAAGCCCAGCACTAGGTTGATTTGGATCAGAATCTCCAAAGGGAAGAGCCCAGGAATCTATAACTTTGACAAAAGCTTACTTTTACTATCAGACAAGTTTGAGAACCATCTCTCTGTGTCTACGAGCTACTGGTATTGGGGGAAGAAAATGGTCTATGAAGACAGAGAGACATGGACTTGAGTCTCTGCTTTCTCATTTCCTTATTGTGTGGCCTTGGCAAGTAAACGTCTCTGAGCCTCATTGTTCTAATTTGTAGATTAAGGACAATACCTACAGGGACTGATATTAAAACTATTTGGCAGCCAGGATGGCATGGCAGCCACCAATGAGAGTCAACACTGGCCAGAGCACTGTGCCAGGCATTGACTTTTTAATTCCCATTCATGCAGAGGGCAGTTGATGGCAAGAGAACCTGGGAGCTGGGGAGTCCGATGGGGGGGGCACTTGGAAGACTGAAGCCATGGCTATTTACTAACCCATGAGAAAGTATTACAGTGTTTCCGTAATTGGGAAAGAGATGTCCTTATGCCTATCAGCAGGCTAGCAGCTCTGTATAAATTAAAAGATGGTTGTGAATATTAAAATAATACTTAACATCACAGTGTTAAGTACCTTGTAAGTAATTCAACAAATAGAAGTTACTATTAGCATTCATGCTTTTTATTACTTATTACATGTATTATACCTGTGGAACTGAACCAGACCAGAGAAGGTCAGGTCCAAGAGTCCACAGACACTCCCAGATCTTCTATAGGCTTGTAACCAAATTATTGATCTAGCTTTGGGAGGGCAACGATGTGAATATAGAAAGGGAATCTGAAACTGGGAGATGACTCCAGGTGGGAAAAACAGCTTCGATATGAACCAAGGTTAGAGGGAACCTCATGTGTCACCTTAAGCAGAGACAGAGCAGGTAGTTATAGAGTCTACAGAGACCCCATCCCTGTAGAGAGAGCTGGCAACAATCTAAAGAGACAGGTATTCAGATATTCAGTAGTGAATGTCAAGAACCTAGTTGCAGGGATGGGCCACAAATTAGGTGAAGGACTAGTGATAAAGATGGCTCAGGGACTGGAACCCAGCCTTGGGGAGACTTGGCTGCACTAGTCACAGGGTCATGATAGCAAACAAATTGATTTAACACCAAGATAAAACTTAAATATGAATGCTTAAAATCCCTCTGCCTAAGGACTGGGCTGATTTCACTGTAGGAGGCAAGTCTTAGCCTACAGATGAAGGCTAAGTGGACAATTTTCCAAGCAATAACTCTGATCTATGTGACAAGAGATAAGCACAGTACTGCAGACTCCAGAGAGATTCTGAGAAAGGAGTGGGTGAGAGACAGTGGCGATGATTTGCGGCGGGAGGTGGGGGGCGAGAAGAGGAGAACTCAGCAGGCAAGGAGATGTCCTTCAGAGGCCTGTCAGTCTTTTTCCTCCCATGCTCACCAGCTCTCTCTGCCTTTAGCCCATTTCTCTCTCATCCATTGACATTTGCTCCCCAAATAATGTAATTGTGGAAGCCAATCGCTATTGCCCTAGGAAAGTATTATATACATTTATTAAATGGAAACAGAGCTATTTGTAGAAAGCTTAACTTTAAAAAAAAAATTGAAAATACTACTCTTCAGGTAGTGACAGCATTGTAGCCTGCAACCGTGTCATTGAACCACTGCTGGAAGGAAGAATCCAGCTGTGGGCACTTCTGTGGAGCTGGGAGAACCATTGAAGCCAAAATTGAGAAAACTTCATGTTTTGTAACCCACAGCAGTATTGATTCTTCTCTGCTGCCTTCTGTGGGTGGGAACCAGAAATGATTGCAGCAAGAAGGCTGACCAGGGGCAAATAGCAAAAGGGGTTTCCAAGTAGTTCAGGAAGCACCAGGGAGGGAGCATCTACCAAATGGGACCTCTGGGTCCCCTGCTGCCTTTCGCAACTGCCTCTTCCTCTATTTACCTCTGGCCAGTGTTGCTGTGGAGTAATTGGGAACATTTTTTTATTCCACTATTAGCAAACTCCAAAGGGAAGACTTATCAAACTGCCTCTCATTTCTAAATTTTGAGCTGGTGACTAGAGTGACTTACAAGGTGGGTACCTTGTCCTCAATGACTAAATAATTCATATTATTTATATCTTTAAATAAGTTTCTTTAGGCACCTGCTGTTCTTAGAACTGTCACAGTTAAGCTGAAGGGGGTGGGTTCGGGCTGGAAAGACAGTTTCTTTTTCTCGAGTTTAAATTAAATCCTTGACATTATAAAACATTACAGATACATTACCATTGTCGGTTGTGTACTGTTCCTATGTTTTTCCTATTGCATTATTCAGAATTAAGTTAAAAATTCTTTCTATTGTGTCTTAATGTTTCTGGGATGTGGACAGATCAATATTTCCAGCCTGTGCACACACTCTACCTAAGGGCTGTGAGTCATATTTGCTTTGAAAGAAATAGCACTTAAGGACTGTCAGTCAAATCAGTTGCAAGAAACATAGAACTCTTTAAGAATTACTCTGCCTCTTCCTCACATCTAAATGTAGCCAACCGGTTGGAGTATCTAAGGCAGATAGCTAAGCTGTATTTTAAAAATGGTGCAATTGCAATTAATCTATGCAAATAAAAAGCTCTGTGTCTTAGCACCTATACATAGCAAATATATAATCTTTGTTAAACTAAAAATTATATAACAATATGAGTAAGGAATATGTGTAAGAAAAAGACCCAGTTTCCTAAAGTCATTTGGATGTCAATATTACAGTATTTTGCTATACTAGGTCTCTATGCCCAGGTTGGGAAAGCACTGGGTAGGGTGTGTAAAATGGGATTTCTAGTCTCTGTTTGGCCACTGCTTAACCGCATGACCTTTAAAAACTACTGCCTTCATCTCTTGCTTCCCAAGGTCCGAGTCTCCTTTCAGACTGCAGGTTAAGGACTACATGTTACGAATTAACTGTATATTTTCAGATTTACTCCCCATGTCTGTGAGAAGTTGGAGTTCACATCAATTCAGCTTGATATAGAAGAAATCCACCTTTAGCATTAAAACTGGCTTGCCTTATTAGGATATGTTTACTGTTCCTGAAAGTAAATAAAAGCAAAATTGTTCCTCTGGTATCTAATATATTAATAATGTATATTAGTACTATTATTTATCCAGTGACTACTTACCTTAGGCTCATCGTGGTGTTAGGTGTGTAGATATTTAATCTGCTCCCTGTATGAACTTCCATTTACCTACCACATAATTTATACATGCAAAGTGATATTTGGATTCTTCTGGCACATTATTGCCAAGAGTGCCAATAAAAGAATCATACTGTGCCCTAATATCCCTGATTATATTTGTATCAGTGTCATAGAGGTTGTATCAGCAGACGGAACAATGGACTGTACCATTAAATTAGCACAATTTTGCAGCACCGCCTGGCAGAAGCTCTCAGTTAATCCAAGAGGTTATTCAACCCTATCCAATATGATTACTCTATAAATATTTGCCCAAGCTCAGCACCAGCCGTTATATCACTAATCACACACAGGTTTGTTATAGCGAAGACCGCCAGTGTCAGCAATTTGAAAAACAAAGCTAATTAGTTTTGATTTAGGGATGGGAAGATTTGTTAAGTTGAAAGTGGAGAGTTCGCATAGTATAGCGGCTATTTAGAGCACACAGGGATATGAAGGAGATTTACTGTTTTTTGCATAAGATTTTGAGAAGGAATGGGAGGGCTGGCAGGCTAAGAATACAGGCGTGTGTGACAATGAGTGGCAACAACCAGTGATGGCTGGGGTGGGGGTGGAGCAATAGAAAACCCCCCTTAAAATACGACCCCAAATAAAGACACATTAAGTAAACAGTGTGCTTTCTATATAACCAGCTTTAGGTCAAGTTCCTGGCTTCCCTTTCCAAACAGATTACTGTTCTTAGACTCTTCAATAGAGAATCCTGGTACCAACAACAGTGTTGACCCATGTGGGTTGATTTGGAGGGAGGGTAGCAAAGGAGCCCCTTACGCCTACATCCCTGAGCTACGAGTCTACTACGGTAGGTAGGTTTATTATTATTATTATTATAGTCTTTGCATCCTTTAAAAAATATTTTGAATTGGAAAATTTTTACTTAGTGACATTTATCTTTATTAGCAACAAATAATGCCGTGCTATTTATTCCAGTTTTTGAAAAGCACTATTGTTTTCCATAGAAATACCTCTACTCAGACACGAAAGGAGGAGAACTAACATTTATCAAGCCTTTAAATTGGACCAAGCACTGTACTACCCTCTTTAAATATGCTCTCATAACAATTTTCTTTGGTAGGGTTCATGATTTCCCCTTTAAAGATGAGGAAACTGAGATCCAGTGGGGTTAAGTAATTTAGCTCTGGGCATCCCACACTGTCTCCCATGAACAACCAGGTTTTTCTACTCACAGTTGAGATCTTGGGTAAGTTGTTCCATTCTCTGGGGTCACTTGCTTGCTCTGTGAAGTAAGAGGAATAGGTCAGATCACTGATCTCTCAACTTTTTTGATTATACTATTCTATTAGTTAAAAAAAAATCTTGGAGCATTTACAGCCTAATACATATTTATGGTAAGTCATATATATACTATTGTCAATCCACTCATTAAATAATGAGCTTATTTTTTTCTTAAATTTTACACTAAAAATATAAATCCGAATACTTTCACCTCAGGATTGAATCAAGATATTAAGGTTGTTGTGCACCCTACTTTGTAAACTATGGGACTAGGTGATCTCCAGAGGGGTCAGGTAGCTTACTGGTTGTATAGCTAACAAAAAGCTGAACTGAGATTCAAAGCCAGTCACTTGGTCTCAGAAATGAGACCAAAGGTCATAGAAAATTGCTAAGTCTCAGTGGATATTTGTTCATTGTCTTATAAGGAGCCACTCAGTGGTTGTACTAGTCAGAGTTCTCTAGAGACACAGTAGGATAGATAGAGAGATGACAAATAGGTAGATAGATAGATAGATAGATAGATAGTTGATAGATGATAGATGATGTAGATAGATAGGTGATGTACATAGATAGATGATAGATAGGTGATGTAGATAGATAGATGATAGAAAGATGATGTAGATGATAGATAGATGATAGATAGATGGATAGATAGATAGATAGATGATAGATAGATAGAGTTATTATAAGTACCTGGCTCATGTGATGATGGAGGCTGGGAAGTCCAAAATCTTCAGTGTGGGCTGGCAGCTTGGAGACCCAGGAGACCGAAGGTACAGATGAAGACCAAAGGCAGTCAACTGAAGGAGTCTTTCTTGCTCTGGGAGGCCAATTTTTTTGTTCTATTCAGGTCTTCAACTGATTGGATGAGGCCAACCTACATTATGGAGGACAATCTGCTTATTCAAGGTTCACCAATTTAAATGTTAATTGCATTTGAAAACATCTTCCAAGTTGACATAACCAGTGTAAGCCATTCAGTGTATTTCATCTACACAATTTCTGAGATGGATATTTGACTCGATTAAAACCAATTAGGGACAAGAACGTTTACCTTGTGACTTAATGTGTTTCCAGAGACAGGACTATCTTGAAAGCATGAGGGGAAATGTTGCCTGGAATTCAGCCAACAGCAAGGAAGCAGAGCAGAGTGAAAGAGAGACATCCCAATTTTATTTTATGAAACTTGATCCAAGTTTCCTTATGGAAACTAGATATACCTGTGGACTACCCAATTATGTGAGTTAATACATCCCTTTTAATTGAATTTGAGTTGGGCATTCTGATACTTGTAACATAAAAAGTTCTAACAAATATATGCAGAGAAGTTAGGCAGGGAAGGAGCCCAAACTTTTTGAGATCAACCTCAGGCTGTAGGCAGCTACCATGATTTATCACAAAAGGACTGTGGCCCCTGACTATTAGATCCAGGAAAGCAATGCAGACATTTTCATGTATTTCTAGGTTCAAAGAAAAGCCTGGCTGACCTTTTCTGCCAGATGAACTATTGCCTACTTCATGGTTTCACTTAAGACCACTTAATGATAACAAATAAAGAGAAGGATGTGGCCATATATCTAAACCAGAATTTTTTGAAGGATTGGTGACTAAAATTATTTTAATGTACTCTATAAAAGAATTCATCTTAATCTCCAGCAAAAATAACCTTTCACAAATCCCCTCTACAACATTTTTCTTTTTTTCTCAATCCTGGTCAATCTTGCTGTATTTCAGACTGTTCATTTGCTCACATTGTCCCCCTCCTAACTGTCTATCCAATGGAACCAAAAAGTGCTGTCTTCTTCAAAAGCATTTTCCTGTTTTAACCCAGATTGAACTTTCCTTTTCTAAACCAGCAAAGCTGGTATTGCCTGTTCTACTCATCTGAGCACTTAGTCATTTGTTGTCTTATGTCATTACCCTGTAGACTCGTGTCCCTGAAAGAAAAAGAGAGAGAGATGTACTACTCCAATTTGTAAGACCAAGATAGAATGTACTCAAGGATTTGACGTATGGGTTGGGCAAGAAAGAGAAAACAGAATGGAGGAAGATCTAGATATATTGCTCAGCCTGGAATGGTGAATTTAGAGATAGGCACGTGGAGACTGGAGTGCTTTCAACTGTAAAATCAGGCCAAATGTGGAATAGACAGAAAAAATGTCAATACTTTTAGGTTCAAACACATCATCAGTCTGTCAAAGGAGGAGCAATGTAGTGATGAGCACATGGTCCGATAACAGACCAGGCATTGAGAACAAGCCCTGGGAAGTCAGCAAATAGCTATTTGGTGAGAGAAGTTCTTGACAGGGAAGGTTTCCCTGGGGTCTGAAATGAAAACAGGACTTTAGACATTGAGACTAGGGTGTAAGCAGAGGGTAAGGACTCACTTGGATGTACGTCACAATCTGGAGTTAGGTCAGATAAATGTAATGCTCTAAAATAATCCCAAACAAGAATCAGGACCGTATGATATAAGACCCAGAACATTAGACTTAGACAATGTAGGTTCTAGTTACTAGCTGATTGATCTTGGACAGGCATTATAACCTCTCTGTGCCTCAATTTCCTCTCTGGTAAAATGAGAGGGTTGGACTAGATGAACCCAAAGGTTCCAAGGGGTGATTCAGGGATTTTCTAACCAAGTAAGTGCATATTTGCTCCAATTACTAAAGACTTCAGACCATTTGAGAAACCTGCACCTTGCTGTCAATTATTTTAGATATTAAGGTTCTATGTCAGATTTCTTTTGAAAATAGAATTCTACTGAAAAAAATAGTTTGAAAACCACTTGAGCAGATGCTACTAGAGTCTGTTTTTATGATATGAACTAGGATTCTTCATCCTTCTGGCAAATAACCCTAAGTGATAAGTGATTTGGGTTTTATTGATAACACTTTAGAGTGTCTTGTGAAATAAAGGGCCTAAAGTATCTTTGGCCAAAGGAACTAATCAAATATTTGGATTTCTGATCAAATATATTTATTATTGTATTTTGCACTAAAAAGTAATACATGTTATGATGGACACTTTCAACAATAAAGCGAAGTATAAGGAAGAAAATGGAAATCATATGGATGACTTTAAGCCAGGGAAAATAACTATCACCATTTAGTTTATTGTCTTCTGGTCTTTTTGTGTTTGTGTGTGTGTGCGTGCACACAGGCACAATGTTTTTCAACAAACTTAGGGCTCTGTACATTTATATACCGTACATTTAAAGGTGAGTAAGGGTAGACTAGTAGGAGTGTTAAAATACAAAAGTAATTAAATTACAAGATAATGTAATCATACTATAAAGGAGGTACATATAATCTGCAAGAGTTCAGCAGAAATGAAATCACTTTTAACTAGGTAAAACCTTCAAAAAAAGAAGCTCTATGGATTTCAGAAAGACTGATGTGAGAGAGAAGATATTCTCAGCTAAGACAACAGAGGAGAGGGTATTGCAATGGAAATGGGGGGAACCAGTGTCAATTGACAAACCCCAGGGTAGACAATCCATCTAGACTCTCCCCCTAGTCTCTGCTTTCTCTGCCTGGCTTGGGATTTCATACACAGGCAGATCTCATTTTATTGCACTTCACAGACGCTGTGCTTTTTACAAGTTGAAGGTTTGTGGCAACCCTGCATCGAGAAAGGCTATCAGCGCCATTTTTCCACCAGCATTTGCTCACTTCATGTCTCTGTGTCACATTTTGATAATTCTCACAATATTTTAAAGCCTTCACCAGCAAAAAGATTACAACTCACTAAGGACTTTTATGATGGTTAGCATTTTTTAGCAATAAAGTATTTTTTAAAGATATGTACATTATTTTTTTAGACATAATGCTTTGCACATTGAAGAGACTACGTATAGTGCAAATGTAACTTTTACTTGCCATGGGAAACCAAAAAATTTCTGTGACTTGCTTTACTGCGATATTCACTTTATTGTGGTGGTCTGGAACTGAACCTGGAATATCTGCAAAGTATGCCTGTACAGTTAAGATAGCAGCATTATTTACAATTGCCAACATATGGAAGCAACCTAAGTGTCCATCAACAGATGAATGGATAAAGAAAAAGTATATATATATATATATATATATATATATATATATATATATATACACACACACACACACACACACACACACACACACACACGCACAATGGAATACTACTCTGCCATAAAAAAGAATGAAATTTTGCCATTTGCAGCTACATGGATGGAGAACTCAGAGGGTATTATGCTAAATGAAATAAGTCGAAAGACAAATACTGTATGATATCACTTATATGTAGAATTAAAAAAACAAAACAAACTGGTAAATATAACAAAAAAGAAACAGACTCACAGATATAGAGAACTAACCAGTTGTTACCAGTGGAGAGGGAAGAGGGGTGGGGCAACATAGGGGTAGGGGATTAAGAGGTACAAACTACTATGTATAAAATAAATAAGCTACAGGGTTATATAGTACAATACAGGGAATATAGCTAATATTTTACAATAACTATAACAGTACCCCAAAGAGTACTTATGTATAACTCAAGTTTCTCTCTGTGAAAAGAGTATGAAAATCACTAAACAGATATTTTGCAAATAAACAATACATCTTAGTACAAGAAAAAAAATTGTGAAATTCTTATTAGGGAAAGTTTGCTATTTTATGATTTCCAGACACTCTCAAAAAAAGTTGGCAAATAAAAAAGAGAAAGGGTTTAAATAGTTCTATGTGAGATAGAAGACACGTAAAAAGAAGAGAGGTTTACTAGAGCAGAAACCTTACAAACCAGGGCCAGTAGGTCAGCGGGAACAGTTAATTATTTTATAATAACTATATTAAAATTGTGAATCATTACGTTGTACATCTGAAATATACATAATATTGTACATCAACTATACCTCAGAGAGTTTGTATACTGGCCCCATAAGCTATTAAAATATTAAGCTATTAAAATAGTTTGGCGTTCCTAAACCACTGCTGACAGAGATGGAAACTTCATAGAGTTGACATAAAGTGTCCTGTCACTGCCAATGTAGAGCAATCTATTTTCAGATCTCATGTGAAGCAGGAAGCAACACTTTCATCTTAATAGGGGTTTAAACCCCGCCCCTATCTTTCCTATGCCGTGTGAGTAGCAGAATAGAAGGTCATTGATCTTACAAAGAGATGGCAGACATGGAGACCGTCATTGTCTGCAGCTAGTCAGCACTTTCTATAGACGTCATATACAGACTTCCATATATATAGACTGTGCTATGAGCAAGTGTCCAAGTAAAGACTGAGACTTCACAATAAGGTTTCCAAAACAAGATGCAGCATAGGTTTTACTGGACAAAAACAGAGTAGAAATGTAGGGGAAAAGTCCATTCTGAATCAAGTTATTGCCAGTTATTGAGCCATTGAATCCAATGATTGCCAGTTTCTTCCCAAGGGGGAACTGGCCCTGTGATCAGAGCCTAATGTGTGTTCATTGCATATTAGTTGTTTGACCAAGACATGGCTGTGCTCAGGGGGCTTCTACATTCTCAACTTGTTTGTTGGAGCCCAGCTTAGCACCTCTCATGAGTTCCTGAAGAAAAACCAATTCCTTATTCAGTATACTTTACTGAAGACTGATGGGAAAAGAAGAGGAGGGTTACGTTACATACTATGCTTAGAATCCTCATTCGAAAATCTTCATTAGCTATGTCTCTTCTCCCTCTGAATTTCCTCTTTTTCACTAGCCACTTCCTCTCTTTCTCCATCCTTCTCCTAACTGTTCCCACTGACCTTCTGGCCCTGGTTTGTAAGGTTTCTGCTCTCGTAAGCCTGTCTGCTTTTTATGTCTCTTCTATCTCACATAGAACTATTTAAACCCTCTCTCTTTTTTATTTGCCAACTTCTTCTGAGGGTGTCTGGAAATCGTAAAATTGCAAACTTTCCCTAATACGAATTTCACAATTTTTATTTGTGTACTAAGATGTATTGTTTATTTTCAAAATGTCTGTTTAGTGATTTTCATACTCTTTTCACAGAGAGAAACTTGAGTTACACGTACTTACTCTTCTGGGTACTGTTATAAGTGGGTGCACGTACAGTTGACCTCACCGTCACTGTCAAGATTTTGATGCCATAGAAGTTGACCAAACCAGGTAAGAAGACTCATCCCATTTTCCGAGTACTTTAACTGTCCTCCAATCTGATGCATCTTACAGATGAGATTGGAAAGACAGATCAGTTGAAATCATTGTTTCTTTTTTTTTCCTTGTTTATTGATTGATTGATTGATTTTTATTTTTTACATCTTTATTGGAGTATAATTGCTTTACAATGTTGTGTTAGTTTCTGCTGTACAACAAAGTGAATCAACTATATATACATATAGTTGATACATATATCCCCATATCCCCTCCTTCTTGAACATCCCTCCCACCCTCCCTATCCCACCCCTCTAGGTCGTCGCAAAGCACCGAGCTGATCTCCCTGTGCTATGAGGCTGCTTCCCACTAGCTATCTATTTTACATTTGGTAGTGTATATATGTCAATGCTACTCGCTCACTTCATCCCAGCTTCCCCTTCCCCACCCCCTACGTCCTCAAGTCCACTCTCTATGTCTGCATCTTTATTCCTGCCCTGCCACTAGGTTCATCAGTACCATATTTTTTAGATTCCATATATATGCGTTAGCATATGGCATTTGTTTTTCTCTTTCTGACTTACTTCACTCTGTATGACAGACTCTAGGTCCATCCACCTCACTACAAATAACTCAATTTCGTTTCTTTTTATGGCTGAGTAACATTTCGTTGTATATATGTGCCACACCTTCTTTATCCATTCATCTGTCGATGGACATTTAAGTTGCTTCCATGTCCTGGCTATTGTAAATAGTGTTGCAATGAACATTGTGGTTCATGTCTCTTTTCTGAATTATGGTTTTCTTAAATGCCCCAACCAAAAGACACAGACTGGCTGAATGGATACAAAAACAAGACCCATATATATGCTGTCTACAAGAGACCCACTTCAGACCTAGGGACACATACAGATTGAAAGTGAAGGGACGGAAAAAGATATTCCATGCAAATGGAAATCAAAAGAAAGCTGGAGTAGCAATACTAGTATCAGATAAAAAAGATATTAAAATAAAGACTGTTACAAGAGATAAGGAAGGGCCCTGTTGGTGGAAATCATTGTTTCTTAAGTTCTACTACAAGTTTCTAGGAGAAGAGTGGATTGATCACAGCTGTGCGTCAACAGGCAGTGCTGGGTAGGCTATACTAGTAGGGAAAGGCTAAAATTGGAGAATCCAGTTTAAAAATTCTGGTGTTATTTCTGTGGTTACTGGAAAGGTATCCTCTGAAGGGAACCTAAGATAATTCTCCAATTCTACTATAGCCTGAATGAGGTATTTCTTTTGTTCTGGACCATTTATTATTTCCCATTTGGTTTTCCACCTAGGAAGGGAGCATTTCATAAAGAAGATATGACTATCTGATCAGTGGAAAGGAACAACTCTCCTTTTTTACCTAATAAATTGAATTCTGATTTATAAATCAGCAATAATAAATCTACTAGTATGAATTAATTTTGGAGAGACTGAACACTTGTCTGAGCCAATAAAAAGGAAATATTTCAAATATTTTAATATTAAGTTAAATACTTAAATGTAAAATAAAGACAGAGGCATCTGTGTGGCATCTTAGCCATGTTCCCACCCTCCCCTTTATTTATTTATTTATTTAATAAATTTATTTATTTATTTATTTATGGCTGCATAGGGTCTTTGTTGCTGTGCGCGGGCTTTCTCTAGTTGTGGCGAGTGGGGGCTACTCTTCGTTGCGGTGCACTGGCTTCTCACTGCGGTGACTTCTCTCATTGTGGAGCATGGGCTCTAGGCACGCGGGCTTCAGTAGTTGTGGCACGTGGGCTTCAGTAGTTGTGGCTCACCGGCTCTAGAGCGCAGGCTCAGTAGTTGTGGCGCACGGGCTTAGTTGCTCCGTGGCATGTGGGATCTTCCCAGACGAGGGCTTGAACCCGTACCCCCTGCATTGGCAGGCAGATTCTTAACCACTGCGCCACCAAGGAAGTCCCTCCCTTTTATTTTTTAATTGCCATATGCCATTTCAAGGTCATTAATCTCTGTTCTTCGGTTTCCTAATCTATGCAAGGAAGCTAATACTTGTTCTAAAGTGTTCTTTTAAAAAGCAAATTATCAGTAGAAGAAAAGACAGAGAGAAAAAAACCGAGGTGTTATAAAAATTTAAAGGGATTAAAAGTTAACTTTATAAACAGAAATTGTTTGGCCCTATGTTCCTGATAGACCATACCTGGCTGTACTGAAAAGGTATAAGACATTTAATTTATATAAAATGTATGCCCCTGTCTATGAATGTTTACTGTCACATGCTCCATTCTTGGGCTTTGTACAATGTCGAGAAATATTTGAATTAGATTTATATTATTTCTAGGATAAAAAATTTTAGTAGGTATAAATTGGTAACTCCATAAAAGTTTTCTGGAATAATTGGAAAGATGTGCACCCAAGATGAACCAAATCAGATGTTCTCAGTTCGGGGTAAATTGTTCTCTGCTCACCCTAAAACCAGTCCTTCCGAAAAACATTTAATAATCTCAGTGCCTGGAGTCTCCCTTTCCTACCACTCGTGCCATACCTCAGCCCTGCTTGAAAATTTGTACTGTTGCTACCACTGATATATCTGTTCCAGAAAGAAACAGGCTTTCGTTTCCAGGACTGTCAAATCAGGAGCTTTCACGAGAACACAAAGATTCACTCTATTATTGCACATCATAGAACTCATGCCTGTAGCTTGAAAATAGAAGTCTTTGGTGTAGGCATTTGCTTGTTTGACAGTTCTGTTCTAAATTTTGAAACTAGTGGTACTGTAAACTGCCTGTCTGACAATGGTGTACCAGAGCTTAGTCATGCAAAATAATTATTGTTCACGGTTCCTTAGCTGAAGTCAATAGCTCCGTGCAAAACACAACATAATGCAGAGATCTAAAGTTACTAAATCAAAACTGAGAAAAAGAAGAATTTTAAGCAGGCTTGGCAGAAAAAAATAGGTTCTACGAGATATGCCAAGTGATTTCTCTCAGCATAGGGAAGGCTCTAATATTTTTAAAAGAACCCCCATGATAGAAACCATGGTAGCTTTTATTAGTATGTCCTGGTAATTGTTGTCAGTTAACTTACATGATGTCAAAAACACGAAAGCAATTATGGAGATAGCAAATGGTGCCTACTGCCTGTTTTCTAAACTTGAAATAATATTTTCAGGTTTGCTTCTGTCAATTCAATGTTTTAATATCTACATCCAATATATCATCTACACTGAAGGGCTTGATTAGATTAACCTAAGTGTGTATAGGACTGAATTTTTGTGACTGAAGTCTTGGGATGCCTACCCTGGACCCATAGTAGGGCCTATGAATCAGTATAGTGGTGCATGCAGGAAAAGTCAACATCAGTCCTACAAATGAAGAGTTATCTCTCCATGTTGCCTGAAACATTTGCCAGAGAATCTTGGCAAGATTAGGTATTGCTGCTTGAATGAAAGGGGTGATGTCCTTCTTAACCCCCGGCAGACAATTGCACTTAAGAATATCCCTCTTCTGGGAATAACAAACAGCAATATCTATCGTTTCCTTAGAAGAGGGAGAAACAGAAATAAACCAGGAATTTCACAGACTCTGCCATAATATATTTACCTTCAACACTTTCAATCCAGTATTAAGATAGAATTGATAGAGGTGGATATGTAATTATTTTAGACTCAGCTCATGGCCACTTTCCATAGAGTTCATGAGTTTTTAAAAAATAATCTGTTATTGAGGTTAGGGGCTTCCCTGGTGGCGCAGTGGTTGAGAGTCTGCCTGCCAATGCAGGGGACATGGGTTCGAGCCCTGGTCTGGGAAGATCCCACATGCCGCGGAGCAACTGGGCCCGTGAGCCACAACTGCTGAGCCTGCGCGTCTGGAGCCTGTGCTCCGCAACAGGAGAGGCCGCGTTAGTGAGAGGCCCGCGCACCGCGATGAGGAGTGGCCCCCGCTTGCCACAACTAGGGAAAAGCCCTCGCACAGAAACGGGGACCCGGCACAGCCAAAAATAAATAAATAAATAAATATTTTAAAAAAAATCTGTTATTGAGGTTTAATTACTATACAGTGAAGTGCACAGATTTTAAGTATACAGTTCAATGGTTTTGACAAATGTATACTTGCATGTAACTAATATCCTGAACATTTTCATCACTCCAGAAAGTTTTCTTATGCTCCTTTTCAGCTAATTATCACCCTTATCCCACTAGAAACAACCACGTTTCTCATTGCTGTTATCATAGATTAGTTTGCCTGTTTTTGAACTTCATATAAATGAATCATAGAGTATGTAGTCCTTTGTGTCTCGTTTTTTTTTACTTAACATAGTGTTGAGACTTAGTCATGTTATTGTGCGTATCTGTAGTTTATTATTATTTTTAAATTGTGCTGTAGGTAATGTTTTTATATGTATATACCACAATTTGTTTTCCCATTCTTCTGCTGATGGACATTTAGGTTTTCCCAGTTTTTGGCAATTGCATATAAAGCAGCAAAGAAATTCTTAAACAATCCTTTTTGTGTCTAAATGTCCTCATTTCTCTTGAGTTATTCTTCAGAGTGGAAATGTTGGATTATAGCCTAGGTCTAAGTTTATCTTTTTTTTTTTTTTAAAGGTTGTAAGTTTCATCTTTTTTTTTTTTTTAATTATTAGCACCTTTAATTAATTATTTATTTATTTATTTGGCTGTGTTGGGTCTTCGTTTCTGTGCGAGGGCTTTCTCTAGTTGTGGCAAGCGGGGGCCACTCTTCATCGAGGTGCGCGGGCCTCTCACTGTCGCGGCCCCTCCCGTCGCGGAGCACAGGCTCCAGACGCGCAGGCTCAGTAGTTGTGGCTCACGGGCCTAGTTGCTCTGCGGCATGTGGGATCCTCCCAGACCAGGGCTTGAACCCGTGTCCCCTGCATTAGCAGGCAGATTCTCAACCACTGCGCCACCAGGGAAGCCCTAAGTTTATCTTTATAAGAAACTACAAGACAGTTTTCCTAGTGTGGGTATCCCATTTTTTTACTCTCACAGGCAACATGTGAGAATCCCATTTGCTCCACACCCTTGTCAGTATTTGATCTTGTCTGTGTTTTCAATTCTTGCCATCCTAATGTTTGGGAAGAAATATCTCATTGTGATTTTTTTGATGGATATTTATAACTTTAATTCAGTTATATTATGAGGAAGGAGCAAAAAGTAAAAATATCAATGAACAAAGTAACAAGTCAAAAAGAGAACTATGGAATAATACAAAGATATTTGAAGGAAGGAAGTAAAAGAGGGAAGCATAAACTAATGAAACATGAAATAAACATTTAATAGAAAGGATCACAAAGCCAAAAATTGATCAAGAAAGAAGAGAAAGCACAAATAAATTCTATTATAAATAAAATAGGACCCTAACTACTGATGCAGCAAACATTGAAAAGATGAGAAAAACATTATAATAACCTCATAGTGATAAACTGCTTAGAAAATATGACTTTCCTAAACTGACCCACAAAGAAAAAGACTGAATTCTCTTCAATAACCATTTAAAAATCTGGACTGTTAGTTTAAAAAAAAAATCCTACCAAAAGGGAAACATGAGGTCTAGAGGGCTTTACAGGTAAACTCTATAGGATAGTCAAGAAACAGATTATCCAAACCTTTATACAAACTCTTAAAATAATAGAAAAAGGGTGAACACTGCCCAACACACTCTGTGAGGCTGATATAACTTGATACCAAAACTAGACAAGGACAGTATAAAAAACCAGAAAACTACAGGCTAATCTCATCCATGAACCAAGATGCAAACTCCAAACCAAAATTAACAGCAAAGTGAACCCAGCAATATATTAAAAAACTAAAACTTCATGGCTAACTTAGGTTTATCTCAAAATGTAATCAAAATCATGACCAGGAATTGTTCATGAAACTTCAACAAAAGGGCTAAGGATAGCCAAGACTCTCCTCAAAAACTAGCTGAAAAGACTTGTCTTACTAATTATGTAATTAATAATTTAGACAGTGCATTGGTTCAGTGATAGAAAAATAGAGCTAAGGAATAAAACAATGAGCCCAGAAAGAGACCCATGTGAGTATCTCATTGTTATCTGACGGCATATCTCTGAGGACTAATGCCACTGGACACCTTTGAATATGCTTCTTAACCATTCAGATATGTTCTTTTGTGGAGTGTCTGTTCAAATCTTTTGCATATTTTTTCTATTTTTAATTATATATTTGTCTCCTAATTATTGGTATAGGTATTCTTTATATATTTTGCATACAAGTTCTTTGTTAGATAAATGTATTGAGAATATTTTCTCCCAGACTGTAGTTTGCCTATTCATCTTCTTAATGATGTCTTTTGATGAGCAGAACTCTTAATTTTGATAAAGTCCAATTTATCATTTTTTTTCTCTTACGGATAATGCTTTTTGTGTCTGGTGTAAGAAATCTTTACCTACTCCAAGGTCATGAAGATATTTTCCTATGTTTTGTTGTAGAAGTTTTATAGTGTTAGCCTTTAGGTCTATGATCCATCTTGAATTATTTTTTGTGTATGGTGTGAGCTGGGGGTTGAAGTTCCTTTTTTTCCAGATGGCTCTCCATTTGTTCCAGCTCCATTCATTGAAAACTTTCCTTTCTCTTTTGCATTGCTTTGGAACCATTGCTGAAAATCAATTGATCAACTGAGTGTGATTCTATTTCTGGATTCTATTCTGTTCTTTTGACCCACTTGTTTATCCTAAACTTTTACCACATTCTCTTGATTAGCTTCATGAGTTATATCATTTTTTTTTTAGTCCTGTTCCTCTCACTGTGGCTTCTTTTAACTCCAGCAAGTATGAGGTTCATATTTTATTTCAGAAGTTAGTACAATTTCCAAACTCCTCTGGATCTCAGTATCTATAAAATAGGAAAAATAAGAACTCCCTTATAGGGTTTTTTGGGAGGGATAAACAATCTAGAATACCTTTAAAAAGTATACTATAATTCTAAAATAATATTTGTATGTTTAGAATGTTGCTTATTTTTATTTCACTTTTTGCTTCCCTTAATCTTAAGACACATTCTCACATATGTTTACTGAAATCTCCAAGAAGGGTCTGAACCCTTAGTTTCAGATTTGTGGGGGCATCTATTCTATGGATTTAGAGAAAAAAACAAAGATCTAAGATAATTAAAAGGAGTGAGGGGCACCTGATTCCTTCCCACTTTACCGGAAACCTAGTCTAGTGGTGATAGCAATCCTTTCTGACATTTCTCGTTTGTCTGTTTTTTACAAGGCAAGAACGACTAGATTTCTAATGCTTTGTTCTTCCAGATCTTTCTGATTTGATCTCCCTTTTCTTTGTTGTAGCAGCTACATTTTGCTGAATGACCTTTGCTCTCCCCACCCCAAATCAGTGACCTTTTAAACTGTTTTAATATTTGCTGTGGAATTACTTGTCTTGAACTTTGGCTCGAGTTTCCCTGAAAGATTTCATTATAGGCTTAAAATGGTGGTGAGCAGAAGAGTTCAAAGTTTGTACCCTTACCTTTACCCAAACTAAAACAAGCTGAAAAATAACTCTTTCTCTTCCTTACTCATCTAAGAGCATATAACAAAGATGAGCAGAAATCTAAATTTTTTCACAACCTTTTTCCTGTTACTGCTCTAGATCATACCCCAATTATCATTCTCATTGCTAAATTGAAATCTTTTCATCCTTAAGTTTAGTGGCAACTTCTTTTTTTCGGCTTTTGTGTCTACTTGATTGTAAACTCCTTGAGCACAATTATTTGATGTTATTTATCTTAGTTTCGGATTTTAGCATCAAACCAAGTGCCTTGCATTCACATCATAACTGTCTACTAAATTCATTCATTATAGGCAAGTGCTGATTATTGTGCCAAAGACAGTTTCATATATATATCAGACAGGCAATAATTGTACATGGTTTATTGAGAGCAGGAATCCAGTATTTGTTCATTGATTGATTAATAGTTTGAAGTCATTTTATAATTAGAGCATCAGATGAATCTGGTGCTCCTTTCTTTTCAAAAACCTGTAGAACCGCTCCACTGGAATTCTGTATATCAATTATTTAAATAATAGCTCTCTGTACCTTTTTCTGTAAATTTATCCACAAGATTAGAGCTGTATTACCTCATAATAAATGAAGAGAGTCTTTTAAATACTTGTAGTACTAAAAACTCTTGGCAGGAATTCAGAATTATCTCACATTCTGCCCTATTCCAGTCAGTGTCACAGCCAGGTTCCAGTGTACATTACCAAGATAGGAGAATAAATATATGTAGTTTTCAAAAGACACGGACCATGAAAACGAAGCACTAACGTCTGCTGATGCTAGATTTTCCAATACTGCTACTGATATGCTTCTATAGAAACTGTTCTCAGGCCTGTGATTAATTGCTGTTTCCTAGAGCAAAGTGGTAAATCTTACTTCCTTTTTTGGTAGAATATGGATTTGTCCATCAAATCTTAGCTAGTCCTGGAGGCACCCTTTAAAGTCTAAAGGAGGTAAAATTAGGACCAAAAAAAAAAAAAAAAAAAAAGGAAGTACACCACACATAGCAGGTGGTAAATGGGTGAGAAGTATGACCAAGTGAGAAGTAACGTAGATGGAAAGCATAAATCCTTAAACATGTTTAGATAAAGCCGTGGAAGTTAGATCCATAAATCCTGTTGTGGGTACTAGGAAGCTTGGAAATATCCTTAACCTAGATATCGGTGTTAGAATAACTACGCCTTCTAACCCTAACTCTCCTGAAAGTCCCTGCAAAAAACCATGCTAAACTGATTGTGTAATGAATTGTGTAATGAACTGTAATGATCCAGTTTAAGCTCTTCCAGTTCCATTTTGGACTCTGAACAGGAGGGGACAGAATGAGGAAGCAAATTGTCTAGGATCACGGATTTGGAAGACTGCAAGACTATAGGTGACCTTCACCAAATGTTACATTGTGTCAGTGCCAGCCTTCCGAGGAAGCCTTGCCGCCAGAGCAGGGAAAGAGAAGTTCAACAGAAGGTAATTTTATCAATGACTTCTAATCAGCGTCCCCCAGCCCCCGAGATCTGAATATTCTCTAAAGCTTTCAAAATTGGGATCTTTTAAACATGTTTGCGGCTACATAAAAGTCGGCCTCCTTTCCCTCCTTTCCCACGCCCAAACTTGAAGAGTTCCAATACAATCGCTAACGTCCCGAGGCACTCACTGTAGAGGGGAAATGGCCTTTCGGGAGGAGACTTTCCGCCGGCGCCAAAAAGAAGGGTTCAGAGAGGAGAACCGGTGGGCGGGGGTTACTCCGGTGGGAGAATAGTCAGGCGACTTAGGGGAGGGCCTTGGCGAGGGTGGAAGTCGTGCTTTCGGCGCCCGAGAGCAAGTTCCGAGGAAATTAACCAGAGGGGGCGTGGCGCCTGCCTCCCACCCGCCCGCCCTCGCAATGAAAGTCACCGAGCGCCTGCGCGACCCGCCTCTGGGACCAGGTCGCGGTCTTCCTCCTGCTCGGATTCACAGTACGTGCCCGGGAGGGGTGTGTAAGCAGCGGGTAAGGAGAGGGAGGCGGCGGGAAGGGGACCGGGGTGGCAGGTGTAGGCTTGAGGGTCTCTGCCGAACTGAGGCTTTTTTGTTCCATGTAGCTGCTATATGTTTGCTTTTCAATCCATCACTTTTAAAAGGGAGTTCCATTCCTGTCCCCCTTGCAGGTAAATTGTCAAGCTCCAGGACTAAAACTTGAGAGAATAAGTCTTTTTGTGTTTAAGTGATGATTGACCCACTTTGTATTCTCAGACCAAGGTAGCATCCACTTTGAAAGGGCCCCCTTGAACTTTTGGGGAATAAAAAGTACGTGCAAGTAATAGTAATCTAGAAAGTGGCTGCAGTTTAAGCAACTTCTGTTCATCCTAAGGGTGTAAAATCCTGCAGCGGCTCTGAGTTCAAGGACAAACTGGCCTTTGTACCTCCTGAAAGACAGGACTTGCTTCTCTTGGTTTGCTTTGATAAGCCACAGAAACATTAGCAAGTTAAAAAATAATAATAATTAACAAAGTGGAGGAGGACATGAATTAGACCCTGTTAGATGAATTGGAGATTGTTAGAGTCTGCTCACTGGAACCCTGGGAGGATTCTCAGCCCCCCAGTCTGGAGGCGAAAGCCATGTGGAAGGAGTAAAGGAGAAAGGAAGCCTTCTTTGGGAGTTCAGGCCTCAGCTATTACTGCTATTGCTGGATTGGGGTGGTGGGGACCAGGGTGCATGCAGATTTCATCTCCCTGCTTCCTTTGAAATAGTCCCAAGGCCTCTTAGTAGTCCGGGCACCACATTTATTTTCTCCTTTTTCCTCTGCCTGTTTACTCTCCAAGAACGTGCCAGTTGGGCTGTAATCAAACATTGTTGAATGGCCTTGGAAACTTCTCCAGGTCTCCAGCTAACAGGCTTTAACCCAGCCTAGCCCAGTGTTCTCAGATACCTAGCCTGCTATGAAAACTAGACACACCTTTTGCATCGCCTGGGAGTTAGGCTGGTATTGAGTTTTACTGTCTTCTGCTTTTTCCAAAATAAGAGGCCTATGCGTGTTGACCATCTTTGTTCATCTTGAAAAATGGCAAATCGGTCCAAATTTGAATATTACTCTCTGTGGCAGACAAGGACAGTTTTTCTGAGGGTTTGTTTGAAAGTGGAGTGTCTTAAACGCTGAGTCCAGAAAAGGTCCGCATAGGCCCCTGGTAATGGCCTCCCCCCACCTCCCCCCCAGAGCCAGAAGCATTTTCCTCCCAACACCTGGGCCCTGAAACTTGGAGGCCTTGTCTGCAGTCACCTCAGTCTATTCAGTAAATTCTAGAACTCATAAGCAGCAATGAGACCACTGAATTATCTTTTTTCTTTGTCTCATGGGTACTGTTCTGTTGCTTTAAAAAGTCTAAAATTGCAGAGTCATGGCCATGGGAATGCATGCTCACATACTGTGTGTTGCACAATATTGATGTAGAAAGGCCGCTGTAGATAAGAGAACTTTGCTCTTTTTGGCTAAGAGCCTATAAAGAGAAGAGGAATATTTCTCAGTTGGTAGCATCTATCACTGAACTGTGATAGATACTAAGGGAGCAGGGGTGGGATTCTGTGGGGTGCGGGGGACAAGACAGGAAGGGGATTTGACAGAAAGAAGCCCCCAGAAGGCCAGGGAAGTCTAGAATGTTTAGCCTTGATGGTAGATAACCCACAAGTTCAACACTTGAGAAAACTGGGTTCCAGTCTTGGGCCCTCCACTGTGAATTTGGGTCAATTACTCATTCTACCTCTCTGGGCCTCAGTTTCCTTATATGTTAAAGGTAGAGACAAATATTTGCTCTGAGTACCTTAGAGTTCTCCAAATTCTCAAGTGAGATAATGTGATGGCTTTTGAAAACTCTAAAATTGTATCCTCAGTGCCTAGAACAGCACTTATTTATTTACTAAATACTTGTATAGCACTTACTGGGTCCCACTGCCTTTCTAAGCACTTTATACTTTATTCACTTAAGGCTCACAAGAGTCCTGTGCGGTAGGAACTATTATTAACCTCATTTTTACAGGTAAGGTAAATTAATCGCAGTGGGTAAGTAAGTGGCAGAGTTGCGTCCACCTGGACCACAGTCTAGTTGCACAGTCTGTGTGAGCTCGACCCGCAGCTCTTTGTCCTTTGTAAAGGCATCACCTCCACATTAGGGAACTGAGCCCCCCTCTCTGGCGATATAGGTAGAGATATTCTCCACTGTGCCAACCAATGCTGGACAATAAAAGGAACAATACACTGTCCAAGTAGAATACATCGTTGGAATCATTTATTTTCTATAACTCATCACCAAGTTTCATGTTTTGCTCCGCTTACTTTCCTTAGATTATTTCTACTGCGTTCCTAGACTACTCAAATCACTGAACACTACCCTCTGAAGTATTATTACTACTATACTGCTATCCCCCCTCCTGGTGACCTTTCATGTACAAAGTTTCCAGTAACTATTTTTGGAGTGCAGTGCCCAGGCATGATGCAGGTTCAAAGCAACTTACTGACAAATTAGCTTTAAAAAAGAAAGTCTAGATCAGCACCACCTAATTTTGTGCTATAAATGACTCCTATTTCTTAATGCCTTAGCTTTAACTCTCCTTACCCCACCCTCAGTTGTGCTGGGAGTGGACCATGTTGATCCTGAGAGGCAATTTGTGGACCCACAGTGTGTGATACCAGAAGCTCAGTATTGGCCTGCTCCCAAAGCCACAGACTTGAGGAGCTAAGGCATATTTTGGTGATTGAGAAACTCTGTGTAAAGTATACTTTGTGTGTTGTTCACATTTAGAGAAAAAGCCTCCCATTGACCTTTGCCTCCAACTGCTCAGGTCTTTGTGTTCTTTTCCCACCAACAGTTCTGGAAGTCTTCTACTTTTTCTCTATTCTTTCAATACCCATTTTCACTGAGAGAAAACCATCCTCTGGTTGCTAAATACACTTCATTCTGAGAACATTGGTGGGGATGTACAGAAACTGTTGGACTTTTAAAATTATGGTTGAATAGCAGCATTTGCTACTTGATAAACTTTTCTTAAATTTTTTAAAAATTAACACCTCTGCTGTGTTTCTTCATATCTCTGTCCAGAGGCATAGGACTTAGGGATTCCTTATTAAGCGAATTACTCTATCTGCATGCTGAAGGAGAGTGCATTTTATTCATGACTCCCCCGCCCCCCGCCATACTAGAGCAAGAGCAGATACATTAAATGTTGCTAAAAGTATTATTTTGCCCTGAGAAACGTCAACTGAAAAAAACACATAACGTGAGAGCTGGGAGTTCAGCTTTAGTTGGGGCTTTCTGAGGACGGTAGCTCTTGAGGAACTGCTTTGAAGAGGTGCGGGCATCAGTATATATATGATTTCGGTGAAGGGGGTATGTGCAATCAAACACACGTCTTAGTAGAAGTTTGCTGCTGGTTACGAGGAACGGATGTCTCCATTAATGATGTTAGTGCTTTTCTAGTTATGAGAAGTTGCAAAAAATTGGGCTCATAAAAATTTCTCCTGAAAATATCTAACTCTCTGAAGGCCTCTTCTGCCACTTTTTCCCAGAGTACACAGTGCCTCATTCCTGATCTGCCCTGAACTCCTTTCAGGGTGTGTTAAAGGTCAGCGACTGCATTGGCTAGTGACTTCATGCTTGTAGAATCAGATGGTGAGTGTTATTTTTAGGTGGCAGAATCTATCTAACATACTTGCTTTTAAGACTACTGACTGTTGGAGGTGGGTTAATTTGCTACTCTGTGTGTGTGTGTGTGTGTGTGTGTGTGTGTGTGTGTGTGTGCGTGTATTTAAACTAAATACGGTTGACCCTTGAACAATGCGGGGGTTGGGGGGCCAGACTTCCACACAGTCAAAAATCCACTTATGACTCATAGTCGCCCCCTCCTTTTACTCGGTTCCTCTGTATCCATGGCTCTGCATCTGCAGATTCAACCAGCTGCTAATTGTTTAGCATGCTGCTATTTAGTATTGAAAAAATCCAAATATAAGTGGACCCACACAGGACAAACCCGTGTTGTTCAGGGGTCACCTGTACATTTCTCTTTGTCTGAATCCGAGGAGTATATTTTTAGCCTACCTTTTAAAATAGGGGTTGCTTAGGAAGCTTTGGGATTTTTATTTGCAAAATGGGAGTAATGCTTAACTTGTAGCATAATTGGAAGAGGAAGGAAGATAACAGATGGAAGGGGTGCCAGTACTGCCAGTTGCGGGGTAGGCACTCAGTCACTGTTAGTTGAATCAGAATTAAGCAGTTTGCAGTCTCTTGAAGGAGACAGTGCAGTGTGGTTGGTATGTAAGACGTGAGGTCAGAGACCTCGGTTTGTGTCCCAGCATGGCTGCTAAGTATCTCAAATTTCCATTTCATTCATCTGTAGAATAGATATACTTATGAGAATGATAATTTTATGGTTATGAAAATTATGTAAGGTAATGCACGTAAAGTACATGGTATAATTGGATGTGTAGCCAAGTCTTATAAAATTAAATATATTTGTATTATATACGTGATTTTTGTCCCATTCAACAGTAACATACAGACAACTACATGACTGGTAGCAGAGTATAGAAAGATATATAGGTTTACAGATTATTGGTAGATGGATAGATTGATCCGAATGATCACTCTAGGTTGCGTGCAGGGGTTGAGTTTTAAAGGCAGGAACAGATGTGTCTACAAGAGACAACACTCCATGCTAAGCCTGTAAAATAGCGTTTAAGCTTGGGTATGAGAAAAGATATTTGTTTATGTAGAAGACACAGAAGATGTAGGTAGTGGGGCTGATAACAGAACAGAGGAGGTTAAAAAGAATGACTCTCAGATAGTGCGGAATTTCAGCTTTACCCTAAGTTTCTACCTGCTTGGACTTCAGCATCACCCGTGTGTGCCTCTGTCTCCTTCCTGAGCACTTTCCTGTTTATACTTCCGACACCAGACTCAGGGAGTTACCTTCAGTTTACTCCTGACCGCTTTTAGGTGGAAGTAAATATGGAATGTGAAGTGACCTGAAGACTTACGTAAAGTTAATCCGCCTCCCCTTGTGCCTTCTACAAAAGCATCATAAATGCCAATTTTTCACCTTGCATTTGCAAGCCTTGTTATTTTATGTTTCCATTATCCTGCCTCACCCTCTTCACTTGTGTTGATGTGAATGATGACCATGGTCTTGATGACGGCGATGATCGTGATCCGGAGATCATAAACTTTATTGAGGGTTTTCGTGGGCCAGGCACTGTGCTAGGTATTTTCCACATGCTATCTCAGTTAAATCCTGACAACAACCCACTAACTTAGGAGGTATTACTATTCCTATCTTATAGATGAAGAAATTCAGTTTCACAGAGGCTAAGTCTCTCAACCAAGGTTAATAGCAAAATGGTGTGACTGGAATTAGAATCCTGGAGTCTGAGATCTTGAATACGATTGAAAGGACAAAAGGCTGTTAAGTTGGGTTTGTAAAGGAGGACATATGTTAGAACTTAAGCATTTCTAATCAAACATTAATGATACTAAATACTATGGACGTAGTTTGATGTTTCTGAGGAGACCCATGGATTCTGTTTTTGTGTGTGTCCAACTTGTGGCTCATCTTGATGCAAAAATATGATTTTATTTCTATCTTTAGAGCAGTTCGCCTGTTTATTTTTGCTTGTAATACCCCCTGCATTTTCATTTTCACTCAGTACTTGTTTGATGTCTTCAAGCTTAATGGTATAGAACTAGACAAAACCATAATAGTATTCATTTTGGAATTAAAAAAAACCTAACTGATTATTTCTTCTTCAAATAACCCAAGATATCTTTAAGAACAGTGTGGTTAATGCTGCAGTATAAGCGCATCAAGTGACCGTCAAGTTATTTGGGGTATTTCTGTCTGCTTTATCCCATCTTGTCTAAAATTTTTTTAAGATTCCAGACCAAAATTGAAAAAATGGTCGAGCTCACGCAGCTAATGGACAATGAAGTATTCATGGCCTTTGCCTCCTACACAACGATTGTTCTTTCAAAAATGATGTTTATGAGCACTGCAACTGCATTCTATAGATTGACAAGAAAGGTAAGACATTGGAGGCAATATTTTCTTTTAAGAGTTGAGATTCTGGAAGGCAATTTTCTTAAATTAGTTTTTGTAAAGCCCAGTGGCATATTGTCTAATACTGCAAATGAAGTATGCAATCATTTGGTACAGGTGGTTCTGATATATTTACAGAATGGGTGCTTTTTCCTAGAGACTAGTAAATAGTTTTTTCATTGTAGCTTTTACCTTTTGTCATGCCACTTAGCATGTGAGATTTCTGGAGTATCAAAGTTTTCAAGGAAACTTTTTGTGATTTTGAAGTTAATTTTGCCTACTAGAGTTTAGAAAATAGTCATTTTCTAGACAGTGAACTGGTGTTTTCAGCTCTGTTACAGGTCAAGGATATGCCTTTGGGGACAGAATTAAAGTTCTTATTATCAGCAGAACCTCTTATGATTGGGATAAGGCATTTGAATTTTGTGTGGTTATGAATTCTTAAGTGGATCATATTTCTACCCGTCATGATAAGAATGATTTTTTTTAAAACTGGAGGCTTGGGGAAGGTGGTAGAAAGTTTTTGAAACACATAACCTATATTCAGGCAGGGTTTATGACGACAGTGATGGGGGTAAAGCAAAGCTACATTGACAAAATTAAATGCTTTTTCATTGGTGTGGTCCCTGTGCCTATTCAGCAGCTTCTTTCTGGAAACCATCGTTTCTCTTTTAGTCCCTGTCCTGAGTTTTTGTCCTCCAGAGCCTTGCTTTTATCTAGACGTCACAGTGCTCCCTAAGGTATTTCCTCATTACTGTCTTGAGGCGTCATTTCTTCCCAAGGATATCTGCATTTTAATGGGGGCCCATACCCACATGTTTAACTCTCTAATGGGGCAAGGTGTTAGAGCAGCAGTCTATAAAGTGGCTGCTACCACCAGATCCACACTGTCCTCTAGAAATGTCACGGCACCAAGGATAGCAGAAATGTTGCTTGTCTTAAAAGGAGAAGGGAATTCCAATTCGTGGAGAGCCTGTGATATATGTTAGGAGCCATGACACTCTTTGTGTGTGTCAGATGATGGAAGCATTTTACCTAATTGTTAGCATTATCATGTGAGATGAGCATTACTGTTCCCATTTTATAGATGAGGAAATACAAGTCAGAGAGATTAAGTAGCTTTCCCAAGGTTACACACCAATAAAGGGTGAGGCTGAGATTCAAATTCACATTGGTTTCAATGAAAATCTTATGCACTTTACATTGTAATACCTTTATTTACTTATTCAAAATATATTTATTGAACATCCACTGTGTGCCAGGCAATTATTTAAGAACAAGACAGACAGATCTGACCTCAAGAGCTGATACTGTATCACACTGCTGCCCATCAATTCTCCTCAACATCTTTACCTGAAATAAATGCTCATGTCATATTAAGAAAAATATTATAATATTTATGAGGTTCCTCAGCTTAAATTAAGGCTAATTTTAGAGTTCGTGTTTTTCTTTATTATATATTATTAAATACTGGGACATACTTAAATATTTTTAAATGCATGTTTCAAGTTTCAGGGAATGGGGAAATCATTTCAAACATCATAATAATGGCAGGAAGGAATACATGAAATATGCCCTAGAACATGTACTTGGTGTTTATAGGAATGCGATTCAACTTCTTATATTTCACTGTATTGTTCAACACAAACTTCTAGTTAATTCAGAAAAAGAAAAGAGGCACACATATCCTAACAAAGTACATAATACTTCTGCCCCTCACTCTTATGCTGCATGCCTGTTCTCTGATATCCTTGGCAAGTAAACTTATGACTTTCATATGAGCCAACCAGTTAGAAATATTAATACTCTTGAGGGCAAGTGCATCAACATTACTGTAAAAAAATGCCAGTTCACCGTAATAGTCAATGAGGACTTAGAATTATGCTCTTTTTTTCCATTTTTGCTTCCTTTTTGCTATTTTTATACATTGGTTTTTATTTATGTTCTTATTTATGCTTCTCTTAAAATTTTTTTTTACACTGTTAATAAAAATTCAGATTTTAAGAAGAGATGCTTTCTGCTACCCCTGGGTTTGATCTATTGCTCCCATTTTTTTTTCTTAATGGCCAACTTGGATGCCTGTATTTCCTTCCATTAAAATGTAAATAACTTATCAGATAGAGTTACCCCCATGTTACGTGGCATTTGAAATAGGTTTTTTCCTCATTATTTGGAATAGGTTTTTGCCAACCCAGAAGACTGCGCAGGCTTTGGCAAAGGAGAGAATGCCAAGAAGTATCTTCGGACAGATGACAGAGTGGAACGTGTACGAAGGTGAACCCACTGTCTCCTGAAATGATTTACTTGATCAAAGAATTTTGGTACCAGAGTTAAGTGAGGATGTTGGGGTCTAGAAGAAAGAAGGAAGAAAAGTCAATCATTTTACCTAGTCCATATAATTATAGAAAATTAGCAATCTAGATGTCTCCAACTATCACTGTGATTGCACATATTTCCAGTTTAGCTTTTCTGTGCACTTTGTTGGGGTTAATGACTTTGTTCTGTGTAGGGATTTATCAAAAGTAATGACAGGTAGGAGGTGAAATGAGGGTGGTAGATTCTTGCAGTTTTTGTCATCTTTCTCTAGAGGTGAAACTGTCAGCTTGTGTAAAAGGTTGAAGAACTAGGTATTTTCGCATAAGATTCAAAATATGAACTTGGGAAATCTCTCCCTTTCCAATCTCTCTCTTCTTTGTCGATATTATGTTTAATATACTGAGAATGCAATGAACAATGAAAAGCAGTAAGCCAAGATACCATCTACACAGTTTCTTAATAATACCATGAATATACTTATTTTAAAAGCACATTGAATTCTAGTTCTGGAGTATATTTCTTAATCCTTGTCATAAAGTCATGTAAATTGCAAACTCTTTTTCATCTTTACAGAGGTATTGTTGACAAATAAAATTGTAAGATGTTTGAAGTGTACAATGTCATTTGATATATGTATATGTTGTGAAAGGATTCCCTCTATTGAGTTAATTAACACATACATCACCTCACATATTTCATTTCCCCTCCTCTTTTTTGGTGAGAACATTTAATTTCTACTCCTATAGCAACCTTCAGTTATACAATAACGCAATACAGTGTTATCAACTATAGTCAGCATGTTATACTTTAGATCCTCAGACCTTGTTCATCTTATGACTGACGGTTCGTACCTTTTTATCAGCCTCTCCATATTTCCCCCAACCCCTAGCCCCCTGGCTACCACTACTTTCTGTTTCTATGAGTTTGATTTTTTTTTCCTTTTGGTAGATTCCGTGTATAAGTAATACCATATAATATTTGTCTTTCTCTGTCTTAATTATTTCATTTAGCCTAATGCCCTCCAGTTTCATCCAAATGACAGGATTTCCTTTTTTTTTTAAGGCTGAATAATATTCCATTGTGTGTGTGTGTGTGTGTGTATGATTAGGTTGTTTCCATGTCTTGGCTGTTGTGAATAATGCTGCAATGAATGTGGGAGTGCAGACATCTCTTTGGGATAATGGTAGTTCTCTTTTTAATTGTTTGAGGACCTTCCATACTGTTTTCCATAGTGGTTGTACCAGTTTACATTCCCAACAACAGTGTGGAAGAGTTCCCTTTTCTCCACATCCTGGCAAGCATTTTCTATCTCTTGTCCTTTTTACAGTAGCCATCCTAACAGGTATAATGTGATAACTCATTTTGATTTAGGATGATTGGTGATGTTGAGCACCTTTCATGTACCTCTTGGCCAGCTGGATGTCTTCTTTGGAAAAATGGCTAATTGGGTCTCTATTTTTAATTGGGTTATTTTCACTTGCTTGTTTATTTGTTCTGGGCTATGGAATTGTATGAGTTCCTTATATATTTTGAATATAAGCCCTTATCAGATATGTGGTTTGCAAATATTTTCTCCCATTCCATAGGTTGCCTTTCAATTTTGTTGATGGTTTCTTTTGCTGAGCAGAAGCTTTTTGATTTGATGTAGTCTCATTTGTTTGTTTTTGCTTTTGTTGTCTTTGCTTTTGGTGTCAAATCTAAAAAATCATTGCTAAGGCCAATGTCAAAGAGCTTACCAACTATCTTTTCCTTCTAGAAGTTTTATGGTTTCAGGTCTTACGTTCAAGTCTTTAATCAATTTTGAGTTGATTTTTGTGTATGGTGTAAGATAGGGTCCAGTTTCATTCTTTTGCTTGTGGAAATGTAGTTTTCCTGACACGATTTATTGCAGAGGCTGTCCTTCCCTATTGTGTATTCTTGGCTCCTTTGTAAAAAATTAATTGACTATATATGTATGGGTTTACTTCTGGACTCTCTATTCTGTTACTTTGATCAATGTGTCTGCTTTTATGCCAATACAATACTGCCTGGATTACTATAGTTTTTTAATGTAGTTTGAAATCAGGACGTATGATGCCTCCAGCTTTGTTTTTATTTCTCAAGATTGCTTTGGATATTCAGGGTCATTTGTGGTTTCACACAAATTTTGGGATTTTAAAAAAGTTCTCTAAAAATGCCACTGGGATTTTGAGAGGGAGTACATTAAATCTGTAGATTGCTTTGGGTAGTGTGGACATATTAGCAATATTAATATTAATTCTTCCAATCTATGAGCAGAGAATATCTTTTTATTAATTTATGTCTTTTATTTCTTTCATCAGTATCTTATAGATTTCAGTGTATAGATCTTTCACCTCTTTGGTTAAATTAATACCTAAGTATTTTATTCTTTTTGCTGCTATTTTAAATGGAATTGTTTTAAGTTTCTCTTTCTGATAGTTCATTGTTAGTTTATAGAAATGCAACTGATTTTTTCATTGTAGTTTTATTGAAATTTGAGCAAGAATTTGGCTTTGATATTCCCCAACATAATATTTTTGTATATTGATTTCGTATCCTGAGACTATACTGAATTCATTTATTACTTCTAACAGTTTTTGGTGGAATTAGGTGAGTATTTTTGATATAATATCATATCATGTACAAATAGAGACAGTTTTACTTCTTTCTTCCTGATTTGGATGACTATTTCTTTTTCTTGATTAATTGCTCTGACTAGGATTTCCAGTACTATGTTGAATAAAAGTGATGAGGGTGGGCATCCTTGTCTTGTTCCTGACCTTAGAGGAAAAATTTTTGGCTTTTCACCATTGAGTACCATGTTAGCTGTGGACTTGTCATATATAGCCTTTATTACATTGAAGTACATTCCATCTATAACCAGTTTGTTGTGAGTTTTTATCATGAAAGGATTTTGGGTTGTCAAATGCTTTTTCTGCTTCTATTGAGAAGATTTTTTAAAAATTTTATTTATTTATTTATTTTTGGCTGTGTTGGGTCTTCGTTTCTGTGCGAGGGCTTTCTCTAGTTGCGGCGAGCGGGGGCCACTCTTCATCGCGGTACGTGGGCCTCTCACTGTCGCGGTCTCTCTTGTTGCGAAGCACAGGCTCCAGATGCGCAGGCTCAGTAGTTGTGGCTCACGGGCCTAGTTGCTCCACGGCATGTGGGATCTTCCCAGACCAGGGCTCGAACCTGTGTCCCCTGCATTGGCAGGCAGATTCTCAACCACTGCGCCACCAGGGAAGCCCCTGAGAAGATTTTTATCTTTCATTTTGTTAATGTGGAGTATCACACAGATTGATTTGCAGATGTTGAGCCATCCTTACATCCCTGGAATAAATCTCACTTGATAATGGAGTATGATCCTTTTGATCCTTTCAATTAAACTGTTTAATTTGTTTTGCTAATATTTTGTTGGGGATTTTTGCCTCTATGTTCATCAGGGATATTGGCCTGTAATTTTCTTTTCTTGTAGTGTCCTTATCTGACTTGGATATCAGGGTAATGCTGGATTTTTAAAATGAGTTTGTAAATGTTCCCTCCTCTTTTATTTTTTGGAAGAGTTTGAGAAGGATTGGTTTTAATTCTTCTTAGGGTGTTTGGTAGAATTCACCAGTGAAGCTGTCTGGTCCTGGATTTCTTTGTTGGGAGGTCTGTAATTACTGATTCAATCTTCCTACTAGTAATTGGTCTGTCCAGATTTTCTATTTCCTCATGATTCAGTCTTGGTAGTTTGTATTTTACTAAGAATGTAACCATTTCTTCTAGGTTGTCCAATTTGTTGGTGTATAATTGTTCATGAGTCTATTTTGACCCTCTGTATTTCTGTAGTATCAGTTTGAATGGCTTCTTTTTTAATTCTAATTTTATTTATTTGAGTCCTCTCCCTTTTTTTCTTGGTAAGTCTTGCTAAAGGTTCGTTTATTTTATCTTTTCAAAAAAATCAGCTCTTAGTTTCTTTGATCTTTTTACTGTCTTTTTAGTCTATTTCATTTATTTCTACTCTGATCTTTGTTATTTCTTTCCTTTTACTAATTTTGGGCTTAGTTTGCTTTTCTTTTTTTAGCTTCTTGAGGTGTAAAGTTAGGTTGTTTATTTGAGATCTTTCTTTTTTCTTAATGTAGGTATTTATCACTTGTATAAGCTTCCCTTTTAGAACTGCTTTTGCTGCATTCCATGAATTTTGGCATATTCTGTTTCTGTCTTTGTCTCAAGACATTTTTTGATTTCTCTTGATTTTTTCTTTGACCCATTGGTTGTTTAGTAGCATGTTGTTTAATCTCCACATTTGTGAATTTTCCAGGTTTTTTCTTTTTTCTTCTTTTTGTAGTTGATCTTTAGTATCATACTGTTGTGGTTGGAATAGATGCTTGATATGATTTCACACTTCTTAAACTTATTAAGGCTTGCTTTTTGGCCTAACATATGATCTGTCCTGGATAATGTTCCATGTGTTCTTGGGAAGAATGTGTATTCTGTGGCTTTTGGATGTAAAGTTCTGTAAATGTCTTTTTAGGTCCATCTGATCTAAAGTATAGTTTAAGTTCAATGTTCCCTTATTGATTTTCTTTCTGGATGGTCTATCCACTGTTGAAATTGGGATATTGAAGTCCTCTACAATTATGGCATTGTTCTTTCTCCTTCAGATCTGTTAATATTTGCTTTATATATTTAGGTGTCCTATGTTGGGTGCATAAATATTTACCAGTGTTATATCCTCTTGATGAATTGACTCACTTTATCATTATATAATGACCTTGTTTGTCTCTTGTCACAGTCTTAGGCTTAAAGTCTGTTTTGCCTGATATAAGTATAGCTACTTAGCTTTCTTATGGCTTCCATTTGCATGGAGTATCTTTTTCTATCCCTTCACTTTGAGTGTATGTGTGTCCTTAAAGCTGAAATTAGTCTCTTTATAGGCAACATGTTGTTAGGTCTTGTTTTATTTTTATCTATTCAATCATTCTGTGTCTTCTGATTGGACAATTTAGCCCATTTTCATTTAAAGTAATTACAGATAGCTATGTACTTATTGCCATTTTGTTAATTTTTTTCTGGTTGTTTTGGAATGCCTTTGTTCCTTTGTTTCTCTCTTCCTTTGTGATTTGATGATTTTCTCTAATGGTAAGCTTTGATTGCTTTCTCTTTATCCTTTGTGTATCTACTGTAAGTTTTTACTTTGTGGTCACCCTGAGTCTTACATAAAACATCTTGTGTTTATAATAGTCTATTTTAAGTTGATAACAACTTAGCTTTGAATGCATACAAATGCTCTACATTTTTACACTCCTCCCTCCACATTTTATGTTTTTGATGTCACAATTTTCATCTTGTTATTTTGGGTATCCACTGACAAATTATTGGAGTTACAGTTATTTTTAATACTTTTGTCTTTTAATCTTTATACTAGAGTTATAGGTGATTTAACCACCACCATTACATTAGAGTATTTTGACTTTAACTATATGTTTACTTTTACAAGTGAATTTTATACTTTCATGTTTTCCTCTTTAGTGTCCTTCAGTTTCAACTTGAAGAACTTGAACACTTTTTTATAGGGTTGGTCTAGTGGTGATAAACTCCTTTAGCTTTTGTTTGTCTGGAAAACTCTATCTCTCCTTCTATTCTGAAGGACAGCTTTGTTGGGTAGTGTATTCTTAGTCGGTAGTTTTTTCTTACAGAACTTTGAATATATCATCCCACTCTCTCTGGCTTGCAAAATTTCTGATAAAAAAATCTGATAATCTTACATGGGTTCCCTTGTATGAAACAAGTTGCTTTTCTCTTGCTGCTTTTAAGCTTCTCTCCATGTCTTTAACTTTTGATAAGTTAATTATAACGTGTCTCGGTGTGGGTCTCTTTGGATTCATCTGTTTTGGTACTTTCTGAGGTTTTTGTAGCTGAATGTCTATTTCTTTCTTCAGATTAGGAACATTTTCAGCCATTACTTCTTTGGATAAGTTTCTGCCCCCTTTTCAGTCTCATACTTCTGGTACCTCTATAATGCATATATTGGTCTTTTTGAGGGTTTTCCATAAGTTCCTTAAGCGATTGTCACTCTTTTTCATTATTTTTTCTTTTTGTTTCTCTGATGGATGAATTCCGCTGCACTGTCTTCAAGTTTGCTGAACCTTTCTTCTGCTTGATCTAATCTGTTGTGACCTCCTTTATTGAATTTTTTAATTCAGTCATATTCTTCAGCTCTGTGATTTCTGTTTGTTACTTTAAAAATATTTTCTATTTCTGTTGAAATTCTCACTTTGCTCATGCATTGCTCTCCTGACCTTGATGAGCATCTTATGACCATTATTTCCCTCAGGTAAATCACTTATCTCTGTTTCAGTAAGATCTGTTTCTGTAGATTTATCTTGTTCTTTTGTTTGGAACATATTTCTCTGTTTCTTTATTTTTCTTTATTCTCTGTGTTGGTTTCTGTGCATTAGATAAAACAACCACCACTCCCAGTCTTGACAGAGTGGTCTCATGTGGGAGATGAACCTTGTCAATTAGCTTGAGCTCCTGGTTGTCTCTCAAACCTTTGTGATTGTCCAAGCTGCCTTCTTTGTTTCTACTGGCTCCCAGTTTTTGAGTGTGTGCCAAGACTTTTCAAGTGTTCCAAAGGGGAGGATCACAGTCAGCAGCTAGCTGCAAGCTGATTGGAAGCTGGACTCTCAAACAACAGCTGGGAAAGTAGGTAGTTAAGCCCCTTCCAGAGAGAAACTGGGATTTGGGCATTTTTCCTGGGCTCAGGTGTATATCTGTGGGGAGAGCTCTTGTACCTATTAAGAAACTGCTTCCTTGTTTGCTATAGTCCTGTGGAAGTCATGAATGCAAGCCCCATTGGCTATCAGAGCCAGGCAATCCAGGAGCCTGTCCCTTCAGTAGTAGCTGCAAAAGTTGGGGTGCCAGAAGTGCATACAAGCTCCTTCCAAGGAGATACTGGCAACTTGGAGTGGGCTAGAGGGAGAAGGTGAGGGATGTGTCTTCTGGCTTCTCCAGTCTCTGAAGAGGATTATAGCCAGCCCCTAGATGCATACTGAATTAGAAGCCTGACCCTCAGCAGCAGCTTTAAAGTATACAGATGAACTCCTTTTAGGGAAAGACTGGAAGATGGACATTTTTGCCTGCTCCCTCTTCACTGAGCCTTGGGGGTGGGGGTAGCTGCAGCAAGTGCTTGTGCTTGTTGAGAACTGCTTCTTTGTTTGCTATATTCCTGTGGGACTTGTGAATGGTAGCACTATTGGCTGTCAGAGCCAGGTGATCCAGAGACCCATCACTCGGGCTGCAGCCATAAAAGCTGAGGTGCAGATGTGTGTAAGCTCCTTCTGGGGAGATACTGGAGATTTGTTTTGGGCTAGAAGGAGAAAATGGAGGTGATGTCTACTGGCTTTCCTAGGAAGGATCAAAGCCAGACCCTAGATGCAGGCTAACTGGAAGCTTGACCTTTAGGTAGCAGTTTTTAAAGTATGCAGGTGGATCTCTATCTGGGAAAGACCGGGAGGTGGGCATTTTTGCCTGTTCCCTCTGTGCTGAGTCCTGGGGGAATAGCTACAACAAGTCTCATGCACCTGTTAACAACTTTGCTTTTGTTTGCTATAGTCCTTTGGGTCTCCAAAATGCAATCCTCACTGACTTACAGAGTTAGGTGTTTTGGTGGGGGCCTGTTCTTGGGTGAAAGTCTTAAAGGTTGGGGCACTAAATATGAGGTCTAAACCCTTTTCTCCTCAGGGAGAAGCTGGGAGTTGAGAATTCCCTTCTGACTGTATGATGCTGTTCTGGGGGTGGGGTTTATAGCAAGATTTTCTCAGCCTTTCCTTATCCATTTCGATGTGGGTATTTTCTCATTCTCTCAATGGGTAGAAGTTGCTCAGCTAGTTTCTGGATTTCTTTCAGAGGTAATTGCTCCATGTGTAACTGTCCATTTGGTGTATCTGTGGAAAGGGGGGAGTTCAGGAGCCCCCTATGTCACCATCTTGGCCGACCTTCTCCCCACCGCAAAATTTTTTATATTGAGATTCCATTCCCAATCCATTAGTTACCTTTTTCTAACATGTGAAACATTAAAGTTATGTATCGTCTTCATTTAGTATTTTCTAATGCTCATCTAAACTGTAGTACAATTCTAGACACATTTCACGGGATAAGCAAAATTATATAAAATTAAAGAAGCAGTGAAGAGTTTTCATAGCCATACTTAAACATTTAGATATTTAGTTTTGTGATGAATAGTTAAGATATGAAACATCATGAATATATTTGACTACACTTCTTCAATTTGGTGAGTATAAATAGATAATGAAATGGGGACTGAAAGAAAAAATTTTACTTCTGTAATTCACGTATCTGCTGCAGCATCAAATCCCTTTGGAATCTAGATCATATTTGCATCATCACTTTTGACTTCCTGGAAAGTCTGAAGCCCCTCCCAAGATTTCTGCAGATTCCCTTATGGTATATAGTCTCAAGATTAACTCAGTCTGCAATCCTGCATTTGTGCATGTTTCCATACTCTGCATTTTGTTAGGCTGATGTAAACTTGGTTCTTTCCTCAACTCTCTCAACAAATCAAGTTAAAAATGTGATAAAAATAGACCTGACTAAATCAAGGCGCAGAGTTTACAGTATGGCAACACAAACATTTCAAGTTGTATGTTACAGTGCTCTGTCCTTCAGCATCCTCTGCCTGGGGAAGTTGCATTGTGCCCTCTTCACCTCACAGAATGGTCAGCATTACACCATTGTGCAGGCTATTCTTTTACCCCATGTACTTCTCTGCTCCTCCAGTACCGAAATTTATTTTTTTTTATTTATGCAAAAGTTTAATCTCAAATTACTTATCAAGCAAGAATGGCTTTTTCTAAGAGGAAGTCTATGCTAGATAGTTAGAATAAGATTTTAACTTTTGCTTCGCTTAGTTATATATTTGTTAATTCAGCAGTCCTACTGATTAAAGGGGCCAGTTTTAAAATGGATTGTGTCAAGAATATGGATCGAAAATAGTCTCAGGAATCTCTCAAAGAATCAATGTGAAAATTTCAAACAGTATCAGAGGAAAATTATATGTGTTATGATGAAAAAGAATAAAAATTAGAAAAGGTGAATAAAGCTTTGTGGAGTTATCAAAACCACTAAAGAGAAAGTAAGCAGTTTAAAGCTTTGTCTCATCCTTTTCGTGCATCCCTTTTAGGGAAGGTAATCAAATACATGATGCTAATCATGACCCTATGCTCATAAAATTGCCCAGAACTTGAAAGTGACAACAATTAGACCTTTAGTAGCATTAGTACGTTTGAAAGGAAGATCAAAGTAAGTCTCACCTATGAAAACTTAGCAACAGATATTTTATTTGGGAATTTTTAGATTCCTCCCCACTCTCCCTTCCCAGCCCCTACTTCTGTCTCTCCTTGCCCATGGGATTGTATTTCTAAAGGAGAAAGCCATTATCTAAGCTGATCTTCTCATTAGGTTGTGAACAACAAATAAAATTTAGTGAGAATGATTGACCTTAGCTGTGAAAGGAATCAGTGTCCTTGAGGAGGTGCAGCCACTGTGTGTCCAGCGCCTCCTGGCGATCAGACACTGACTTTTCAGTGCAGCAAGAAAGAGAGTGTCCAGGAAAGACAAGGCATCCAGTTTCCAGGTGTATGTTTTTGAGATCGGATCAGTCCCATCAAAAAATTTCCTACTAACAAATCTCTTTTGGAGATACTTTTCAGAGAAAGAGTTTCCAGAATCTCCACTTTCCATTTTTAACCTAGAATTTTTCTTTTTCATTACTTCCACATGCAATTATCACTTTATTTCTATTAGCATATTTCAGTGACAGGGACAGAATTTGGCTACAAAGGAAGTGAAAATTATGCTTTCAGGTATGCAATAGTGAGAAAATTAATACATTCTACACATATGGAACACTTAATTAAAAATATAAAGTAATATGTGTAGAAATGTCAAGATAAGTAGCCTAAAGTTAGTTATTTATATTCTGGGCAGACAGAAATCAGTGATGATTAGAAAACCTTTTCAATTATGCATTTATTTAATCCTATCCCATCTCGTTCTAGAAAGAATTCAAGACCAAATGTGTTCCCTACAAAAAGGTAAAAAGAAAGTTGTACAGTAATCAGGGCAGCTGGAGAAATACAGGATAGCATTCAAAAGAGGAAAAGGGGGGTGGTACTTAGGAAGAGGAGAGATGTTTAGAATAGGCTATGTTCAAAAGTAGAGAATACCCCTTCACTGAAACTGTTCAGTGGAGTCCAGGTGATACTCGCTGGGGATTCTTCAAGGAACTGGAGCCTGGGCTAGGATTTGAGCCAGATGACTTCCCTTTTGGCCCCAATGCATGAAGGAAGCATTTATTGAGAGATTACTGTGTGTGTCTCACTGTCACTTCTTTTATTGGAGTGCTATAAAATAGCTTTAAGACTGGGTTCCTGCCCTTGAGGGGGTTTATAACTTTTCCCCTAAAAATAAGACCAACATTCATGTAGTACTTAGAGAATGACATAAAGCAGTCTCCCATTAGATGTTAAGTCGTGAGGTACAGGGTATTAGTTCCTAGGGTATTTAGAAATATTTCATAAAGGAAGAAGCTGAAGAATGTTAGGACTTGAGGAGAAGGAGAGGAGAGATCACGTACATTTGGGGAAATTTCTTTGTGGGAATTTGGACATACTGCTGCTGTATGCTGAGCATGAAGAACTTTGGGTAAGAGAAGGGAGTCAGCAAGTCTGGTGTGAAGCTCCTTTTGTAGTTGGCCATCCCCTGATAATTCTCAAAGATGTCTACAACTCTGGTCTAGGTCAGGGCGATGCTGAGATCCGAGTGGTTCTGATCTGACTAGGAAGGTGTGACTGGTGCATCATAAGCACAGAGCAGGGCTGATGGGAAGGTCAGCCCAGAGCAAGCTTGCCCCAAGGAGCATCTGCCTGAAGGAGAAAGGAAACAGGAACACAGGATGATGGAGAGGGGGAAATAGACCCCGGTAGAAGGTGGTCACACATAAAGATGGATGTCCACCAGTTACTAGATTTTGGTAGCTGTCTAGGAATGACATGAAAATGAAGGAAGCTGCCCCTCTAGGATGAGTTCTGTTGTTTGAGCAGAGAAAGGGTCATGGTGGAAGGGTGATACTGAACTACAGCAGGAGCTGACTGGGAGAGTTGGGTAAGCATGTGCCTGGCTCAGGGTCTAAAAAAGAAGAGCATATAAAATAGCGTAAATTAACATAGAGTGTGAGGCTCCATTGAAAACAGGCCTTACTAGGACAATAAAGAGTGCTCTCTCTGAGACCATTTCGAGGGCCAAGGACAGGGAAAGAGAACTGAAAAGAGAAATAAGATAAAGAGAGAGAGGGAAGCCAGAAAAAAATGGAGGGGCCAGTAAGGTCCAAGGAAGCCCTGCCTTTGAACTTCCTTCCCTCTCCCTCCACTGGAGCTGTTTACCCCTTATTGTCTTTGACTTTCTTCTCTTCTATTTGCCAGTTGCTTAATACAGGCTTAGAAGTAAACACATTTCCACAGGGTCTCACCATTATAGGTTCTTTCCCAACTTTAAAATGTCTGTCCTTTTAGAATGTTGTGAAGGAGAAAAGTAACATGGCCAAGATGGGAGGTGAAGATATATCTGTGGTCCAGCAGGAGAGTTCAAAGGACCCAAACAAATACCCTTGGTGTAATTGGTGAAGCGGGCTCTTCTTTAGTAGAAAATAGTATTCCTGTCCTTTCTTGCCCACCTCACTCTCAGTAACCCTTGGGTTGTTCCATGAAAGAGAAGGGACAAAAACTCCCATACCTTTCTGTCTTGGCTTTTATTCAGGAACAGGCAGTTGTTTATTTAAATCTTTCAAAACTGTTACTTACCTAGGTTACTGTCACATTCTTCATACCTTTATGTTGTCATCTTTGTCAAAAAGGTGATGAGAGAGGATAATCTACAGGAAACAGGAGAAAGGAAAGGAGGGGAGGAGAATGGTGATCATTGAGCAGGCAATATGTAATAGTTACATTTTTTGCTAAAAGAAAAGAGAGTAACATAAAACAAATATTTTTCATTTTGAAATATGTATCGATAGCTGATAAGCTCTATCAAAATCTCAATTTCTAGTCTAGATTCTTAAGCAGTTTTTAACTCTGGAGACTTGAACAGGGGTACCAGATTTTTGAAGATTAAGCAGTTTAAAAAAATGTCAAGTCAATAATAGATGTGCTTTGTATTCACAATCCTAGCCAGAGGTGCCAGGAATTGGAGGAAGACTTGTGTCTAAGCCATGCTTTCTGTTTTCTTATAGCTGTGGTATGAAATCCCAATCAAGGAAATATGTCTTTCTCTTTATTGTCTATCAATTTTATGTATACTTTGCACTTTGCTCCATCACTACTAACTAATTCCTTTTGCAATTTTAGGATAGGTTGGCTAAATTTTTTCCCATGTTTGAAAGACTAGTTATGTATTCTGCTATATGGATGTGGAGAGCATGAATTTCTTGATATTAAATTGGTAAATTGATTCTTGGCAACCTAGTGGATTGGGTGAATGGGCAAGGGTGGTCTCAGTAACCATTTTGCAGACTAGCACAAGTGAGGGAGGAGTCTTAAGAAAGGTCATAACCAAAAGGGTTTTCTTTTGGGAAGAAGAGTTTTCATAAGAAGAATCTTGAATTGCTGTTGTGTGGACCTTAGAAGAAAAAGTATTTTATATGTATAAAAATAGAGTGAGTTTTATTATATAGATGCAGTTTTGATAGTCTTGAAAGTGCAACAAGCCTTCTCTGTTGTATGTTGAGATACACTACAAATAAAAGAAACAAGATAACGAGGCATTCTAAATAAGAGTCAAGTGTGTAAGGAAGCAAGGGAATTTGAGAGAAATAAAATGAATCTTACTTTGCATGTTTAAGATCCATTAACACTTCTATTTAGTTTCAGAAGAGAGGGGAAAACGAATATATTTCTGCTGATTTTGAAATTTGTGTTTTACAAGTCATCTTTTTCCACAGAGCCCACTTGAATGACCTCGAAAATATTGTGCCATTTCTTGGTATTGGCCTTCTGTATTCCTTGAGTGGTCCAGATCTCTCTACTGCCATCCTGCACTTCAGACTCTTTGTTGGAGCACGAATCTACCACACAATTGCATATTTGATACCCCTTCCCCAGCCAAATCGCGCTTTGGCTTTTTTCCTTGGATATGGAGTTACACTGTCAATGGCTTACAGATTGCTGAGAAGTAGGTTGTACCTGTAAAGAGAATCATACAACTCATCATCCAGTGATTTTCTAACAATTCTGTACTTCCAATTTATAACAAATACTTTTTAAGGTTTTAAGTGGGAAAGGAGCAGAGAAATTAAGATAGGGAAAACCTAGTCTGAATATTAATGTCACCAATATCCTTTATTCTTTTTTAATATTTGCACTAGAAATTTAACATAATTTTTAGCTCTTTTGTCTTATTCTTAAAGTACTTTGTTTTAAATTTTGATTGTAATTTGTAACATTATTCAACATTTCATATTTTAAATCTTTAGAAAGAGTAAGTACATGTATTTTAAACTTGTATTTCAGTATTGCTGAAATTGGCATATGAAATAAAGAATTTAAGGAATGATTTCATTTGGTTTAATTTTTCCCAACGTATTTTCAAAAGTTTCAAACATACAGAAAAGCAGAAAAGTAGTACAATGAACTTCTATATGTCTTTCACCTAGATTTACCAGTTGTAAACATTTCCCCATATTTGCTTTAGCTCTATCACTCAATGTTTTTTCTGAACAGTTTGAAAGTAAGCTGCAGATACTGTATCATGCATTTAAAATACTTCACTCCTAAATACTTCAACATGTATCTCCTGTGTACAAAGCAGTCTCCAAATAACCATACCATTCCCACACCAAAGAAATTTAACTCTAATACAATATTTATTTAACATACACAGTTCATATTTAAATTCCCCAATTTTTCCAATAATGTCTTTTATAACTGCTTTATTTTTGATCCAGGAATCAAACAAGGATGTCACACTGCCTTTTGTTATCATTTCTATTTAGTTTTCAATAAAATGGATGAGTTCTTTCATTTTTTTTCATCTTTTATGACTGGCGTTTTTTGAGAAGTTTAGGCTGGTGGTTTAATAGAATGATCCTTAATCTGATTTGGTTTTGTATATTATTTTCACATTCTTAGATTCTAATTAAACATTTTTGTTAATGTTGTGTTCTTCAGATTACAGCACATTAATAGACATATGATGTCAGTTTGTCCCATTAGTGGTGATCAGTTCAGTAAGGTAGTATCGACCAGATTTATTCACTGTAAAGCTATCTTTTTGTAATCGTATTTAGGGTGATAAATTGAGACTGTGAAAATCCTGTCCTCCTACAAACTTTCACCCAATGGATTTAGCATCAAATAATGCTCAACTTTGTTTCTATGTAAAAATATAAATATATAAACATAAAAATTCATAAAGCATATGATTACAAACGTATAAACACTATATACATCCATACATATTTAGATTTTTTTGTCTTGAATTATGTGTACTTAAACCTTTGTAATAAAGGATGAACTTTTAAAATATTGATATTTATACTCGCCATTTATTAGTTTTTCTATCGCTTGATTACTCTTAATTTTAATACATATTTCTTAAATAGTGCTTTTAGTGGCTCTCATAATGGTTCATTTAGGTTTACCACACAAATGAAAAGTCACTGTGTTTATATTTTAAGTTTCATAATTTGAGCAGCTCTTAAGTCCATAAAACATATTGGACAATTGACTATGGAGAATTCTGGACAAGTTTCTTTTCACTTCTTTTCCTAATGTTAAAAGCGGCTTTGCATATCAGGAAAGCTTTGTGGTATAATTAATGGAAAAGATCATGAGCTCAGAAGTGAAAAGTTCAAAATTTAAGGATTAGATCTGCCTGCATAAACACACACACACAGACACACACACAGACACCCTACCCTCTGGATTTGGGTAACCTATTTACTCTGTCCAATCTGTAGTTTCTTTAAACTTTTGTGAGATTTTTTGAAGGTCAAATGATCTATGTATGTGAAAAAAAGGTACTCTAAACAATAAAGTGTCCTCCATATGGAAATTATTTGAGTAATCTATCGAGCACAAAGATTCAGTTAGCTGAGTTTTGTGTAAGATATTTGCTTAGCCATCGTCACTTCTGTAATTGTTCTCATAAATTTTCTACTTCCCTGGTAATGCTTCTCAAGAGTAGTAGCAGAATGTACTGTGGTTATTGGTTACCCACTCAGCTACTAATATTTGATATCCATTACTTAACAACTATCAGGAAAAACAAAGGACATTTAAATTATATGTTCTTAGAGGTATAAAAACTATGTGTATGTGCAGAATATGTTTAAGAAAAAATGAAAATGTCTAGAGATCACCTACTTCAATTTCCAAGTTTGAATAATAGTTGTAAAGACAATTTAAAATGATTTCTAACTGTATTTTCACTCAGAAGAGAAGCTGTAGATGTTGGGGAATTTATTAGTGAAACTGTTGTAATGGAGAAGGATGGATGAAGGAAAGAATATTTACTGGTCCAGTGTCTCCTGTACCAAGGAATCCCCACCTGACCACATGACACACTGGACTCTGGAGGGACGTCTGTGCTATAAGTGGCTTTGACTTGTGATGGGACAGAGGTGGAGAAGAGATTGCACAGTTTGTATTAACACTGTTACCTAGGAGGGATGTGATGGATATGTTCACGTTTCTACCACTTAATTAGAACTCTTTGAACGCAAGGATTGTGTTTTCTTTGTCTTTGTATATACATTCTCATTCATGTACGCAAACATACACATCTGCATTCACACACCTCATTCTCAGACTCCACACTCACCACACACACACACACACACACACACACACACATATATACACACACACACACACACACACATACACACAGGAGTTAGTACCACCACCATCACCAGTACTAACCATTATGTATGCACTTAATAATTAGGTAACAAGTTACTTCTTCAAATTTCACCACTCCCTTCACTCAAGCCTTGGTCTCTCCTCACCAACCCTAAACTAACTCTACCATAAGTAAGTCAAGTTTCTTCTGCAGAAATCAGAAGGTATTTATCTGTAATTCTTATAGAAGCATCATCTAGGGCGGTGATGGGAGTTTTAGTGAGAGGGTGCAGTGACTCTCAAATGGGGCTGGAGGGTGGGGCAGATTTTATCAAAATCTCTACAGCTAGCATCTACACATACACACAATATACTGAATCAATATTATTTAGGACATAAGCCCTATGGTTATTTCACGTACTACTACGTAGAGTAGAATCTTCTTAGCTGGTGGGGACATCTATCTCTGAGATGTACTTATTTGGCTTGGACATGTTGAAAGATGGTGGTGGGACATCAGAATTTGACATATATTAAAGGGCTCTGTGGTTTTAAAAGACTGAGAAAACCTTATCTAATCAGTGCCAAATGGGTGGGACCCTCTGCTTTGAAAACTCAAAACACTCTTTCAGGGTATTGATGTGACTAGGCCCTGAGAGGTAGACTCATAAATGAGACTTGAGTGTAAACCATAATAGCAAGGAATTCATTGAAACTCAGTCCTGTAACTGTCCCATGGTCTAGTGGTCTTGAATCCCAGGGATCGCTCCATTCTGGCCCCGTGGTCAAGCTGCCTTGGAAGTTAAATCGTGATCAGAAATCCTCTCTTGATTTTCTCTGGGGGAGCACTGCCAAAGGTACCAAAGTTACTCCACGACTCAGTGCTCTGCACACTATAGGAAGGCTTGTGTGGCAAAAAAAAAAGCCTTGTGTGGCTTGAAGAGCATGGGTTCACACCAAAGAGAGTTGGATGAGTCAAACGTTCAATGGCATAAGACTAAGGTAATCTGATATATCTGTTTCAAGATAGAGGTGATGTCATGAATGGGACTAAAAATACTCATAGTTCATTGGCTACAGTACCCCACATTCATCTCCACACTTGGACCAGTCTTGTAAGTGGGACTGAAAGACCAAATCTAATGACACAAGCTCCTCACCATTGTGGGTGCTTAGGCACAATCAACTCTTATCTTTGTATTCTTCCTTTTCTCTGTTTCCTTGGCTATCTAATACCTCTTCTGAGTGAAGCATTCTTCTTTACACCATATTAAAGGACAAAGAGTCTACTTCTTGGGTCTTCTTGACCTGGAAGTGAGCAGCTTGCCATAGCTATGCTGTGTTCAGCTAGGAGATTAACTATCAAAGGCCAAATGTACAACTTCCGGTTCCTATTTATTTTTATTTTTCCTACCTTCCCACTCTTAACATTCAATGGTTCTAAGCCCAGACATTTCTCCAGGCAGTGGGAAGACAAGCTGAGAGATTCTGGTGTCCAAAGCATTAAACTTTAATGTAGAGAGACTCAAGCCTAAGGAATCCTGTATAAGTTCTAGAAACCATTCACCTGAGGGTTCTACTTTATAAATACCAAAAAAAAATTTTTTGTTGAGTTGCATAGTTGCTTCACACTGACTCTTTTTGGAGACAGGTGGTGAGAAGTGAGGCAATTTGCCTTGAAAGTCTCTACAATCCATTTAGAAACAGCAGCACAAGAATCCTATGGTCATCTCCCCGCTGCCAGCCTGAAATGTCAGCCCTGTGGGAAGCTGATAGGTGTTCCTGCTATCAGCGGAAGCAGCACCTCTACATTCGTATCTTTCAGAGTACTTTATTCACTATATATCCTACGTAAACTGTTGGATTTGACAAGGAGGTGTTGTCAAAGGCAGACTACTGGGAAGGGGCTATGTTGGGTTGAATTTGGCACCAATCTCACACTTGACAGCTCAAGTACAAGATTGGGGATGAGCTATAGGACCTATGAGCCTCTTCAGTCAGCAAGCGCTGGCCCTAAGTCACATTTAATTCAGAAAGCCCTGACAGCCCTGCATGAAATGGGAGCAGTAAGATGGAGAGATAGGAGCTGCGTGCAAGAGTAGGCCATTTAAGTTATTTCCTCTTACTGGAGTTTCGGAAAATAAGAACCAGGGTGATATAGACTGTGCTACACCACAAAGAGATCTGCATTAGCAACTTAAAGAAAATCATCCAGATTTTAAGGCTGGGTGACATGATTTTCCATAGCTACAAGCTAAGAAGGGAATCAGTGGAGAGTCAGAGCTGCCTAAAATTCTTCATCTTTTACCCTAAATTATACGTATCTATATCTATATTGCTATATAAATAAAACCATCTAAAATAAAGAGAAGAGTAAAGGATTGAAGCAGCTTTACATAGTGGATAGAACAATAGATTTGAAAGCACTTAAATTTGAATCTTGGCTCTGACACTTTCTGGCTGCCCGAGACAATGACCAAGATATTTAACTTCCTTAAGCCCCATCTTTAATACTAAAATGGCAAAATTAAAACTTTACCTACAGTATTAATATTCTTTTGCCACAATAGTTCTATGTAACAAATCATCCATGACTCAGGGGCTTGGCAAATGATTCTGCAGGGTTGGGCTGATGTTGGCTGGGTTTGCTCATGTGTCTGCTGTGAGCTACAGGTTGGCTAAGTGATTCTCGTGGACGTGTGTCTAACTGTCTCACATATTTAGGAATTGGCTGGAGCTTGGGTGATTCCAAATGATCTAAACTAGGATTACTGGGGCAACTCAACTCTATTCCATGTGTCTCATCCTCTAGTATGGGGGCCAGCAAACTATGACTTATTGGCCAAATCCAGCCCATGTATTGTTTCTATAAATAACGTTTTATCAGAACACAATTTTGCTCATTCATTTTCATATTTGCTACAGCTACTTTCATGTCACAATGACAGTGTCGAGTAGTTGAATAGTAGCAGTAGAGACCACATGGCCCACAAAACCAAAAAGATTTACTATCTGATCTTTTACAGAAACAGCGTGCTGACTCTTGCTTTCGTAGGCTAGCCTGGATATGTTAACATGGCCACGGCAAAGAGCAAGAGAGGAAACGGAAATGCGTTAGTTAGTACCTTTTCAAGATTCTGCACGTATCACATCTGCTAACATGCTACTGGCCAAAGAAAGTCATATGTATGACTGCAGAATTAAAGCTCTAGGACACAGACAACCTTATTAGTGAGAAGAACTGCAAAGTCATGTGACCCAGGGGTCTGGATACCTGAAGAGATGAAGAATTTAGGCTATTTTTGCAACCAATTTACTGCACCTGCCCACTTCATGATATTGTTATGAGGTTCAAGTCAGACACATGTAAAACATCTTATAAACTCTACCACAGTATGCAATTAAAACAGCATTCATTCTAATGTGTCATAATTTTATCAGATTAGTGGTAATCTGTTATATCCTCAGTATGATAAGAATAGTTATAACTAAATATGTGGTATGTGAACTTGACCTTCTCGTTCTCATTTGCAATGCGCTGCCTTAGAGAGACAGATGGGACAAGGAACAAATATTTGGATAACCTTATCGCTTCTTTAATCAAGTTGGTTCCCAAACTGTGCCCAGTCTGTTCTCTTGAAATTGTCATCTGCACCCTGCTCCCAACCAAGTGTTTCATCAAAATTAATCAAGTTCTGATTACTGGTGTATTGAGTGTAGCACAGACAATATTAGTGGCCCAAATGTAAAATTTTTGTGTTAGTATTTGCTGAAGTAATTGTATTTTATCTTCCCATGGGTTGAATTAATCGTGAAAATAAGGGCTGTGCTAAATCCTTGTCTGAGCTACTACATCTATAACTCGATAGCTAAAGGAATGTAATTTACTCTTTCTTTATAACTCATCTTTCATGACAAGACAGAGTTGAGAACCAAGAATTGGTTCTAAGGATAGCTTTCCACTAACTTGCATGAGACACAGGCAAATCACATACTCTTGCTCTCTCCATGTCTTCACATTTAAAATCTAGAGATTAAATTAGAAAAATATTTGAAATATTCTCTGACTCCAAAAATTCTATTTGTTCTGGAGGCAGGTGTTGGTCTCCTCTTTTTCCAGTGATAAAATATGAAAAGCAAGATGTGGGAATAATTATAGTAGGAAGCTTGTAGCCCCTATTAATGAGGTCAAAGCTAAACTTGTGTGTTAAATAGCATTTTGTGGTTTAGTGCCTTAGGATAATAATCTTTAAGTTAATTTTTCTCTGAATCACCAACATGATGCCACCGAAACCAAATTATCATTTGTTAATTTTCAGAAATAAATAAACAAATGCATGGAGTTACCCCCACTTTAAGACTTCCTTCTATTAAATTTTCTTCAGACACTGAACATGCTGCCACTTGAGTAGATCAGTCGCCAGGAGCAGTGATTGTGGGACAAACAAATAGAATGCCCAGAAATAAGTGAAGTAGGGTTTCTTGTTTTTTTCATCCTGGGCTCCCAGAATCTTGACTCTATGAGTTGGCTAGGTTCCACTTAGTCCAAATAACTATATATAAAATAAATATTTTATGTATTTTACCTATTGTTTTATGAAAGAAATATTTATTATGGGCCTGCTATGTGCCAGGCGCTGTTCTAGGTGTTTGGTGTACATCAATGAATAGACACATGGAGAGTTTGCCTTCTAGTGGTGATTCTTTAATTTAGAGATTGTAAAGAAAGCAAAAGGATCTGCTGAACTGATTGAACCCATACTATCATAAGAATTTTCTATGCCAGCGGTCAGTCCACTAGGCCCTGTGGACCAAATCTGGCCTTCCACTTGTTTTTGTTTGGCCGACAAGCTAAAAGTGTTTTTTTTCCTAATGAACATTTGCAATAAATTTGATGATTGAGAACGCTAACCTTGAAACCCACTTAAGCAAAATATTATCCTTTGAATAAAATTCCATTCTTTTCACCAGTAGATCTGAATTACAAAAACTTGTGCTCCATCATTATTATTTTTTGAATTTCAACAATAAAAAATGTGGAAATTTGTTTTCTCATTTGTTATATAAGTTCCTACATAACACACTTGATTTTGCCTCTTGGCTCACTAAGTCTAATATTTGCTGTCTGGCCTTTTACAGAAAAAGTTTGTCAATGCCTGATCTATACAATTGAATATAAAGAATATGAATGGATACAGAAAATTTTTCTAGTTCTTTTTCATTAAATAACTGAATTTAATCAAAATGACTAAGAAAACTTTAGTTCAACATTGATCCTGTTATATTTAAATTATTATCTATTTTTGTTCTAAATTATTATGTCCTATATGGTATGTTATATGCTGGAATATTTGTAATCTTATAAGCATTTTCTCAATTGTTAAAGGATTGAGATATTGTTAATTGACCTCTATGAAAACACAGCTTCTTACCAGCATGCTTTGAGTCTGTATGTGCTCTCTCCCTGGTAGCTGAATTTTCTCTCTGAGATCAGTGCTGTTTTTAAAAAAATTTTATTGAAGTATAGTTGATTTACAATGTTGTGCTTAATTGCTGCTGTACAGCAAAGTGACTCAGTTTTATAAATATGTATATATACATATATATATATATAAATATATTCTTTTTCATATTCTTTTCCATTATGGTTTAACAAAGGATATTGAATATAGTTCCCTGTGCTATACAGTAGGACCTTGTTGTTTATCCATCCTATATATAATAGTTTGCATCTGTTAATCCCAAATTCCCTGTCCTTCCCTCCCTCACCCCCTTCCCCCTTGGCAACCACAAGTCTGTTTATGTCTGTAAGTCTGTTTTTGTTTTGTAGATAGGTTCATTTCTGTTGTATTTTAGAATCCACATGTAAGTGATATCATATGGTATTTGTCTTCTGAGATCAGTGCTCCTGATGTTACTGTGATGGATATTGAAATTTTAAAGCCCCCTTGGCTGGAAAAATCTCCTTTTGCTTGGAGTAGATATATAGAAATCATGACACTTCCAGTGTAACTCTATTATTACATCACTCACTTCTCAGAAATGATAGTTAAAACCATTAATGTTTAATCACTTCATACCCAATGAGAAGTAGTTTACACTAATAGAGAGCAGAATAAGCTATGGCCAAATGAGACTGAATGGAAAACTCAGAAACAGCTGATGAGGTCTAATTTAACATCTTTGTTTTTTCCTGGGACATTTATGCTCAAGATGGTGATTTTATATTGCATACATATAACATAGTCACACTTATTGCTTTTGGAATTGCCCTAGTTTCTTTGATAGATTTATATTTATTACTCTTTTATGGAGAAATAGTACACTGTTCCACCAGGAAAATAGTGACTGCTCTGCCACACAAATTTTAAATTTACTAATTCAAAAATTACCCCAAGCCCTTTACCAAAACCAAAAAACCCATAACTATTATGTTTAGAATTCGGAGTTAGTATTTTAAATTATATTTCAAAATATGAACTAGAAAAATTACATAGATTTCCATTTTTAGGAATCTATTCCAAAGATACATAGGTCAAAAATATAAAAGTATTTGTGAACAAGGCTATTCACTGAAGCACCATTTATAATAGCAAAATACTGCAAATAATTCAAATACTCACCAATAAGAAATGGTTGAATAAACTATGATGTATTCACACAATGGATTATTATGCAGGTGTAAAAAAAGAATGAGAAAAATCTCTACGTTACTATGGAATAATCTCCAGGATATAAGAATGTGTGTGTGTGTGTGTGTGTGTGTGTGTGTGTGATTATAATTTAAAACTCAATGAAAAGACAAACCATAAAGTTAAAAAAAATAGCTAACTATGGGAGAAGGAGGGAAGAGATGGAAGGAAGGGGGATAGAAACTAGTTTTTTTTCTTTAGACACCTTGTTTTGAAGATGCAACTTTGGAAATGTAAACATTTTACGTAATAAAAAAATAAAATTAAACACAAAATGCAACTCCTAAATATCGAAAGTGAAAAGAAAAAGAAACCTCAAAGTGTATCCTGTTGATCCTCCCACAGAGAAATTATCCCAAATGACTTTAAAGCATAACGGTTGGATTGTACATCCCCAGTGGGACAAAATAAATTGAAAAAGAAAAAAAGAAAAAACCCTGTTTACAGTAATGATATAGTTGGTGGTAGTGTTTATATTATTCTGAGACCATCGTGTATGTAGTATTGATAAAGCAAATAAATAATTATATTGGTGTCATTGAAACCAGGGTTTGGGGCATGGTAGAAGAGAGAAACAGATATGAAATCAGCTAGGTTAAGTGAAAACCTCGTATTCCTGAATTTGAATTGGAAGTATTAGTTTGAACTTATGATGTGTTTTATCTAAAACAAAACAAAGTTAACAATATTTTCTATCTATAGCCACTGAAAAGACCTCACAGCCAGTTGTAGGAAATGCAAGATGAATCTTGTCACATCAGAAAATAAGGATGCTATTCAAGACTACTAGCGTCATCCCAAAAGGACAGAAGTCTAAGTGAAGAGACCCCCTTGTCAAAGGGAGGATGACTTGAGTATCACTAAGTATAATAATTGCAATATTTTGTAAGGTATCAAAGATGTTTAAATCCATGTGTTAATAAAATACATACATATACATATGCGCACACATACATGTATGTATATACATATTATATATATATATTATATATAATATTATATGTATAGAAGACTGCATATATATAAAAAAAGAACCAAGCATTCATCTTGCTTCTCCTATGCAAATTGTACCTCAGCATAAACAATTGCTCTTGAGGGGGAAATATCTCTTAGAAGCTTACCAGCTAAGAATTAAAGAAATAATTTATCATTTTAACACCTTAAGAATTATTGGATCTAAGCAATGATTATCAATGTCTGCTAACATCACAAAAAGAAGACAACCAGGAATTATTCATCCCTGAGGGTATTATACAACACCACCTATGAGGTTGTCTGGACAAAAAAATCCCTCATAAATCTCCACCCGTCTCTTATTTAGAATACAAATTTACAGAAAATACAAAGGACAAAAATCACCAAGAGGATAAAGTCAGAAAAATTCAGACAGAAAAATTCATAGGACGAACCACCCATTTCTTCAATAAAAACTTCAAGAGAGAGGAGAAAAAGAGGGAGACAGACACAGACAGACAGAGAGCCTAAAGACTGAAAGAAATTTGAGACATTTATCATCTCTCAATGTATAGATGTCATTTGGATTCTAATTCAAAAAACAGGCTAAAAACAAAGTGAAAATGATAAAATAAAAAACTGGGGAAATATGAGCATGATTGAATATTTGATATTAAAGAATATTTTAACATTTTCAGGTATGATCATGTTATTGAATATGCAAAAAAGGGTCTCTATCTTTTAGAAAAATCTATGAAATATTTACAGATGATGTGATGTCTAAGATAACCTCAAAATTCAGGGATGGGATAGAGAGAGACATGAAGGTATCAAGTATAAGGGAGCAAAGTTGGTCATGAGTTATGAACTGTTGAAGCTGAGTGATAGGTACATGAATTGTTATACTGTTTTCTCTACTTTTATGTATATCTGAGATGTTCTAAAATAAAATATTAAAACATAGAGGGTAGAGGTGAGCAAATTCTTCCAAGACCTAGAACTATAGCTTATCAAAACCTATAGCTTATCAATTACAGTGCCTGTTGAACTAATACTTTAACAATATTTTGTCCTCTAGAGAGGAAGATTATATATAAGCTGAGTTGTATTAGTGGGTGATTGTGATCATCTTTTTTATACATAGTAAATCTTTAGGTTATTTTCCAAGTCTGGATTTCTCCTTTAAAGTTTTGGTTAAGATGTTGTCATGGGGGGCCAATGTCTTAATATAACAGACTCTGTGTAATTCTGTATATATATAATGGAAATAATGTTTTTGAAATATGTTCACAAATAATATAACCTCTTTCTTTTTAAAAAAAAAATTATTTATTTATTTATGGCTGTGTTGGGTCTTCGTTTCTGTGCGAGGGCTTTCTCTAGTTGCGGCAAGCAGGGGCCACTCTTCATCGCAGTGCGCGGGCCTCTCACTGTCGCGGCCTCTCTTGTTGCGGAGCACAGGCTCCAGACGCGCAGGCTTAGCAGTTGTGGTGCACGGGCCTAGCTGCTCCGCGGCATGTGGGATCTTCCCAGACCAGGGCTCGAACCCGTGTCCCCTGCATTGGCAGGCAGATTCTCAACCACTGCGCCACCAAGGAAGCCCTAACCTCTCTCTTAAACCACACTTTTTTTTGCCACTAGTGCATGCCTTGAGTCTTTATCAGCCCAGGGAAGAGGAAAGTAGGTACCTTCTAGAAAAAAGAGGCCCAGAGGTAGGAAGAGGGCAGATATGACAGGTGAATTCCTCATAGAAAAGGGACAGGAAGAGAAACAATTCTGTTGCAAAAAGGAAGGGGTTCAGAGAGGATGGATCTGGGATTGGGATGCTACTGGGATCCCCTGGAGGGACGTACATACCTCTGGCCTTCGTGAGAAGGTAGAGGCCCCAGTGAGGCCCACACCCCAAGAAATTGTTTAAATAGTGCACCCCCCACCCGAAAAAAAAGATCTGTATAGGTATTAACCCCTGGAACCCATAAACGTGACCTTATGGAATAAAGGGTTTTTGCAGATATAATTAAATTAATGATCTCGAGATGAGATTCTTCTGGACTAGGATGGGCTTTAAATCCAATGGCAAATCCTTATAAGAGATGAGGAGGGAAAACAGACACAGATAGAGAGAGAAGAAGATAATGAGAAGAAAGGGGCAGCGAGTTATGCAGCCCCATGCCAAGGAATGCCAAGGGTCTCCGGAAGCCGGCAGAAGTTAGGACAGAGGCATAGACCGGATTCTCCCTCAGAGCCTCCAGGGAGAACCCACCCTGCTGACCACTTGATTTCAGACTCTGGCCTCCAGAATTGGAAGAGAATCAATGTTCTGTTGCTTTAAGCCACTGAATTCGTGATAATTTGCTATTGCAGCCCTAGGAAACAAACACACCCTGCTACTCATAGGGAACTGTGGGAGGAGCGCATCTCACAGGGTCCTCCGAAGTGACATGAGAGGCCGAAAGAGTAGTAATATCAGTGTCATGGGAGTGGTTTGGGAGAGGTCCAGAAATAAGAGCTCCAGATCTCCATTGGCTCACTTTCACAGACTGTTTCCTGGAGTCCCGACATGCTCTTGGTGGCATCGCTGAGAAACCGGTGGACCCATCAAGAGATCCCTGTGGTGAAGGATGAATCCATTGAGGGTTGCAGCAGGGACTGCAGGGAGAGGTAGATAGAAGAGGTGGGGATCTAAGAAGAGGTTGGTTGGGAAGAGTGAGATAGTACCAGGCACAAAAGGAGCTGACAGAACAGACCATGGATTTCCCCAGGGTGGACTTAGCATGGATTTAGATAGGACAGTCTGAGAGCAGACAGCAGGAGAAACCAGTTACAACTCAGAGAAGCAGGAGCCAGGAGAGAAATACAACACAGGCACTAGAGACCACCTCCCCAGTTTAATCTTCTTGTGCCCAAATTTCATCTGGGAAAGGGGGAGAAACTTGAGTTGTTCAAATAAATAGTTTGAACTGCAATACAAGGTCAACTGCAATGGGTGATTGTAATCAAGAAGGGGGCTAGTGAGCATGAATGGACAAGTTCAAGAGTTTTCTTGTCATTAGATGGGTGGGGATAGGTGGGTCGAAAGAAGGACTTTGTTATTACATCAATTAGATACTTTTCTAAAGCTACATTAAGATGCATGAGTTGTAGTAAGTAAAATTTGACCTTGCTACACATAGAAGAGGCAAAAATCAGCAGTTATAGACTTTAGATATGTTTTTCATGGTAAAATCATGATTTTTACCAGCTAATTTAGACCTAATTTAATTTATTTACACATCTGTCAGCCTGTGAAAGAGTCAGCTTGACAACAAAAATCTGATGCAACTGTATGTATTTTATCTTCAGTCTTTCCATCAAAGGCCAGGAGAAACGTGCTTCTTCTAAGGGCTTTGTTTTTATCAGTCTGGGTGGCTAGCTTTGATTTGGCTTTGTCATCTTGCTGGGGAGCTCACAAGTAACTCTCATGAAGAGTTCTGCTGATGCTTATTTATAGGTCAGCAAGTTTGGAGGACTGTTCTTAATGTATTCAGTTTATTTTGGAGCTTTGCCTCTTTTCTACTTCTCTGGGGTCAGGTCTGTTTTACAGCCAGCTCGAAAGACACTGCTGAAGTAATTGTCCATAAAATGAGGGTCTCCTATCTGTATTCTCTCCTCAGCACCCTCGCCTGAAGAATCTGTCTACTGCCTTACCTCTTTGTTTCATTCTGGGTGTACAGACGCTTGTTAGAGGTGTCCTAACAGGTGGCCAGGGTGTCCAGCTTCATTTCCGGGGCTGCACATCACACTGATTAGTACCTTCAAATGCAGTGACTAATTTGCTAGGGTGTGAGGTAAAATTCAATAAATGAATCTACAGTCCCCAAGCAGCTTGTAGTTTGGAAATTCTTGGACTCCTTTGGAGCAGGTTGGCAATTTCCTATTACCACTAGATGTCCCTGTGTGGCTTTTCTTTTGGACACCAGTGCTGTACAAGCTGCAAGTTATTTCTGCTCTCCTGGATGGAAGGAAAGTGCATCACAGTCTCTGAAGAGACTGTTTACAGTGGAATATCATCCACGCTGCGACCCAACACAACTTAGCCCTAGTACACTAATTTCAAGTCTCAGGGCATGGCAAAGCTGGAGAGTACTCTGAGACTGTGCAGAAATCAGGACTATCTCTACAGAGGTCCCAGGTTCTTTCCAATTTGCCTTCATTCAATTTTCCCCGCCTCCCAGCTCCCTCTCGGTAGCCTAGACCAAAGCTTTAAAAACTATCATGGAGGACTAGTTAAAAAAAATTTTTTTTTCGCACTTCTGCTTTCTTGCAGACCAACACATGGTCTTGCTGCACAGGACGTCACAGGTTACTCACTTTGGGAGTTTGATAACAACCAAACTGTCTGTTCCCCCTAACAAAATGATGGGTTATGTACTTAGATGTGACGTTGCACGGCAATGTCAGCTGACTACAAAAGGTTTTTTAAAGCATTCTCTCAATTTCTGTATTTCCTTTGTCTTTGACTGGCAACAGCTTGTGGCCCAGCACTAGCTGAGGGTCATGCTTCGGGCGGCACTGGCCTAGGCGTCATCATAAGGGTTAGTTTTACATCCTTGAATTAAAACTAATGGGCCATGGGGAACTGCAGTGGCTCAAGGCAGCTTTAGAAGACTTGAACGGAGACTCCTGCAATGTGCAGAGAGCCGTGGTCTCTGTCCTTCTACCCCAGGTCAGGCCTGGACCTTCTACTGACCTACTGCACTGAATCTCAGATTAAGGCAACATTAAACAGAAAACAGTGGGTGATCGATCCCCAGAGCCCACAGCAGTGGAGAGGGAATGAGAGTTCTTGCAGCTTCTGAACCTGTTACCGAGTCCAAGCTCGTACTGCTTGCCGTATGACAGGCCAGTAAATCGAGAGACGAGTTGTTAGGTCAAGGAATAGCGACTTTATTCAGAAAGGTAGCAAACCGAGAAGATAGTGGACTCATGTCCCAAAGAACCATCTTGCCTGAGTTAGAATTCAGCCTTCTTTTATACTAAAAGGGGAGGGAATAAAGTCCACCATTTCCTGGCTCCAGTCAGCCTCTGGAGGGGATGTGCTAATTTCTTCCTGCCTGCAGTCATTCACACGTGGGCCTGGTCAGGATGTTTCCTGTGAGCAAAAGGTATTTTAGCTTAATGATCATTACCTGGGAGGCAGGGTTCCCAGAGATGGGCCATTGTGTATTATTTAAGCTTATAGGTGACATCACTTTAGTGATTAACTTGTAATAGAATGCAAAGGTTCTTCCCCATTACGAACCTTCTTGCAGAAATTAAGTGAACCTTGTCAAGGTCTACTCTATACTTTAGAAGAGAAATAAAGGTGGTGAAGGATGGTAAATACCATGTACTTGGATTCGTCTTAATAATTAGCCATAGTGACACCTGGGTGATCAATCCTGTGATGTCTTATGTCACAACCAGCTCCAATTACAGGAAGAGCGGGAAAGAGTTTTAGCTTCACAAACTGAAAAGAAACAGTTTGTTTACTCAATGCACCAACAGTTTGTGTCCCAACAATCATTTATTAAGACAGTTATTTGTAATGTAAGAGCACAATTTGCCTTCAAAACAATGTTGAGAATGGTGGTTAATTTTCCTGTTTACTCACAGAAAACCATTTAAGCCAGGCAGTAATTGACTTAAACACTATTTTTCTCTTTTTTATGATTCCATGGGTCAGGTCAAGTCAAGCAGCAAAGAACATTGCTTTCTCTGTTATAAGCTCTTGAGATCCAAGTTCCAAATTTTGATAGAAGGGGTTTCCCCTCTCTTTCTCAGGATGCCTCATGGAGAAACAGGATTTGTCTGGACTTCCTTGTTCTGGAAAGGACAACAAGATGACTCGAGTCCCTTGTAGCGGTAACCAGCAAGGAGGCAGGATTCCCGATGAAGGGTTCCATTAGCTGTGTCTTTAAGGCTTGGAGTATAAAACCATGTTTGATGGGCAGTGTTTGATGAGCAGGGACCTTTGTGGTAAAAGCTTCCAGGGGAGGCTGGGAGTGAGGCATGAGATCTCTTTGAGAAGGAAAAGTCACGTGGTGAGAGCCAGAAGCACTGGATCAAGAGTCACCAAGTGGAAGACTGGGATGAAGCCACATGAGTGAAAAAGGAAGAAGAAAGACACACTCACATGACAAGAGTTGAAGGGCAATATATGCAGCTCTGTCAGCTGGGGATCGAAATTCCACAGGTGAAGGCTCATTTTCATATGTCCACATTTATGCGGCAGAAGCCTTGAAGGAGAGGCCCTAAATATGTCCTTCTGGAAAGATGACTCTACATCTTTAGTGTCTCCTGTGGGAAATGTAATAGAGGTGGGACAGATCCAAGTTTCATGGAGCCTGAAGCTTATGCAAGTTGTGGATACTTTAGAAAAAAAAAGCAAACTTAAAAATATAAAATTAGGTATGAATATAAATATCTATTTAGATAAGAAAATAAATTTTAAAAATATCCATTTTAAAAAGCTAGCAAATACAGGCATACCTCAGAGATATTGTGGGTTTGGTTCCAGACCACTGCAATAAAGGGTATATTGCCATAAAGCGAGTCAAATGGATTTTGGTTTCCCAGTGCATACAAAAATTATGTCTACACTGTACTGTAGCCTATTAAGTGTGTCATAGCATTATGTCTAAAAATGTACATACCTTAATTAAAAAATACTTTTTTGCTAAAAAATGTTAACCATTATCTGAGCTTTCAGTCAGTCATAATCTTTTTGCTGGTGGAGGGCCTTGCCTCCATGTTGACAGCTGCTGACTGATCAGGGTGGTGGTTACTGAAGGGTAGGGTAATTGTGGCAACTTCTTAAAATAAGACATCAATGAAGTTTGCCGCATCAATTGACTCTTCCTTTCATGAACGGTTTCTTGGTGGCATGCAATGCTCTTTGATAGCATTTTACCCACACTAGAACTTCTTTCATAAGTAGAGTCAATCTCTCAAACCTTGCTTCTGCTTTATCAACTAAATTTATGTCATATTCTAGATCCTTTGTTGCATTTTAACAATCTTCACCAAGAGTAGATTTCATCTCAATAAACCACCTTCTTTGTTCATCCATAAGAAGCAATCCCTCATCAGTTCAAGTTTCATCATGAGATTGCAGTGATTCAGTCCATCTTCAGGCTCTACTTTTTTTTTTTTTCTGAGACAAGAATCTCTTTTTATTTAACATTGCAGGGTTAGAAAGTAAGAACCAGGCAGAGCAGGAGACAGTACAAATAATCAAGTTGGATATAACCCTTACATTTTCATTTGAAAGATAGAAAAAAATAAGCTTTAAAGTGGCATGTGTTTATTGTATGCCATATCAAAGCAAAAGATATGGACATAGATATATAGACATAGATATAGATATCACGTTTTCTTTACCTGTTCATTCATCAATTGACAATTAGATTGTTACCATGTCATGGCTGTTGTGAATAATGCTACATGGGGGTGAAGATATCTCCTCAAGATACTGATTTTGTTTCCTTCAGACATATACCCAGAAATGAGACTTCTGGATAATATGGCAGTTCTGTTTTTAATTTTTTAAAGAACCACCATAATGTTTTCCACAGTGGCAGCACCAATTTAAATTCCCATCAACAGTGTTCAAGGGTCCCTTTTTCTCTACATCTTTGTCTACCTTTTTTATCTTTTCTTAATTATTATCATAGCCATCCTAACAGATGTGAAATGATATGTCATTGTGGTTTTTTTTAAAACATCTTTATTGAAGTATAATTGCTTCACAATGGTATGTTAGTTTCTGCTTTATAACAAAGTGAATCAGCTACACATATACACACGTTCCCATATCTCCTCCCTCCTACATCTCCCTCCCTCCCACTCTCCCCATCCCACCCCCCCAGGCGGTCACAAAGCACTGAGCTGATCTCCCTGTGCTATGCGGCTGCTTCCCACTAGCTATCTATTTTACATTTGGTAGTGTATATATGTCCATGACACTCTCTTACCCTGTCACATCTCACCCCACCCCCTCCCCATATCCTCAAGTCCATTCTCTAGTAGGTCTGTGTCTTTATTCCCATCTTGCCACTAGGTTCTTCATGACCTTTTTTTTTTTCCTTAGATTCCATATATATGTGTTAGCATACTGTATTTGTTTTTCTCTTTCTGACTTACTTCACTCTGTATGACAGACTCTAACTCCATCCACCTCGTTACAAATACCTCCATTTCATTTCTTTTTATGGCTGAGTAATATTCCATTGTATATATGTGCCACATCTTCTTTATCCATTCATCTGATGATGGACACTTAGGTTGCTTCCATGTCCTGGCTATTGTAAATAGAGCTGCAATGAACATTTTGGTACATGACTCTTTTTGAATTATGGTTTTCTCAGGGTATATGCCCAGTAGTGGGATTGCTGGGTCGTATGGTAGTTCTATTTTTAGTTTTTTAAGGAGCCTCCATACTGTTCTCCATAGTGGCTGTATCAATTTACATTCCCACCAACAGTGCAAGAGTGTTCCCATTTCTCCACACCCTCTCCAGCATTTATTGTTTGTAGTTTTTTTGATGATGGCCATTCTGACCGGTGTGAGATGATACCTCATTGTAGTTTTGATTTGCATTTCTCTAATGATTAATGATGTTGAGCATTCTTTCATGTGTCTGTTGGCCATTTGTATATCTTCTTTGGAGAAATGTCTATTTAGGTCTTCTGCCCATTTTTGGATTGGGTTGTTTGTTTTTTTGTTATTGAGCTGCATGAGCTACTTGTAAATCTTGGAGATTAATCCTTTGTCCGTTGCTTCATTTGCAAATATTTTCTCCCATTCTGAGGGTTGTCTTTTGGTCTTGTTTATGGTTTCCTTTGCTGTGCAAAAGCTTTTAAGTTTCATTAGGTCCCATTTGTTTAATTGTGTTTTTATTTCCATTTCTCTAGGAGCTGGGTCAAAAGGATCTTGCTGTGATTTATGTCATAGAGTGTTCTGCCTATGTTTTCCTCTAAGAGTTTGATAGTGTCTGGCTTTACACTTAGGTCTTTAATCCATTTTGAGTTTATTTTTGTGTATGGTGTCAGGGAGTGTTCTAATTTCATACTTTTACATGTACCTGTCCAATTTTCCCAGCACCACTTATTGAAGAGACTGTCTTTTCTCCATTGTATATCCTTGCCTCCTTTATCAAAGATAAGGTGACCACATGTGTGTGGGTTTATCTCTGGGCTTTCTATCCTGTTCCATTGATCTATATTTCTGTTTTTGTGCCAGTACCAAACTGTCTTGATTACTGTAGCTTTGTAATATAGTCTGAAGTCAGGGAGCCTGATTCCTCCAGCTCCATTTTTTGTTCTCAAGATTGCTTTGGCTATTCGGGGTCTTTTGTGTCTCCATACAAATTGTGAAATTTTTTGTTCTAGTTCTGTGAAAAATGCCAGTGGTAGTTTGATAGGGATTGCGTTGAATCTGTAGATTGCTTTGGGTAGTAGAGTCATTTTCACAATGTTGATTCTTCCAATCCAAGAACATGGTATATCTCTCCATCTATTTGTATCATCTTTAATTTCTTTCATCAGTGTCCTATAATTTTCTGCATACAGGTCTTTTGTCTCCTTAGGTAGGTTTATTCCTAGATATTTTATTCTTTTTGTTGCAATGGTAAACGGGAGTGTTTTCTTAATTTCACTTTCAGATTTTTCATCATTAGTATATAGGAATGCAAGAGATTTCTGTGCATTAATTTTGTATCCTGCTACTTGACCAAATTCATTGATTAGCTCTAGTAGTTTTCTGGTGGCAGTTTTAGGATTCTCTATGTATAGTATCATGTCATCTGCAAACAGTGACAGCTTTACTTCTTCTTTTCCGATTTGGATTCCTTTTATTTCTTTTTCTTCTCTGATTGCTGTGGCTAACACTTCCAAAACTATGTTGAATAATAGTGGTGAGAATGGGCAACCTTGTCTTGTTCCTGATCGTAGTGGAAATGGTTTCAGTTTTTCACCATTGAGGACAATGTTGGCTGTGGGTTTGTCATATATGGCCTTTATTATGTTGAGGAAAGTTCCCTCTATGCCTACTTTCTGCAGGGCTTTTATCATAAATGGGTGTTGAATTTTGTCAAAAGCTTTCTCTGCATCTATTGAGATGATCATATGGTTTTTCTCCTTCAATTTGTTAATATGATGTATCACGTTGATTGATTTGCATATATTGAAGAATCCTTGCATTCCTGGAATAAACCCCACTTGATCATGGTGTATAATCCTTTTAATGTGCTGTTGGATTCTATTTGCTAGTATTTTGTTGAGGATTTTTGCATCTATGTTCATCAGTGATATTGGCCTGTAGTTTTCTTTCTTTGTGACATCTTTGTCTGGTTTTGGTATCAGGGTGATGGTGGCCTCATAGAATGAGTTGGGGAGTGTTCCTCCCTCTGCAATATTTTGGAAGAGTTTGAGAAGGATAGGTGTTAGCTCTTCTCTAAATGTTTGATAGAATTCGCCTGTGAAGCCATCTGGTCCTGGGCTTTTGTTTGTTGGAAGATTTTTAATCACAGTTTCAATTTCAGTGCTTGTGATTGGTCTATTCATATTTTCTATTTCTTCCTGGTTCAGTCTCGGTACATTGTGCATTTCTAAGAATCTGTCCATTTCTTCCAGGTTGTCCATTTTATTGGCATAGAGTTGCTTGTAGTAATCTCTCATGATCGTTTGTATTTCTGCAGTGTCAGTGGTTACTTCTCCTTTTTCATTTCTAATTCTATTGTTTTGAGTCTTCTCCCTTTTTCTCTTGATGAGTCTGGCTAATGGTTTATCAATTTTGTTTATCTTCTCGAAGAACCAGCTTTTAGTTTCATTGATTTTTGCTATTGTTTCCTTCATTTCTTTTTCATTTATTTCTGCTCTGATCTTTATGATTTCTTTCCTTCTGCTAGCTTTGGGGTTTTTTTGTTCTTCTTTCTCTAATTGCTTTAGATGCAAGGTTAGGTTGTTTATTCGAGATGTTTCCTGTTTCTTGAGGTAGGCTTGTATTGCTATAAACTTCCCTCTTAGCACTGCTTTTGCTGCATCCCATAGGTTTTGGTTCGTTGTGTCTCCATTGTCATTTGTTTCTAGGTATTTTTTGATTTCCCCTTTGATTTCTTCAGTGATCACTTCGTTATTAAGTAGTGTATTGTGTAGCCTCCATGTGTTTGTATTTTTTACAGATCTTTTCCTGTAATTGATATCTAGTCTCATAGCGTTGTGGTCGGAAAAGATACTTGATACAGTTTCAATTTTCTTAAATTTACCAAGGCTTGATTTGTGACCCAAGATATGACCTATCCTGGAGAATGTTCCATGAGCACTTGAGAAAAATGTGTATTCTGTTGTTTTTGGGTGGAATATCCTATAAATCAATTAAGTCCATCTTGTTTAATGTATCATTTAAAGCTGGTGTTTCCTTATTTATTTTCATTTTGGATGATCTGTCCATTGGTGAAAGCGGGGTGTTAAAGTCCCCTACTATGATTGTGTTACTGTCTATTTCCCATTTTATGGCTGTTAGTATTTGCCTTATGTATTGAGGTGCTCCTATGTTGGGTGCATAAATATTTACAATTGTTATACCTTCCTCTTGGATTGATCCCTTGATCATTATATAGTGTCCTTCTTTGTCTCTTGTAATAGTCTTTATTTTAAAGTCTATTTTGTCTGATATGAGAATTGTTACTCCAGCTTTCTTTTGATTTCCATTTGCATGGAATATCTTTTTCCATCCCCTCACTTTCAGTCTGTATGTGTCTCTAGGTCTGAAGTGGGTCTCTTGTAGACAGCATATATATGGATCTTGCTTTTGTATCCATTCAGCCAGCCTGTGTCTTTTGGTGGGAGCATTTAATCCATTTACATTTAAGGTAATTATCTATATGTATGTTCCTATTCCCATTTTCTTAGATATTTTGTGTTTGTTATTGTAGGTGTTTTCCTTCTCTTGTGTTTCTTGCCTAGAGAAGTTCCTTTAGCATTTGTTGTAAAGCTGGTTTGGTGGTGCTGAACTCTCTCAGCTTTTGCTTGTCTGTAAAGGTTTTAATTTCTCCATCAAATCTGAATGAGATCCTTGCTGGGTAGAGTAACCTTGGTTGTAGGTTTTTCTCCTTCATGACTTTAAGTATATCCTGCCACTCCCTTCTGGCTTGCAGAGTTTCTGCTGAAAGATCAGATGTTAACCTTATGGGGATTCCCTTGTGTGTGTGTTTTTTTTTTTTTTTTCCACACACACACACTGTATTTTATTTTTACAAGAGATAGATAGACTGACACCAAGCATTGTACATGGATGACCACAACAAAAGCAACAATGATTGCAATTACCAAACATGAAACACACTTATACTATGTCATAACATTGACATTCAGTCCAGTAATCCTCCACTGTAACAGCTCCTTTACTTTGCAGTGAAAATTGATTTGTATATTCTTTTCCTCTGAGTCCTTGTGGGATTTTTTTTTTTTTAAATTCAGACAGAAAGTCACAAAAATTATACTCATCCTCATCAGTTCACTCAGTCCCATGTAATTAATTTCTTTTTTTTCATCTTGATCTTTTGTTAGCACTTTTATGAGTTCATCAGTTTTTCATTAGAGTTCTGAAAATGCTTATTCATTCAGTTCAGCAGTACAGTCAGTTACCAGAAACCTGTACTTGTCAGAGTCTTTTCCATGAATTTCTTGAAGATGAAACTCTTTTATAGGAACATATTTGCAAAATCATCAGAGTACACCCAGAACTGTCTGTAAATGACAAAAGACTTAAAAATGACCATGGTTAAAGATTTGATGAAAGTTCATAATAATGCAGTTGACAACAAAATTAGTTATTTCTGAGATATACATTTTAAAGTAATAACTAGGATTATTACTTATAACATTATACCAGAACATATAAGATTTTTAGATGTTTCCTGTAATGTCTGAAACATTTATATTAACATATTTCCATACATATTTCCATACAAATACAAATATAAGATTTTTAGAAATTTCATGTAATGTCTGAAACATTTATATTAACATATTTCCATACATATTTCCATACAAATACAAATATAAGATTTTTAGAAATTTCATGTAATGTCTGAAACATTTATATTAACATATTTCCATACAAATACAAATATAAGATTTTTAGAAATTTCATGTACTGTCTGAAACATTTATATTAACATATTTCCATACATATTTCCATACAAATACAAATATAAGATTTTTAGAAATTTCATGTACTGTCTGAAACATTTATATTAACATATTTCCATACATATTTCCATACAAATACAAATATAAGATTTTTAGAAATTTCATGTAATGTCTGAAACATTTATATTAACATATTTCCATACAAATAACCCAATGAAAGTTTAGTATTAGTTGTTTTGTTTGTTTTTTTATACTGCAGGTTCTTATTAGGCATCAGTTTTATACACATCCGTGTATACATGTCAATCCCAATCGCCCAATTCAGCACATCACCATCCCCACCTCATCGCAGTTTTCCCCCCTTGGTGTCCATATGTCCATTCTCTACATCTGTGTCTCAACTTCTGCCCTGCAAACTGGCTCATCTGTACCATTTTTCTACGTTCCACATACATGCATTAACATACGATATTTGTTTTTCTCTTTCTGACTTACTTCACTCTGTATGACAGTCTCTAGATCCATCCACTTCTCAACAAATGACTCAATTTCGTTCCTTTTTATGGCTGAATAATATTCCATCGTATATATGTACCACAACTTCTTTATCCATTCGTCTGTTGATGGGCATTTAGGTTGCTTCCATGACCTGGCTATTGTAAATAGTGCTGCAATGAACATTCGGGTGCACGTCTCTTTTTGAATTACGGTTTTCTCTGGGTATATGCCCAGTAGTGGGATTGCTGGGTCATATGGTAATTCTATTTTTAGTTTTTTAAGGAACCTCCATATTGTTCTCCATAGTGGCTGTATCAATTTACATTCCCACCAACAGTGCAAGAGGGTTCCCTTTTCTCCACACCCTCTCCAGCATTTGTTGTTTGTAGATTTTCTGATGATGCCCATTCTAACAGGAGTGAGGTGATACCTCATTGTAGTTTTGATTTGCATTTCTCTAATAATTAGTGATGTTGAGCATCTTTTCATGTGCTTCGTGGCCGTCTGTATGTCTTCTTTGGAGAAATGTCTATTTAGGTCTTCTGCCCATTTTTGGATTGGGGTGTTTGTTTCTTTGATATTGAGCTGAATGAGCTGTTTATATATTTTGGAGATTAATCCTTTGTCCGTTGATTCATTTGCAAATATTTTCTCCCATTCTGAGGGTTGTCTTTTCGTCTTGTTTATGGTTTCCTTTGCTGTGCAAAAGCTTTGAAGTTTCATTAGGTCCCACTTGTTTATTTTTGTTTTTATTTCCATTACTCTAGGAGGTGGATCGAAAAAGATCTTGCTGTGATTTATGTCAAAGAGTGTTCTTCCTATGTTTTCCTCTAAGAGTTTTATAGTGTCCAGTCTTATATTTAGGTCTCTAATCCATTTTGAGTTTATTTTTGTGTATGGTGTTAGGGAGTATTCTAATTTCATTCTTTTACATGTGGCTGTCCAGTTTTCCCAGCACCACTTATTGAAGAGACTGTCTTTTCTCCATTGTATATCTTTGCCTCCTTTGTCATAGATTAGTTGACCATAGGTGCGTGGGTTAATCTCTGGGCTTTCTATCTTGTTCCATTGATCTATGTTTCTGTTTTTGTGCCAGTACCATATTGTCTTGATTACTGTAGCTTTGTAGTATAGTCTGAAGTCAGGGAGTCTGATTCCTCCAGCTCCATTTTTTTGCCTCAAGACTGCTTTGGCTATTCGGGGTCTTTTGTGTCTCCATACAAATTTTAAGATGATTTGTTCTAGCTCCGTAAAAAATGCCATTGGTAATTTGATAGGGATTGCATTGAATCTGTAGATTGCTTTGGGTAGTATACTCATTTTCACAATGTTGATTCTTCCAATCCAAGAACATGGTATATCTCTCCATCTATTTGTATCATCTTTAATTTCTTTCATCAGTGTCTTATAGTTTTCTGCATACAGGTCTTTTGTCTCCCTAGGTAGGTTTATTCCTAGGTATTTTATTCTTTTTGTTGCAATGGTAAATGGGAGTGTTTCCATAATTTCTCTTTCAGATTTTTCATCATTAGTGTATAGGAATGCAAGAGATTTCTGCGCATTAATTTTGTAACCTGCAACTTTACCATATTCATTAATTAGCTCTAGCAGTTTTCTGGTGGCAGTTTTAGGATTCTCTATGTATAGTATCATGTCATCCGCAAACAGTGACAGTTTTACTTCTTCTTTTCCAATTTGTATTCCTTTTATTTCTTTTTCTTCTCTGATTGCCGTGGCTAGGACTTCCAGAACTATGTTGAATAATAGTGGTGAGAGTGGACATCCTTGTCTCGTTCCTGATCTTAGAGGAAATGCTTTCAGTTTTTCACCATTGAGAATGATGTTTGCTGTGGGTTTGTCATATATGGCCTTTATTATGTTGAGGTAGGTTCCCTCTATGCCCACTTTCTGGAGAGTTTTTATCATAAATGGGTGTTGAATTTTGTCAAAAGCTTTTTCTGCATCTATTGAGATGATCATATGGTTTTTATTCTTCAATTTGTTAATATGGTGTATCACATTGATTGATTTGCGTATATTGAAGAATCCTTGCATCCCTGGGATAAATCCCACTTGATCGTGGTGTATGATCCTTTTAATGTGTTGTTGGATTCTGTTTGCTAGTATTTTGTTGAGGATTTTTGCATCTATATTCATCAGTGATATTGGTCTGTAATTTTCTTTTTTTGTAGTGTCTTTGTCTGGTTTTGGTATCAGGGTGATGGTGGCCTCATAGAATGAGTTTGGGAGTGTTCCTTCTTCTGCAATTTTTTGGAAGAGTTTGAGAAGGATGGGTGTTAGCTCTTCTCTAAATGTTTGATAGAATTCACCTGTGAAGCCATCTGGTCCTGGACTTTTCTTTGTTGGAAGATTTTTAATCACAGTTTCAATTTCATTACTTGTGATTGGTCTGTTGATATTTTCTGTTTCTTCCTTATTCAGTCTTGGAAGGTTATACCTTTCTAAGAATTTGTCCATTTCTTCCAGGTTGTCCATTTTATTGGCATAAAGTTGCTTGTAGTAGTCTCTTAGGATGTTTTGTATTTCTGCGGTGTCTGTTGTAACTTCTCCTTTTTCGTTTCTGATTTTATTGATTTGAGTCCTCTCCCTCTTTTTCTTGATGAGTCTGGCTAATGGCTTATCAATTTTGTTTATCTTCTCAAAGAACCAACTTTTAGTTTTATTGATCTTTGTTATTGTTTTCTTTGTTTCTATTTCATTTATTTCTGCTCTGATCTTTATGATTTCTTTCCTTCTGCTAACTTTGGGTTTTGTTTGTTCTTCTTTCTCTAGTTTCTTTAGGTGTAAGGTTAGATTGTTTACTTGAGATTTTTCTTGTTTCTTTAGGTAAGCTTGTATAGCTATAAACTTCCCTCTTAGAACCGCTTTTGCTGCATCCCATAGGTTTTGGGTGGTCGTGTTTTCATTGTCATTTGTCTCTAGGTATTTTTTTATTTCCTGTTTGATTTCTTCAGTGATCTCTTGGTTATTTAGTAACGTATTGTTTAGCCTCCATGTGTTTGTCTTTTTTACGTTTTTTTCCCTGTAATTCATTTCTAATCTCATAGCGTTGTGGTCAGAAAAGATGCTTGATATGATTTCAATTTTCTTAAATTTACTGAGGCTTGATTTGTGACCCAAGATGTGATCTATCCTGGAGAATGTTCCGTGTGCACTTGAGAAGAACGTGTAATCTGCCGTTTTTGGATGGAATGTCCTATATATATCAATTAAATCTATCTGGTCTATTGTGTCATTTAAAGCTTCTGTTTCCTTATTTATTTTCATTTTGGATGATCTGTCCATTGGTGTAAGTGAGGTGTTAAAGTCCCCCACTATTATTGTGTTACTGTCGATTTCCTCTTTTATAGCTGTTAGCAGTTGCCTTATGTATTGAGGTGCTCCTATGTTGGGTGCATATATATTTATAATTGTTATATCTTCTTCTTGGATTGATCCCTGGATCATTATGTAGTGTCCTTCCTTGTCTCTTGTAACATTCTTTATTTTAAAGTCTATTTTATCTGATATGAGTATAGCTACTCCAGCTTTCTTTTGATTTCCATTTGCATGGAATATCTTTTTCCATCCCCTCACTTTCAGTCTGTATGTGTCCCTAGGTCTGAAGTGGGTCTCTTGTAGACAGCATATATATGGGTCTTGTTTTTGTATCCATTCAGCCAGTCTATGTCTTTTGGTTGGGGCATTTAATCCATTCACGTTTAAGGTAATTATCGATATGTATGTTCCTATGACCATTTTCTTAATTGTTTTGGGTTTGTTTTTGTAGGTCCTTTTCTTCTCTTGTGTTTCCCACTTAGAGAAGTTCCTTTAGCATTTGTTGTAGACCTGGTTTGGTGGTGCTGAATTCTCTTAGCTTTTGCTTGTCTGTAAAGCTTTTGATTTCTCCATCAAATCTAAATGAGATCCTTGCTGGGTAGAGTAATCTTGGTTGTAGGTTCTTCCCTTTCATCACTTTAAGTATTTCATGCCACTCCCTTCTGGCTTGCAGAGTTTCTGCTGAGAAATCAGCTGTTAACCTTATGGGGGTTCCCTTGTATGTTATTTGTCGTTTTTCCCTTGCTGCTTTCAATAATTTTTCTTTGTCTTTAATTTTTGCCACTTTGATTACTATGTGTCTCGGTGTGTTTCTCCTTGGGTTTATTCTGTATGGGACTCTCTGCGCTTCCTGGACTTGGGTGGCTATTTCCTTTCCCATGTTAGGGAAGTTTTCGATTATAATCTCTTCAAATATTTTCTCTGGTCCTTTCTCTCTCTCTTCTCCTTCTGGGACCCCTATAATGCGAATGTTGTTGCGTTTAATGTTGTCCCAGAGGTCTCTTAGGCTGTCTTCATTTCTTTTTATTCTTTTTTCTTTAGTCTGTTCTGCAGCAGTGAATTCCACCAGTCTGTCTTCCAGGTCACTTATCCGTTCTTCTGCCTCAGTTATTCTGCTATTGATTCCTTCTAGTGTAGTTTTCATTTCAGTTATTGTATTGGTCATCTCTGTTTGTTTGTTCTTTAATCCTTCTAGGTCTTTGTTAATCATTTCTTGCATCTTCTCAATCTTTGCCTCCATTCTTATTCCGAGGTCCTGGATCATCTTCACTATCATTATTCTGAATTCTTTTTCTGGAAGGTTGCCTATCTCCACTTCATTTAGTTGTTTTTCTGGGGTTTTTTCTTGTTCCTTCATCTGGTACATAGCCCTCTGCCTTTTCATCTTCTCTGTCTTTCTGTAACTGTGGTTTTTGGTCCACAGGCTGCAGGATTGTAGTTTTTCTTGCTTCTGTTGTCTGCCCTCTGGTGGTTGAGGCTATCTAAGAGGCTTGATGGGAGGCTCTGGTGGTGGGTAGAGCTGACTGTTGCTGTGGCGGTCAGAGCTCAGTAAAACCTTAATCCACTTGACTGTTGATGGGTGGGGCTGGGTTCCCTCCCTGTTGGTTGTTTTGCCTGAGGCAACCCAACACTGGAGCCTACCCGTGCTCTTTGGTGGGGTTAATGGCAGACTCTGGGAGGGCTCACGCCAAGGAGAACTTCCCAGGACCTCTGCTGCCAGTGTCCTTATCCCCACGGTGAAACAGAGCCACCACTCGCCTCTGCAGGAGACCCCCCAACACCAGCAGGTACGTCTGGTTCAGTCTCCCCCAGGGTCACTGCTCCTTCCCCTGGGTCCCGATGCACACATTACTTTGTGTGTGCCCTCCAAGAGTGGGGTCTCTGTTTCCCCCAGTCCTGTCACAGTCCTGCAATCAATTCCCACTAGACTTCAAAGTCTGATTCTCTAGGAATTCCTCCTCCCTTTGCCGGACCCCCAGGTTGGGAAGCCTGAGGTGGGGCTCAGAACCTTCACTCCAGTGGGTGGACTTCTGTGGTATAAGTGTTCGCCAGTCTGTGAGTCACCCACCCAGCAGTTATGGGATTTGATTTTACTCTGATTGCGCCCCTCCTACCGTCTCACTGTGGCTTCTCCTCTGTCCTTGGACGTGGGGTGTCCTCCTTGGTGAAGTCCAGGGTCTTCCTGTCAATGATTGTCCAGCAGCCAGTTGTGATTCTGGTGCTCTCGCAAGAGGGAGTGAGAGCACGTCCTTCTACTCCGCCATCTTGGTTAATCTCCCCTTGTGTGTTATTTGTTGTTTTTCCCTTGCTGCTTTTAATATGTTTTCTTTATATTTAATTTTTGATAGTTTGCTTAATATGTGTCTTGGCGTGTTTCTCCTTCGATTTATCCTGTATGGGACTCTCTGTGCTTCCAGGACTTGATTAACTATTTCCTTTCCCATATTAGGGAAGTTTTCAACTATAATCTCTTCAAATATTTTCTCAGTCCATCTCTTTTCTTCTTCTTCTTCCGGGACCCCTATAATTCAAATGTTGGTGAGTTTAATGTTGTCCCAGAGGTCCCTGAGACTGTTCTCAGTTCTTTTCATTCTTTTTTCTTTATCCTGCTCTGCAGTAGTTATTTCCACCATTTTATCTTCCAGGTCACTTATCCTTTCTTCTGCCTCAGTTATTCTGCTATTGATCCCATCTAGAGTATTTTTAATTTCATTTATTGTGTTTTTCATCGTTGCTTGGTTCCTCTTTAGTTCTTCTACGTCCTTGTTAAATGTTTCTTACATTTTGTCTATTCTATTTCCAAGATTTTGAATCATCTTTACTATCATTATTCTGAATTCTTTTTCAGGTAGACTGCCTATTTCCTCTTCATTTGTTAGGTCTGGTGTGTTTTGACCCTGCTCCTTCACCTGCTGTGTGGTTTTTTGTCTTCTCATTTTGCTTATCTTACTGTGTTTGGGGTCTTCTTTTCACAGGCTGCAGGTTCGTAGTTCCCGTTGTTTTTGGTATCTGTCCCCAGTGGCTAAGGTTGGTTCAGTGGGTTGTGTAGGCTTCCTGGTGGAGGGGACTAGTGCCTGTGTTCTGGTGGATGAGGTTGGATCTTGTCTTTCTGGTGGGCACGTCCACGTCTGGTGGTGTGTTTTGGGGTGTCTGTGGCCTTATTATGATTTTAGGCAGCCTCTCTGCTAATGGATGGGGCTGTGTTCCTGTCTTGCTAGTTGTTTGGCATAGGGTGTCCAGCACTGTAGCTTGCTGGTCGTTGAGTGAAGCTGGGTCTTGATGTTGAGATGGAGATCTCTGAGAGATTTTCGCCATTTGGTATTACGTGGAGCTGGGAGGTCTCTTGTGGACCAGTGTCCTGAAGTTGGCTCTCCCACCTCAGAGGCACAGCCCTGATGCCTGGCTGGAGCACCAAGAGCCTTTCATCCACACGGCTCAGAATAGAAGGGGGAAAAAAATAGAAAGAAAGAAAGAAAGAGGATAAAATAAAATAAAATAAAGCTATTATAATAAAAAATAAGGAAAAAAATTATCAAGAATAAATGTATTCAGAAAAAAAAATTTTTTTAATTTTTTAAAATAGATTTATTAATTTTTTACAGTAAAAAATAAGAAAAAAATTATTAGGAAAAAATTTATTAAGAAAAAAAGTTTTTAATTTTTTAAAATAAAAAATATGAAAAAACTTATTAAAAATTTTTTTTAATTTCTAAAAATAGAAAATAAGGAAAAAATTATTAAGAAAACATTTATTAGGAAAAAAAGTTTTTTATTTAAAAAAAAAAACAAAAACAAAAACAAAAAACACGGACGGACCTAACCCTAGCACTAATGGTGAAAGCAAAGCTATACAGACAAAATCTCACCCAGAAGCATACACCTATACACTCACTAAAAAAGGAAAAGGGGAAAAATTAATATATCCTGCTCCCTAAGTCCACCTCTTGAATTTGGGATAATTCATTGTCTATTCAGGTATTCAACAGATGCAGGTACATCAAGTTGTTTGTGGAGCTTTAATCCGCTGCTCCTGAGGCTGCTGGGAGAGATTTCCCCTTCTCTTCTCTGTTCGCACAGCTCCGGGGGTTCAGCTTTGGATTTGGACTCACCTCTGCGTGTAGGTCGCCTGAGGGCGTCTGTTCCCGCCCAGACAGGACGGGGTTAAAGGAGCAGCTGCTTCAGGGGCTCTGGCTCGCTCAGGCCACAGGGAGGGAGCGGTACGGAGGAGGCGGGGCGAGCCTGCAGCGTCAGAGGCGTCGTGACGTTGCAGCAGCCTGAGGCGTGCTGTGCGTTCTCCTGGGGAAGTAGTCCCCGGATCCCGGGACCCTGGCAGTGGCGGGCTGCACAGGCTCCCGGGAGGGGCGGTGTGGAGAGTGACCTGTGCTCGCACACAGGCTTCTTGGTGGCGGCAGCAGCAGCCTTAGCGTCTCCTGCCAGTCTCTGGGGTCCGCGCTGATAGCTGCGGCTCGCGCCCGTTTCTGGAGTTCGTTTAGGCGGCGCTCTGAATCCCCTCTCCTTGCGCGCCGTGAAACAAAGCGGCAAGAAAAAGTCTCTTGCCTCTTCGGCAGCTGCAGACTTTTTCCCGGACTCCCTCCTGGCTAGCTGTGGCGCACTAGCCCCTTCAGGCTGTGTTCACGCCTCCAGGCCCAGTCCTCTCCCTGCGATCAGACCGAAGCCGAGCCTCAGCTCCCAGCCCCGCCCGCCCCGGCGGCTAAGCAGACAAGCCTCTCGGGCTGGTGAGTGCTGCTCGGCGCCGAGCCTCTGTGCGGGAATCTCTCTGCTTTGCCCTCCGCACCCCTGTTGCTGCGCTCTCCTCCGTGGCTCCGAAGCTTCCCCCCTCTGCCACCCGCAGTCTCCGCCCGCGAAGGGGCTTCCTAGTGTGTGGAAACCTTTCCTCCTTCACAGCTCCCTCCCACTGGTGCAGGTCCCGTCCCTATTTTTTTGTCTCTGTTATTTCTTTTTTCTTTTGCCCTACCCAAGTACGTGGGGAGTTTCTTGCCTTTTGGGAGGTCAGACGTTTTCTGCCAGCGTTCAGTGGGTGTTCTGTAGGAGCAGTTCCACGTGTAGATGTATTTCTACTGTATCTGTGGGAAGGAAGGTGATCTCCACGTCTTACTCTTCCGCCATCTTGCCCCCTGTCATTGTGGTTTTGATTTGCATTTCCCTGATGATTAGTGATGTTGAACACATTTTTGTGTACCTGTTGTCCGTTTATATGTCTTCTTTGGAAAAATGTCTATTCAAGTCCTTTGACCATTTTTACATTGGATTATTTGGGGTTTTATTTTGTTTTTGTAATTAAGTTGTATGAGTTCCTTATATATTTTGGAAATTAAGCCCTTACCAGATATCTGATTTGTAAATATTTTCTACCATTCCATAGGTTGCCTCTTCACTCTACTAATTGTTTCTTTTGCTGTGTAGAAGCTTTTTAGTTTGATGTAGTCTTGCTTGTTTATTCTGCTTTTGTTGCTTGTGCTTTTCATGTCATATCTGAAAATTTATTGCCAAACCCAATGTCAAGAAACTTTTTCTCTATGTTTTTTTCTAGGAGTTGCATGGTTTCAGGTCTTACATTTAAGTCTTTGATTCATTTTGAGTTGGTTTTTGTGTATGATATGAGATAGTGGTCCAGTTTTCCCAATGCCGTTTATTGAAGAGACTATCCTTTCCGCATTGTGTATTCTTGGGACCCTTGTCAAAGATTAATTGACCACATCAGGCTCTACTTCTAATTCTAGTTCTCTGGCTATTTCTATCACATCTGCCGTTACTTCCTCCACTGAAATCTTGAACTCCTCAAAGTCATCCATGACTTCTTCCAAACTCCTGTAAACGTTGATATTTTGACCTTTCCCCATGAATCATGAATGTTCTTAATGGCATCTAGAATGGGGAATCCTTTCCAAAAGGTTTTCAATTTACTTCACCCAGATCCATCAGAGGAATCACTACCTACGGCAGCTATAGCCTTAAAAAATCTGTTTCTTACATTTTCATTCCTCATCTCACCTGTCACAATCTATCCAGATCCAAAGCATGACCACAGGGTAACCAGCTGAAAATGCACCAAGTTCTTTAGCCTACAATTCCTGTATTGATTGATTGTCTAATTGACGGAAGTATTTCTTGATTCAACAAACATTTATTTGTAGTTTCTACTTTGTTCTAGGTGCTCTTCTGGACTCTGAGTATAAGAAAGGAGGAGAAATTGTGCCCTCCTGGAGGAGCTCAGAGAGCTCTTTGTTCCAGGTCTTACTGATAGAGAGTAGCAGCGTCAAGGTAAGAATCCAGGTGTCATGATTTCTGGCTTAATGTTTTTGCTCTAAGGCCACATTGTTTCTGAAGTTTAAAAGTGTGACCAATACCAAAAGCAGAAAATGCTCCACAGTGATGTAAGCAAATCAGTACCTCTAACTTATGGTAGGTTAATAAGGACCTCGGTATTTTGGAACTATTAAAAGTAACCTATGGAATCTGAGGTAATGGGCCTTAAAGTCCCTACAATAGGGATCAAATTCTAAACCTAAGAAACATCCCCAAAGACAAGTACTAAAACATCAAAGGTATTGGTTTTAAAATATAAAAGCACAAAAGCAAGTATTTAAAGTATCAAGACAAGTATTTAAACGTAATTGAGGTCCTTTCTTAATGACTCAGTTAAAGCGATTATACACGTGGGAGATGGGATATCTTCAATTTCCAGCTTGAGCAGCTCTTCCTTGCTCCTTGCTGTAGGGAGAGACTTTTAAGACTTGGTGGCTGGTTGCACTTGTACCTCTTCATCAGGAAAATAAAGCAGTCAAAGCAGGGCAAAGGGGACTCACAATTTTTTAGTGTCATTGAGGTGTCCTGAGTTTTATGCGTGTTGTGTCATTTAATCAACAAAACAGTCTTATGTGGTAGGGATTTTTGTCCTCATTTTACTGAAAACTAAATTCAATTTTTTTTTTTTGGCCGTGCTGCATGGCTTTTAGGATCTTAGTTCCCCAACCAGGGAGTGAACCTGGGCCCTCAGCCGTGAAAGCGCAGTCCTAACCATTGGACCGCCAAGGAATTTCCTAAATTCAAATATTTTAAATACTATGTCCAAGGACACAGTTTGTAAATGGTAGACTCAGAAATGATGGGACTTCCCCGGCAGTCCGGTGGTTAAGACTCTGCTGCTTCCGTTGCAGGGGGCAGGAGCCCTGGTCGGGGAACTAAGATCCTGCATGCTGCGTAGCACCGCCAAAAAAAAAAAAAAAAAGGTAAAAAGAAATGAAACTAGGCTGGTTTAGTTCCAAGGTTCATGTTCTTTGCAGCATACCATGCCACCTCCAGGGATGAGAACAAAACTTAAAGGAGAGAAAAAAAACCCTGAAGATGAAGTAGGGAAGATTATAAATAAGGAAGGGCTAACATTTAGATATTTTTTGAATTAACAGATATAGCAGCAGAAGGGCTGGGCTTATAATGCTTGTTATTCTCTAATCAAACATCACTTTTCAACACGTCGTGCCAGGAACCAAGCTCAGGTTCCTCCCTTGCTTGTCCTGTACCCAGGAGCAAACTTTCATACTCATTGAGAATTTCTGAAAGATTCTGCCTTCATCAAGAAGTAGAAAGATAAAATCCTGGGCTCTGGAGGCAGAGAACCTGTGTTTAACTACCACATTTGCCACCAACTAGATATACGTAGACAGATTTTTTACCTTTCTTGTGTCTGAGTTGTCTCAATGGGGATAATAATAATAAAGCCTCACTCCTAAACTCATGGGGAGTAAATAAGATGATACATAAAAAGAATCTAACATGGTGTCTAGTCCAAAGTGAGTGTTCAAAAAAATGTTGGTCTTCCTATTACTATTTTAAAACAAAACAAATATGATAGGTATAAATTGCTTCTCTACACTCAGAGGCAAGAAATGACACATCTCTTTATATTGTAAACAAAGTTTGGTCCATTTCAAGGATTAGTAAAAAGTCCCCTGATTAATTTGGAGATCCCACTCCTACGCTTTGGAGCATATATGTTTAGAGTTTATGAGTCTCATTGGAGGAAGATCATTGTTGATGTCCAGCCTTATGTGCCCTATTCAGAGATGGTGGCTCTACTACCCAAATCAGGCCTCTTCACCAAGCACTTCCTAAAATTGTTGTCATTTCTATCCAAGGTTCTATCACTCATTTGATTGTGGCCAGGTCACCACCAATCCCATAAACCCAAATCCAAAGGTCTTCTTTCCCAGTCTTTGGGGTCTAACCAGGCATTTTGAGTCTGAGTCATTCCCTCTTCAATATCTTCTGTTTCTACCTCTTCTCAGATACCTGAGCCTACATCTCCTTAACACACAAGCCTCTTGTAGTTATCACCTTCAAAGAGCCAAAACTTGCCTGGCATATTCTCTTCTCTGGCTCTGAAGAAAAGGCTTTCTTCCTTCACCAGGGGGTAGTGGTAAGGCAGAACCCAGAACTTTAGAAACACAATTCTGGTTTATCCTTACTGATAGAAGAGGAGAAACTTTATTATTTTCCGGTAAGATGGCATCAGAAAAAAACTCAAAGTAACAGGAAACTTTCTCAATAAATTACCTTGTTAAATACATATACATACACTTATATATATAAATATATATATATACACTTATATATATAAAAAATATATATATATATACACCATTTTATATATATATAAAACCAGTCTATCTGTAAGATACTGTAGGAAATGCAAGGAACTTACCCTCTAGTTAGGAAGTGAGACCTAGTCAAGATAAAACAACTGAGGCACTTCTGACCTTCCTGAAATTTCTATCAAAAACCTGAATATCCTTGAAGTGATTTTAAAACATGACAATTTTAACTAAGCACTAGTTTGGAGAGTCACATCTCTGCCTGAAAGTATACTTTGATGGCCATTATCTTTGTCTCTCTGCTTCAGTGACATGGAGATGGATTGGATGCCAGGGTGACAGAGAATCTTCCTAGCTGATTAGGCTTCTGTAGACACAACAAAAGCCATACTTTAAATTAGCTCCAACAGTCTAATCAGAATGAACAGACTACTTGGGTCTGTGATGGAGACATATTGGCAGCTGATGAAGGCTGTCTAGAGGGATTTTGGTGAAAACCCAAAGTATATTAATGCTGAAAGCAGTTTGATTCCAGTGTAAGGATTAAGGGTGATTTAGAAGGAAATGTTTATGCTAACAATTCCTTTCTATTTTAATTTTCTTTAAAGTTTGTCTTTATGTATTAGCTTTAAGAATCATGAAAGATAATAATTTTTCTCATCTCTTTCATCAGTGGTTTAAAAATATTAATTTGTTAAAATAATCACACTCAGGAGCATTTTGATATCTCAGACCACCTCATCAGGATGCCCACTACGATCTGGGAGGAAAATGCCCTAACTGAAGATTCATGTCTTTTGGTTGAGGAAACCAATTGCATCTTGATTCTACAAACTTGAGCACATTCATCATCTAAGGAAAATCTATATCACTTGTTATTAGAAGACACTGAACTTACTCTCATAATGAAATTTTCCAGAATATATCTTTTTTTTACATGTTTTTAAATGTAAATAGAAAACTATCTTAAGTTGGGTTTCCTGGGAAATAAAATTTGAGCCAGAAGTTTCCATGCAGGATGTTAATTGAGGAGTGCTCTAGGGATCAACACCTGTGATGGAGAGAAAGGTGGAGAATGGCAGAGGGAAGGGTTGAATTGTGGTGCAATCACAACAAAGCCTCGTTGGATCCTAAAGGGAGTTCTGAAACTGGGCTTAATCTTCAGAGCTGGACCTTTATTCCTATTCATCAAACAATGAGTGGACTTGGGCTGCCCATGAGAAGGGGAGGTGACCTTGAGTGAGACTCCTCTCCTGTTGTGGGTGAATGCCAGTGAAGGACTCAGCTGAGGACCTTCAAACATCAGCTGAGGCTCCTAGCATCCATTACAGTCCAGCCCTTGAGTTTTTCAGATCCATTTGTTTTGCAGGATAAATTCTGGGAACAATTTCTCTAGAATTCTGATTGGTCTCTTTTTTGGGGGAAACTTGCCTGAGAAAGGTTAGTGGGATGAATTACCAGCCCATCTCTGCAATTGACCTCAAGGCTGCAATAGATACTCTTCTTTCCTTCCTCTACTATCCTTTGCTACCCATTTCTCCCACTCTTGGCTACCATCTGTCTTGGTTTAGATTACTTGACCTGATAATCCAGACTTCAATCCTGAGGAGTCTAAATCCCTGGTCACTATATCCATGGCTATTGCACATATCCATTTATCAATAAAATTGGCAAGGGAAAAACACAAGACATTCCAGTGGATCACCTGAGTACTACACATATGCCTTCATTGTTTAAGGGTAGCCTTATCACTTCCGATTGATCAGGGGGCATTGCTTCTAGCAATATGGCTACTCTTTTCCTTCTCTACTGGTTTCTTGGAATAAGGAGTCTGATGTGAGGTTTCATGAGAGTCTTGTTTTGTTTCCTGGTGAAAATATTTCCTTTCTGGGAACTAGACCACTAAACTTATGAAGTCCAGAGTTTCAAGAGTGAGTAGCATGAATTCCCCAAGTGGGCCCACTTCTACTGTAGTTCATTATTTCTTGATCCATGTATTCTATTTATTGAGGGCACAGCTCAATTTGAAGGTTGTTTTCCTAGGATATATGCTGCTTGTAAAGGATATTGTCCTATTCATGTATGGAATCATCTTCTAATTTTTGTCTCACTTGTGCCTTCAAAAGGCTCTTCCTTTACTCCATCAAACCAATGGTTTCTAGATGGTATGGTATGTGCGTATGTGATAGGTCTATGGTCATATACCCACTGCCATCCCTCCTTTTCTGTAAAGTGAGTTTCTTAGTCTGGAGTAATGTTAGATGGAATTTTATGCCGATGGGTCAGACACTCTCTAAACCTTAGCATAGGAAGTAAGGCAAACTCATGCTTGAAATCTGTGCCCATTTAGGTCAAGATGAATAACTGCCCCTTCCAGAGCAGAAGGGTTAAATGTATTTAAGTTGACACTAAGTGGCTGTTTTGATCTCCCTGAGAAATGATGCCATATCTGGACCCAGCATTCATCTCTTACCATCACTTTAAACCTCTGTGGCTGGATGGTTGAACATTTGGCAGCAGGAGCAGTGACTAGATCAACCTTGATGAGTGAGTGTCCATGCTAAGCCCATGCACAGTCTTCATTTCACCATCTTAACTACTCCACTATTTCACCCATTGTGTTGACAGTGGAGTGGCCATTGGCCAAGACTGGCTAACCTCAACTGATTGAGTCATTCTGTCTTAATGTTTATTGAGTTCTTCTGTGGGACAAGTGCTGTCTTCCAAGCCTCTGACCAACTGGCCAATCCATTTTCCACTACCTGTATATAGATTCATATATATATATATTGAAGCACCTCTCTTTTTGCACAATGTGGATCATCGGGTATCCCAACCAAATCTCTGCCCAATGTGAGGATGTCCTCTCACAACTGTCTTTCAGGGCCACTTCTAAGTAAGAATTCATTTTCATCTGGTTGCACACATACCAAGATGACCCATTTTCAGCCTAAGCCATATATACCAAGACCAACTTTTTCCTTCAGAATTCTCAGGTCATAAGGGAACCCAGATGAGGCCATAGGAATGAGCTGAGGTGCAACAGTGGTAGCTGACATGGGCTCCCTGCCTGTAATGATCTTGTGCTATTGCCTCTGAACGTGCATGTGTCTGATCCCAAATGTACCACTTCCCTTGGATTTCTGGGCACACAGTCACTTGATATTCTAGCTAAGTTACTTAGAAATGGCCTTAACCTTTTGGTTCTTGCTTTTAAGATTTGTTAGTGAGTGCAGGAAAAGAGTTCAACCTAGAGCTAATTACTGAGATAAAACTCTTCTGAGTACCCTACTCCATGCCTCATGAATTATGAGGTTTTCCAGTCTGACTGCAGGGAACAAGGCCCCTTTCCTATGTCTGAGCTCCAGATATTGTTTCCTCTAGTCGTTTTGGGTGATTCTTTCCTGAGTCTTGGGTGATTTTTCTCACATCACGTGCCGATCAGTACTCAGTTGAATGGTCTAAGGGAGCCTCTGCATCCTCTTGGTACCCACTCTCTGATCTGTAGCACTCTGCCCTGCAAACTCTAGCTGCCTTGTTTTCCGCAGACTCTCTTGCTTCCTCAACTAAGCACGTCTGCTGAGCTCTGCTTCAGTTTCCCCTCTTTGAGCTTGTAAGCTCTCTGTGCAGTAACCTGGAGCAATCACAGAGTTCAGCTCACTTTTTCATCCCCTCAGGGATCCCTGTCTTCCACTGCCTAATGTCTAGTATGTTGAAAACTATTGTTTCATGTAGTTCTTCCATTTATTTAGTTGTTTCATGTGGAAGCATAAATCTGGCCTGTGTCCTTGTGTATTAAGGCCAGCTCAGACCTGGTATTCAATAATCCTATAATATCTGGGTATTCCCTTTTTCCAGTATATGCGATTGGGCATAAGGATATGTCACAGCAAACATTTTGATTTCAATGTGAAACAAAAAACCAGTTCTGAGATATTTTGTTTGTCCCTTATGTCTATAGCCTATGCACAGAAAATCCATGTTGTATATGTTTATTATTTATCCCTAGAATTAGGTTACTCCTCATCTGCCCTCTGAAAGTATTTCATTTGTACATTTATTTGGACTCTAATTACCTGGGTTCTTGTTATTTTGCTGCCCAATATCCATTGTCCCTTCCTAAAGGTCCTCTGAATTTTATTATTGGGATAGCTTCTCCATTTCACACCTCTATCCAAGGGCACCTGATTCATGGGAGGCCAATCCTGTGCTCCCTTTCTGTTCTCAGAGAATTGTCATTCCACCTGGGCAGGGACAGCCTCACCAGATCCTTCCTGCTATCATTCCTCTATGGTGGTCCTGCATCTTAGCCTCCTGTCTGGTCTTGGTGGCTTTCAGTGCTCTAGTTTGGTTCTCCAGTCTTCCATCAACTCTGAGAGTCTCCCCAATCCATCCAACTTATTTCCTTTTCCATAACATATCCAGAGGACAGTTCTATTTACATTCAATAAATGACCAATCCAGCTTTGTATTATGGTTATGTACATTTCTCTCTGCAACTAGATTGTAAGACAGTGGAGAGCAAGACCCATGATTTATTCATCTTCTTGTCTTCTAGAAGACCAAGAAGAGATGCAGATGCTAAACAAATGCTGCATTAAATTTAATCAATCATCAAACGTTTTTAGCATCTTGTGAAGGATATATTATTTACATACATGAATATGTCACAGTCTTTAAGTCCAACAGAAGTCATAGAATCAACCTCACCTTGACCTATCTTCCTGAGAGAACTTTTGGATAGGAAACGTGCATTTCCTATCCGAAAGTATACAGGAATGGCGTAAAGTCCATCGTGTACGACTGTAAAAATCTGCAGCCATTTTTGCAAAATCTAGTCTGCGACCTCCCAGATCTATAAATTGCCATTGATAACATCTAACTCTCCTTTCTCATGGACACCTTTTCATGCCTGGGCATTGACTTGCTATTTTTATATTTTCTTCCAGTTAACTGTTTCTTCCTCTGAGGTCCAGGATTGAAAACTGTGCTCTGTTACTTATTTCTTTACTTGTTCCCACCATATGTATGAAGATGTTTTCCAAATCTTTATCTCAACACGTAATTTCTCAGCTGTGTTCCAGTTTTACACCTACTCTTGCCTGAGTGACATGGGCATATACGTATACTGCCACGCATCCAAGCTAAATCTGGCACAAATTGAACTTCTCACCTTTTAAACTGTCACCTTGTCATTTTTCCCATCATCATTAAAAATGCCATCAGCCCCCAGACTTAGAAAGTGGGATATATCCTCTATTTTATTACCCTACTCACACAGATCAAGTCTACGAGTCATAGTTCCCCAAAGTAAATCTTTTCCTTTAACTCTCTTCACCTATATACATGCCAACAAAAGAAACAAAGTCAGACATGTTTGGAACTAACTAGTAGAGTTAATCTATAGGAAGGAATAAAATCTGCTTCACACAACCATCTCTCATTGGTGTTTCTGGAAACCTAACGTCTCTAGCCGTAACCCTGAATTGATTTGATTCAGGTAGGAAGAACACAGGATCGGAATGAATATTTTTTTTTATCTATGGCCATTATGGTCTAGTTTAGTTTAGTTTCGATTTGTTTTGTATTTTATCCACGTAAGCATAAAAAGATGGTTGGATTCTTCGAAAGGTAATAAGATAGTCACAAGATCCTACAGGTAAAAGTACTAAGAAGGGACACAATATATTTTTGAAAGCTAGATTTGTTTTTTCTTCATTTAAAAAAAATTTTATTGGAGTATAGTTGATTTACAATGTTGTGTTAGTTTCAGGTGTACAACAAAGTGAATCAGTTATATATATATGCATATATTCATTCTTTTTCAGACTCTTTTCCCATATAGGTTATTACAGAATATTGAGTAGAGTTCTCTGTGCTATATAGTAGGTCCTTATTAGTTATCTATTTTATATATAGTGGTGTTTATATGTTAATCCCAGTCTCTTAATTTATCACTTGCCCCTACGTTTCCCCTTTGGGAACCATAAGTTCAATTTCGAGATCTGTGAGTTTGTTTCTGTTTTATAAATAAGTTCATCTGTATCATTTTTAAATTAGATTCCACATATAAGTGATATTGTATGATATTTGTCTTTCTCTCTCTGACGTATTTCACTTATGATAATCTCTAGGTCTATTCATGTTGCTGCAAATGGCATTATCTTGTTCTTTTTTATGGCTGAGTAATATTCCATTGTATATATGCACCACATCTTCATCCATTCCTCTGTCAATGGACATTTAGGTTGCTTCCATGTCTTGGCTATTGTAGATAGTGCTGCAATGAATATTGGGGTGCCTGTTCTTTTCAAATTATGGTGTTCTCCGGATATATGCCCAGGAGTGGTATTGCTGGATCATACGGTAGTTCTAAATCTAGTTTTTTAAGGAATCTCCATACTGTTCTCCATAATGGTTGTACTAGTTTACATTCCCACCAACAGTGTAGGAGAGTTCCCTTTTTCCCATACCCTCTCCAGCATTTATTGTTTGTAGATTTTTTGATGATGGCCATTCTGACCGGTGTGAGGTGATACCTCACTGTATCTTCATTTTGTTTGTTTGTTTCATACTGTGTGGTTTATTACTTTATATATATACATGAGTTAACTTTTTGGTTTCTTTTTTTTTAATTTTTTTTTAAAATTTAATTAATTAATTAATTAATTTATGGCTGTGTTGGGTCTTCGTTTCTGTGCGAGGGCTTTCTCCAGTTGCGGCGAACGGGGGCCACTCTTCATTGTGGTGCGCGGGCCTCTCACTATCGCAGCCTCTCTTGTTGCGGAGCACAGGCTCCGGACGCGCAGGCTCAGCAGTTGTGGCTCACGGGCCTAGTCGCTCCGTGGCATGTGGGATCTTCCCAGACCAGGGCTCGAACCCGTGTCCCCTGCATCGGCAGGCAGATTCTCAACCACTGCGCCACCAGGGAAGCCCGGTTTCATTTTTTTATAAACATTTATTTTTCTATCAGAACTCTTGATTATTAAGTGGAATATTCTTTTGATCTAAGGACCTACTGTATAATACAGGGAATTCTGCTCAATATTATGTAACAACCTAAATGGGAAAAGAATTTGAAAAAGAATAGATACATGTATATGTATAACTGAATCACTTTGCTGTGCACCTGAGACTATCACAACATTGTTAATCAACTATACTCCAATATAAATAAAAAGTTTAAAAAGTCATCACTAATTCTTAAACTACAGGACACCACACCAATAAACATGCTTCTAGTTACCTGATGACAGCTAGCTATAAAGCACAGTCTAGAGGAAAGTCAGTCGCTCAAGAACGCACTGCAATCCTTCAGAATCTCCCTGTGCTTCAAGCCCTTGTGTCTAACTGCTCACTGGGCAGTTCCTTCTGTATATACTTAAGTCCTCATTTTCCATAAACCCATTCTTGATTCCCTATTTTCTAGTCACTCAAGTGTGAAAATGTGCACTTATTTTCAAATCCTTTTCTTTCAACCCAGTAAGTTAATTTACATCCGTTTTATTTCTGAAAAACATACTTTCATTCATTTTTCCCCCCATTCCGTTGTTACTGACACTAATACATTCTGATCTCATATCTCTTGCCTTGACGATTTCAGTAGAGTCCTCATGGACTCCTTGATTCCAGTCTCTTCTCTTGACCAGTAACCCTCCATGTTGCCAAGAGACTTGTATTTTTAAAGGGATATCTGATCACTTTCTTCTCTGATCCAAAAAACCAGGATGCCTCATTGTCATTATGACACAATTCAAATTTAATAGCATGATGTTCTTTGCTCTGATCTGAAAACCATCATCAAATAAGTGTTGAACAGCATTTAATATGATTTTTCTTCTGCTATCAAGATTCTATGATATATTTGCTTCATATCCCCTTTATCTCTTACTACTCACTATAGGTACTGCTGACTTTATGCTTTGGCTATACGAGTTCTTTCCTAAATATGCACCATGATTCCCTGTCTCCATGGCTTTGTATCACTCGATCATTTTGATTGGAATATTCATTCATTCTACTCTTTTGTGTCAAAAATTGTATTTATTCTTCTTGGCAAAATTCAAATGACCATTCTTTTAAAAATTCTCCCAGGTGAAATTAGACAATTCTTCCCTCTATGTTCTTTTCACTGTTTTTCCCCCTCTTACATCAAATAAGTTTAATAATTATGTAAATGCCTATCGATGTTTCTTCTATTATATTCCTATAAACTTTGCCAGGTCAGATACAGGTTATTTTATCTCTCCCTCAGCCCTTAATCCCCTGTTTAACTAGATAATTCTTGCTCATCTCCTGGGTCTCAGTATAAGTATCTCTCCATAATTCGGAGTCTCCTCTGAGTCCCTAGAAAATGTTGATCTTCCAAAAAACATTTATGGCAACATGAACTTTTCCTTAATAGCATACAATACATGATTAATTGTTTAAAATCTTCATTGCCAGACTGTAAGTTACCTACTTCACTGCAGTATTCCCTGTAATCAGCCTAATGTTTGGCACATAAAAGGAATTCAATAAATATATTTTCAGTGAATGAATGAAACTAACTCTGTTTTGTTCACTTTTATAACTACAACAGGACCAAGCTTTATGCATTTGATAGATTTAGCATTTGACAAATGCAAGTCATGTAATGCAATTGGATTTATTGTCAAGAAGTCATATATAGGCTGATCACTCAATAAATGTTTCTTAGATGAGTGAGGAAATGAATGAATGAATACAGGCAGTCATATGGTATAACTGAAAGAATATTAGATAGAGAATTAGAAGGTCTTGGAGTGGTGGTACCACTATCTTACTGCATGGCTTTGAACAATTTACCCAACCACTCTTCGTTTGAATAACAAATCCTATACTATCTACTGGTAAAAATGAAGTAAAACATAAATGTAAGGAGTTTTCATGATACTATCGTTCCTAAGTTAAAAGGAAATGAATATGGAAAATGGCCCTTTAGACTATTCTGTTCTTCTCTATGCTAGGGAGATTGTTTTTTCCAGCTGTGTTGAAAAAGAAGATTGCATTCAGAGGGTTGGAATATCCTTCTTTGAAGAAGTGCAAATCACCTGCAAGATATAACTTTCTTCGTCACAAATATGAGCCTTAGGTTCCTTCAACACAAGAATCCCCATCCCCAAATATTGAAGATTTTAAACTAAAGGTTTAAATAGAGGTTTTTAGTCTCACACCAGAGCTGTGACCTTGCTCTGTATATTCCTTACCCTAACAGTTTATATATTTCTTAACCTAAGAGTCCATATATCTTATATATAGTTCATATATCAAATTCTATGAACTCTTCTAAGAGTTCAAGGATTTAGGAACTTCCTGAAATTCTAGGAAAAGCGTTGTGTGTATTTATATTTGGGGGGTATATTTAGCACAGTTTAAAAAATCAGGTTCTCAAATGTGTCAAAAACTTAAAAATCACTGGTATATAATTAAATGAGAAAATGTCCAAGAACCTGAAGAAAAAGAAACATTGAAGGCGAGCTTAACGATGGCAACAAATATAAAATCAGAGAATTTTGCAGAGACATAGAAGTAGAGGCAAGAAAACCCAGTCCTGCACTCAGGCCATATTGACTCAATTTACAACTTCTAATAATCTCTGTGATTTGATTTCCTAGCCCAAAGGAAATCAGAAGAACCAAATTAGAAGAGTGGTCTTTGAAAGAATATGGCTTGGTATTGGCTCTTCAGAGTTCATTTTTTCCTACCTAAGCATTTTATGCTCTTTGTATATCTAGTTTCAGCTGGTATTTTAATTTCACGTTTACAAAACTTATTGTTTTTAACATTTGTTCTTCTTCAGAGACATGTATATTGGATTTTTTAGCCATTTTCTATGTCTCTTATAATTACTCTAGTGTTGCAGTTCAAAGTTTGAAACTCATTGTTTTTTAGTTGATGTTTTGTTCTTATAATTTTTCTTTTGATATTTTCTTTTAAAAATTATATTATATTAGTTTCAGGTGTACAACATAATGATTCAATATTTGTAAATATCACGAAATGATCACCACAATAAATTTAGTTAACATTCATCACCACATGTAGTTACAAATTTTTTTCTTCCTTTAACATTCTTAAATGGCACTCTTCTTCCTTCCCCCACATCTCTTAGCTCAGTTAGGACGTGGAGTAGTGGTAGTCAATGAGTAAATGCCTAGGATAGCCTGCATAATACCTAGTCAACATGGCGTGGTTGAGTTTTTTCCTATTGATTTCTGCTTCCTGGTTGTGATGGAGCAAATAATGATTCTCTCAAGGACAAAATGGGGAAAACCAAAAATAGAGCCTAAAAATGATTCAGCATCCTAAACTTCCACTTCTGCTTTTGTTGCCCCGCGCTTTATATTGTCACCCCTAAATTTCTCTCTCCCTCTCTCTCTCTCTCTCTCTCTCTCTCTCTCACACACACACACACACACACACACACACACACACTATAATAATCAGGGTTCTCCAGAGAAACAGAATGAGAGAGAGACAGTGGAATAAGGAATTAGCTCTCATGATTATGGAGGCTGACTAGCCCCAAGGTCTGAAGGGAGAATTGGTGAGCTGAAGACCCAGAAGAGTTGATGGTATAGTTCCAGCCTTAATCTGAGAACCAAGAGAATGGTTGGTCTAGCCCTAGTTTGAGAACCAGCAGTCCTGAAATCCAGGAAAAGCTGATGTTTCTGTTCGAGCACAAAGGAAGGAAAAAGCTGATGTCTGAGTCTGAAGGCAGTCAGGTAGGATAAATTCTCTCTCACACAGGGAAGGATCAGTCTTTCTGTTCTATTCAGTCCTTCAACTGATTGGATGAAGCCCACCCACATTAGGCAGGGAAATCTTCTTTACTTAGTCTACAGATTTTTTTTTGAATTTCATTTTATTTTTTTATGCAGCCGGTTCTCATTAGTTATCTATTTTATACATATTAGTATATATATGTCAATCCCAATCTCTCAATTCACCCCACCACCACCACCACTGCCACCACCACCCCCCCCATTTTCCTCCCTTGGTGTCCATATGTTTGTTCTCTACATCTGTGTCTCTATTTCTGCCTTACAAACCAGTTAATCTGTACCAGTTTTCTAGATTCCACATATATGCGTTAATATATGATATTTGTTTTTCTCTTTCTGACTTACTTCACTCTGTATGACAGTCTCTAGGTCCATCCACATCTCTACAAATGACTCAGTTTCGTTCCTCTTTATGGCTGAGTAATATTCCATTGTATATATGTACCACATCTTCTTTATTCATTCGTCTGTCAATGGACACTTAGGTTGCTTCCATGACCTGGCTATTGTAAATAGTGCTGCAATGAACATTGGGGTGCATGTGTCTTTTTGAATTATGGTTTTCTCTGGGTGTATGCCCAGTAGTGGGATTGCTGTGTCATACGGTAATTGTATTTTTAGTTTTTTAAGGAACTTCCATACTGTTCTCCATAGTGGCTGTATCAATTTACATTCCCACCAACAGTGCAAAAGGGTTCCCTTTTCTCCACATCCTCTCCAGCATTTGTTGTTGTAGATTTTCTGATGATGCCCATTCTCACTGGTGTGAGGTGATACCTCATTATAGTTTTTTTTTTTTTTAATTTTTTTTATAGCTACTTTATTTATTTATTTATTTATTTTTGGCTGTGTTGGGTCTTCGGTTCGTGCGAGGGCTTTCTCCAGTCGCGGCAAGTGGGGGCCACTCTTCATCGCGGTGCACGGGCCTCTCACCATCGCGGCCTCTCCTGCTGCGGAGCACAGGCTCCAGACGCGCAGGCTCAGTAATTGTGGCTCACCGGCCCAGCCGCTCCGCGGCATGTGGGATCTTCCCAGACCAGGGCTCGAACCCACGCCCCCTGCACTGGCAGGCGGACTCCCAACCACTGCGCCACCAGGGAAGCCCTCATTATAGTTTTGATTTGCATTTCTCTAATAATTAGTGATGTTGAGCAGCTTTTCACGTGTCTCTTGGCCATTTGTATGTCTTCTTTGGAGAAATGTCTATTTAGGTCTTCTGCCCATTTTTTGATTGGCTTTTTTTTTTTTAATATTGAGCTGCATGAGCTGTTTATATATTTTGGAGATTAGTCCTTTGTCCGTTGATTCGTTTGCAAATATTTTCTCCCATTCTGAGGGTTGTCTTTTTGTCTTGTTTATAGTTTCCTTTGCTGTGCAAAAGCTTTTAAGTTTCATTAGGTCCCATTTGTTTATTTTGGTTTTTATTTCCATTACTCTAGGAAGTGGGTTAAAAAAGATCTTGCTGTGATTTATGTCAAAGAGTGCTCTTCCTATGTTTTCCTCTAAGTTTTATAGTGTCTGGTCTTACATTTAGGTCTTTAATCCATTTTGAGTTTATTTTTGTGTATGGTGTTAGGGAGTGTTCTAATTTCATTCTTTTTTTTTTTTAAATAAATTTATTTATTTATTTATTTTAGGCTGCACTGGGTCTTTTTTACTGCACGCGGGTTTTCTCTAGTTGCGAGAGCAGGGGCTACTCTTCATTGTGGTGCGCGGCGTCTTATTGTGGTGGCTTCTCTTGATGCAGAGCATAGGCTCTAGGCACGCAGGCTTCAGTAGTTGTGGCACGCAGTCTCAGTAGTTGTGGCTCACGGGTTCTAGAGCACAGGCTCAGTAGTTGTGGCACATGGGCTTAGCTGCTCCATGGCATGTGGGATCTTCTGGACCAGGGCTCGAACCCATGTCCCCTGCATTGGCAGGTGGATTCTTAACCACTGTACCACCAAGGAAGCCCATGATTTCATTCTTTTACATGTAGCTGTCCAGTTTTCCCAGCACCACTTATTGAAGAGACTGTCTTTTCTCCATTGTAGTTCCTTGCCTCCCTTGTCATACATTAGTTGACCATAGTTGCACGGGTTTACCTCTGGGCTTTCTATCCTGTTCCATTGATGTATATTTCTGTTTTTGTGCCAGTACCATATTGTCCTGATTACTGTAGCTTTGTAGTATAGTCTGAAGTCAGGGAGTCTGATTCCTCCAGCTCTGTTTTTTTCCCCTCAAGATTGCTTTGGCTATTCGGGGTCTTTTGTGTGTCCATACAAATTTTAAGATTTTTTTGTTCTAGTTCTGTAAAAAATGCCATTGGTAATTTGATAGGGATTGCATTGGATCTGTAGATTGCTTTGGGTAATATAGTCATTTTCACAATATTGATTCTTCCAACCCAAGAACATGGTATATCTCTCCATCTGCTTGTGTTATCTTTGACTTCTTTCATCAGTGTCTTATAGTTTTTCTGAGTACAGATCTTTTCCTCCTTAGGTAGGTTTATTCCTAGGTATTTTATTCTTTTTGTTGTAATGGTGAATGGGATTGTTTCTTTAATTTCTCTTTCTGATCTTTTGTTGTTAGTGTATAAGAATGCAAGAGATTTCTGTGCATTAATTTTGTATCCTGAAACTTTACCAAGTTCATTGATTAGCTCTAGTAGTTTTCTGGTGGCATCTTTAGGATTCTCTATGTATAGTATCATGTCACCTGCAAACAGTGACAGTTTTACTTCTTCTTTTCCAATTTGTATTCCTTTTATTTCTTTTTCTTCTCTGATTGCCATGGCTAGGACTTCCAAAACTGTGTTGAAAAATAATGGCGAGAGTGAGCATCCTTGTGTTGTTCCTGATCTTAGAGGAAATGCTTTCAGTTTTTCACCATCGAGAATGATGTCCGCTGTGGGTTTGTCATATATGGCCTTTATTATGTTGAGGAAGCTTCCCTCTATGCCCACTTTCTGGAGAGTTTTTATCATAAATTGCTGTTGAATTTTGTCAAAAGCCTTTTCTGCATCTATTGAGATGATCATATGGTTTTTATTCTTCAGTTTGTTAATATGGTGTATCACACTGATTTGCGTATATTGAAGAATCCTTGCATCCTTGGGACAGATTTAAATGTTAATCTTCTTTTAAAAAATACCTTCACAGAAACATCCAGAATAAAATTTGAGCAAGTAACTGTGCACCCTGTGACTCAGTCAAGCTGACACATAAAATTAACCATCAAACACCCCCCCTCCCGATTTAAGGCAGGCTTCAATGTCCCCAAGGCTTTCTGTTAGTTTTTATATTGATTTCTTACATCTATTCTTCTATCTTTCTTTTCTGAAATCTGAGGGGTTAATTTTGGTAGAGGAAGCCAGTAGCGCATGCTAATTTTCCATTTTTTCAGGAATCTCCTATTCACAATTCCTAAATTATTTATATTATCACCAGTACTTTTTTCCCTGTATCATAGAAAATTGCTTCTCTTTTTCAAAACTAACTTCTACTATTTCCATCTCTTTCCGCAGTCGCGATTATATTGTCCATTTCACCAACCCATTAGGGAATTGTACTTTGTATGTATGTATGCATATATATATATATATATATATACACACACACACACATATATATATATAAGCATGTATTGATTTCTACTGTATCTAGACCGATAAGAATATTCCTCATATAGGCACACCAAAAATGTTCATTGAATGAACAGCTAAATGAATGGATAATGAATGGATGAATGAAATTATCACCAAGTACAAATCTTTAATGTAAAAATCATGAAACATTATGCAAATGAGAAAGAAATGCATTTTATGAATGGTGGTAGAAAGTCATATAGTTGAGCTATGAAGAATTATAAAATACTTTCTAGTTTTAAAACACAAGATTAAACAACGGAAATTGCTGGTTCTTGTGATCACTTGTTATGTCTTATTATAGTTTCAAGTTATTCTCATTTATTTTATTTCAGTTCGTGTGTGTGTGTGTGTTTGTGTGTGTGTTTCTGTTCAATTTTTAACATGCTTCAACTAAATTTGGCTTGTGTCTATATGCTGGATACTAGGAAAGACTCTTAGAGAATTATTCCGTGACTTGTTCAGTCCCTAGGTAATTCAAAGATTCATTGTCACCTTAATTGAACAGCCATTCTTCTTTTTTACTTTTTCTTTCTTCTCCCACCTCCTATATTTTCCATCTATTCTTCTTTTTTCTTTTAGTAGGTAAGAGTGGGAGTTCTGAATTATTTTTGGAGCATTCAGTTCTCCTTGGGGAATTAGCCAGCATGCTTGACTTCCACGAACTCTCATAGTAAAACGATTTGACAGAATGTAAATTTAACCCCACTTTGGTAGCATCGCTATGTGGTTTCTTCAACAGCAAAGATCACATTTGATATTAGTTTGGTTTAGAAAACAATTTTTTTATGAAATTGAAAGAACATAAGCAATGAAAGTTAGAATATAAGTGATATTTTCAGTTATCTTAACCCTGCAGATTTATATAACTCTTGTATTGTTTATTTTTTAATTTATCTGAGATCCTCTTTTAAATAAATCTAACAGAAGGCTGTCCATCTCTTAACTAAGAAGTTCACTTTTCAAAAAGTTCAGCGCATATTTATTTGAGCACCTAGCATATGCCAATGTGCCAGGCACTATTCTAGGACCAGGGGATACAGCTGACATCATAAATTTTCACAGCATAGTCTTGTTATTCATTATTCATTAATTTCATTCTGATTTTATTTTTTTGTCCCAATTAAATGTACAAATAAAGAGTAACTTCTACCCTGAATTTTAGTTTATTCTAAATTTGATTTTCTTCAATTCATAGCTAAAATATATATTATTTCAAGCAAATTCTTGCTATGAAGTTTGATTTATGTTAAAAACACTTTTGTCAAATAATCTTTTTTCTTCTTTGACATTCTGAGTGTTGACAGAAGAGAATTTTCATCCATTCTGCATCCAAAAAATATTAGTCCTTCTTACATGTTGAGTGCTAGATGTAAGTTTATAAAAAGGTATATAATCAAATCAGAGATCTAATTCTAAAAGTTATGAAAACAGTTGTAACCCTAGACCTCAAAGAAGATCAATAAAAAGCAAACCACTCAGGATCAAGGGTGGAAAAATAAAAATTGTATATGATTGTGTTGTTTATTATCTTTTTATAAGATATAGAATCAAATGTTGTGTTGTACTTAGGGGCATTGTAACTTCAGATGCTATTCTAAGATAGCCTTGAGTTTTCAATAGCTTGTGAGTCATAAGATCCATGTAGAAAAATTCAAAACATAGGACATATGTGATATCCTTAAAAGAAGTTATTTTCACCCTGATGTAATAATATAAGGATATATACATATATAGCTCACATTTAACAGCTTTTGAAAATTGACTTCAAATTTCTTGACTCCACTAAAATTATTAGAGCTTCTTATTAGTATTACTGCAAAGGTCAACACTGTGGAAACTCAGCCTCTTCCAACAATAAGGCATTTCTAATAGAACTAGTATTTGCTTCTCTTGAGATTTGCACTAAAGAAATAATGACAAATAAGGCCAAATCAATCACTAAATATTTACTCAGTGCTTACGATGATGTTCTGGTAGATACTGTGAGTGATAAAATGGACGATAAGGCAGGCCCTGTCCTCAGGCATTTTATAATCGAGTTAGGCAAGCTATGACATGTGATACGCCACATTCAGAGAAATCTTCCAGAAAGACTTGATCAAGGAGATGGAGTGAGTTCTCCTTAAAGAGTAGGTACTCTTCACACTCTAAGTTCATTGAGAGAAGGAAGTATTTTGCATATGTTTTTCCATCTCCATGTGTGTAGAACAGTGCTTTGCACTCAGTAGAAACAAAAGAAATATTTTCTAACTGAATCCATATAAGTAAAAACAGCAAAAGAAGATATTCCCAAAAGACAGTGAACAAATAATTACAATAATAATTAAAATAATAATTGTTATTACAGCTAACATTTATTAGGTACTGCTCTAACTCTTTAAATGAATAGACTAATTTAATTTTCACAACTCTGTTGAAATAATAGCTATCACTATGCCTATGTTGCACTGAAGAGAAAACTGAGGCATAAAAATTAAATAACTTGTCCAAGGACATGCAGCTAGTTAGTGATTGAACCAGGACTTAATCCCAGGAGGTCTGGTTTCAGCATCTATGTTCTTAACCACCACACAATAATGTTTTGCAAAGCACTGTGGGTAATATGAAGAATGATTTGACATGATTACTACCTTCAAAGAGCTTAAAATTATATAAGTTCAGGCCATTTTAATAACTGAATAGTAATAACTACATAAAAATTAAAACTGTTGCAACTGATCTTGAAATGAGGAGCAAGGGCATAAATGATTTGTTTGGAGAAAGGGGAGATACTGAAACCTGGAGCACTCTGGGAAGACTTCCTCGAGGAAGAGGAACTTAGTCTTTAGAAGATGAATAAGATTAGACAGTTAGGAAAAAATGTGTGGAGCATATCCCAGAGAGAGGGCATATTATGAATCAAAGTAGGGTGACTCTAAGTAACCAAAGACTGTGCTCTGGAAAAAAATCCAAATTATTCCAGATTGTTTGGAATAATGATCATCTCTTTGAGAGTGGTGGATAATGGTCAGAAATGCCTGTTTGAAGCATATGGTAGAAGTGCCTGAGTGACAGGCTGAATCTCTGGCTCTTCCTGATCCTTCAAATCTGGTGACACTTGAATCTTTGGCAAAACAAGGAGACCCTGTGCCTGGAGTTCAGTGGCTTCCAGAAATTCATCCCAGATTAAACCCCAATACTCTGCAGTTTTATCATGTCCATGGATGGCTGGCACAAGTTAACTTTCTAATTCTTGATGCTCTGGAGACCTTAGACTTCTCAGCCTGAGGGAAATAGCCTTCCCTTCCTTCTGGCCATTCTTGAAGGCAAGCCACTCGCTTCTTTCCCTATCCACAGCACTTAGCAGGATCACTTCCCAAAGTTTAAGCATTTTCAAAAGAGAAGGAAGATACCTTCCATCCTTTTGCAAACATGCTCTGATGGAAAGGATCACAAAGTCTGCTTGGAAAAGACGAGTGAGTGCAGAAATGAAAGACAATAAAAACAGAGTTAGAATAAACAGACATGGGAGATTGGTTCAAGATGGCAGAGTAGAAGGATGTGCTCTCACTTCCTCTTGCGAGAACACTGGAATCACAACTAACTGCTGAACAATCATCGACAGGAAGACACTGGAATTCACCAAAACATATACTCCATATCTAAAGAAAAGGAGAAGCCACAATGAGACTGTAGGAGGGGTGCAATCACAATAAAATCAAATCCCGTAACTGCTGGGTAGGTGACCCACAAACTGGAGAACACTTATACCACAGAAGTCCACCCACTGAAGTGAAGTTTCTGAGCCCCACGTCAGGCTTCCTGACCTGGGGGTCTGGCTAAAGGAGGAGGAATTCCTAGAGAATCAGACTTTGAAGGCTAGCGGGATTTGATTGCAGGACTTCGACAGGACTGGAGGAAACAGAGACTCCACACTTGGAGGGCACACACAAAGTAATGTGTGCATCGGGACCCAGGGGAAAAAGCAGTGATCCCATAGAGACAGAACCGGACCTACCTGCTAGTGCTGGGGTGTTTCCTGCAGAGGCAGGGGGTGGCTCTGTGTCACCGTGAGGACAAAGACACTGGCAGGAGAAGTTCTGGGAAGTACTCCTTGGCGTGAGCCCTCCCAGAGTTTGCCATTAGCCCCACCAAAGAGCACGGGTAGGCTCCAGTGTTGGGTCGTCTCCGGCCAAACAACCAGCAAGGAGGGGACCCAGACCCACCCATCAGCAGACAAGCAGATTAAAGTTTTAGTGAGCTCTGCCCACCAGATCAACAGCCAGCTCTACCCACCACCAGTCCCTCCCATCAGGAAACTTGCACAAGCCTCTTAGATAGCCTCATTCACCAGAGGGCAGACAGAAGAAGCAAGAAGAACTACAATCCTGCAGCATGTGGAACAAAAACCACATTCATAGAAAGATAGACAAGATGAAACGGCAGAGGGCCATGTACCAGATGAAGGAACAAGATAAAAACCCAGGAAAACAACTAAATGAAGTGGAGATAGGCAACCTTCCAGAAAAAGAATTCAGAATAATGATAGTGAAGATGATCCAGGACCTCGGAAAAAGAAGGCAGGCAAAGATCGAGAAGATGCAAGAAATGTTTAACAAAGACCTGGAAGAATTAAAGAACGAACAAGCAGAGATGAACAATACAATAACTGAAATGAAAACTACACTAGAAGGAATCAATAGCAGAATAACTGAGGCAGAAGAACGGATAAGTGACCTGGAAGACAGAATGGTGGAATTCACTGCTGCAGAACAGAATAAATAAAAAAGAATGAAAAGAGATGAAGACAGCCTAAGAGACCACTGGGACAATATTAAATGCAACAACATTCACATTATAGGGGTCCAGGAAGGAGAAGAGAGAGAGAAAGGACCTGAGAAAATATTTGAAGAGACTATAGTCGAAAACTTCCCTAACATGGGAAAGGAAATAGCCACCCAAGGCCAGGAAGTGCACAGAGTCCCATACAGGATAAACCCAGGGAGAAACACGCTGAGACACATAGTAATCAAATTGGCAGAAATTAAAGACAAAGAAAAATTATTGAAAGCAGCAAGGGAAAAATGACAAATAACATACAAGGGAACTCCCATAAGGTTAACAGCTGATTTCTCAACAGAAACTCTACAAGCCAGAAGGGAGTGGCATGATATACTTAAAGTGATGAAAGGGAAAAAACTACAACCAAGATTACTCTACCCAGCAAGGATATCATTCAGATTCGATGGAGAAATCAAAAGCTTTACAGACAAGCAAAAGCTAAGAGAATTCAGCACCACCAAACCAGCTCTACAACAAATGTTAAAGGAATTTCTCTATGTGGGAAACACAAGAGAAGAAAAGGACCTACAAAAGCAAACCCAAAATGATTAAGAAAATGGTAATAGGAACATACATATTGATAATTACCTTAAATGTGAATGGATTAAATGCTCCAACCAAAAGACACAGGCTTGCTGAATGGATAAAAAAAAAGACCCATATCTATGTTATCTACAAGAGACCCACTTCAGACCTAGGGACACACACAGACTGAAAGTGAGGGGATGGAAAAAGATATCCCATGCAAATGGAAATCAAAAGAAAGCTGGAGTAGCAATATTCATATCAGATAAAATAGACTTTAAAATAAAGAATGTTACAAGAGACAAAGAAGGACACTACATAATGAACAAGGGATCAATCCAAGAAGATATAACAATTATAAATATATATGTACCCAACATAGGAACAGCTCAATACATAAGGCAACTGCTAACGGCTATAAAAGAGGAAATTGACAGTGACACAATAATAGTGGGGGACTTTAACACCTCACTTACACCAATGGACAGATCATCCAGACAGAAAATTAATAAGGAAACACAAGCTTTAAATGACACAATAGACCAGAGAGATTTAATTGATATTTATAGGACATTCCATCCAAAAACAGCAGATTATGCTTTCTTCTCAAGTGCACATGGAACATTCTCCAGGAAAGATCACATCTTGGGTCACAAATCAAGCCTCAGTAAATTTAAGAAAATTGAAATCATATCAAGCATCTTTTCTGACCACAACGCTATGAGATTAGAAATCAATTACAGGGAAAAAAAACATAAAAAACACAAACACATGGAGGCTAAACAATATGTTACTAAATAACCAAGAGATCACTGAAGAAATTAAGGAAGAAATCAGAAAATACCTACAGACAAATGACAATGAAAACATGATGATCCGAAACCTATGGGATGCAGCAAAAGCAGTTCTAAGAGGGAAGTTTATAGCTATACAAGCCTACCTAAAGAAACAAGAAAAATCTCAAATAAACAATCTAACCTTACACCTAAAGGAACTAGAGAAAGAAGAACAAACAAAACCCAAAGTTAGCAGAAGGAAAGAAATTATAAAGATCAGAGCAGAAATAAATGAAATAGAAACAAAGAAAACAATAGCAAAGATCAATAAAACTAAAAGCTGGTTCTTTGAGAAGATAAACCAAATTGATAAACCATTAGCCAGACTCATCAAGAAAAAGAGGGAGAGGACTCAAATCAATAAAATTAGAAATGAAAAAGGAGAAGTTACAACAGACACTGCAGAAATACAAAGCATCCTAAGAGACTACTATAAGCAACTCTATGCCAATAAAATGGACAACCTGGAAGAAATGGACAAATTCTTAGAAAGGTATAACCTCCCAAGACTGAACCAGGAAGAAATAGAAAATATGAACAGACAAATCACAAGTAATGAAATTGAAACTGTGATTAAAAATTTTCCAACAAACAAAAGTCCAGGACCAGATGGCTTCACAGGTGAATTCTATCAAACATTTAGAGAAGAGCTAACACCCATCCTTCTCAAACTCTTCCAAAAAATTGCAGAGGAAGGAACACTCCCAAACTCATTCTATGAGGCCACCATCACCCTGATACCAAAACCAGACAAAGATACTACAAAAAAGAAAATTACAGACCCATATCACTGATGAATATAGATGCAAAAATCCTCAACAAAATACTAACAGAATCCAACAACACATGAAAAGGATCATACATCATGAGCAAATGGGATTTATCCCAGGGATGCAAGGATTCTTCAATATACACAAATCAATCAATGTGATGCACCATATTAACAAGTTGAAGAATAAAAACCATATGATCATCTCAATAGATGCAGAAAAAGCTTTTGACAAAATTCAACACCGATTTATGATAAAAACTCTCCAGAAAGTGGGCATAGAGGGAAGCTACCTCAACATAATAAAGGCCATATATGAGAAACCCACAGCAAACATCATTCTCAATGGTGAAAAACTGAAAGCATTTCCTCTAAGATCAGGAACAAGACAAGGATGTCCACTCTCACCACTATTATTCAACATAATTTTGGAAGTCCTAGCCATGGCAATCAGAGAAGAAAAAGAAATAAAAGGAATAAAAATTGGAAAAGAAGAAGTTGTCATCTGTCTGCAGATGACATGATACTATACATAGAGAATCCTAAAGATGCCACCAGAAAACTACTAGAGCTAATCAATGAACTTGGTAAAGTTTCAGGATACAAAATTAATGCACAGAAATCACTTGCATTCCTATACATTAATGATGAAAAATCTGAAAGAGAAATTAAGGAAACACTCCCATTACCATTGCAACAAAAAGAAGAAAATACCTAGGAATAAACCTACCTAGGGAGACAAAAGACGTGTATGCAGAAAAATATAAGACACTGATGAAAGAAATTAAAGATGATACCAACAGATTGAGAGATATACCATGTTCTTGTATTGGAAGAATCAATATTTTGAAAATGACTCTACTACCCAAAGCAATCTACAGATTCAATGCAATCCCTATCAAATTACCAATGGTATTTTTTATGGAACTAGAGCAAAAAGTCTTAAAATTTATATAGAGACACAAAAGACCCCGAATAGCGAAAGCAGTTTTGAGGGAAAAAACGGAGCTGGAGGAATCAGACTCCTTGACTTCAGACTATACTATGAAGCTACAGTACTAAAGACAATATGGTACTGGCACAAAAACAGAAACATAGATCAATGGAACAAGATAGAAAGCCCAGAGATAAACCCACACACCTATGGTCAACCAATGTATGACAAAGGAGGCAAGGAACTACAATGGAGAAAAGACAGTCTCTTCAATAAGTGGTGCTGGGAAAACTGGACAGCTACATGTAAAAGAATGAAATTGGAACACTCCCTTACACCATACACAAAAATAAACTCAAAATGGATTAGAGACCTAAATGTAAGACCGGACACTATAAAACTCTTAGAGGAAAACAGGAAGAACACACTTTGACATAAATCACAGCAAGATCATTAATCTTTTTTGATCCTCCTCCTAGAGTAATGGAAATAAAAACAAAAATAAACAAATGGGATCTAATGAAACTTAAAAGCTTTTGCACAGCAAAGGAAACTACAAACAAGACAAAAAAAACCAACCCTCAGAATGGGAGAAAATATTTGCAATCGAATCAACGGACAAAGGACTAATCTCCAAAATATATAAACAGCTCATGCAGCTCAATATTAAAGAAACAAACAACCCAATCCAAAAATGGGCAGAAGACCTATATAGATATTTCTCCAAAGAAGACATACATATGGCCAAGAAGCACATGAAGAGCTGCTCAACATCACTAATTATTAGAGAAATGCAAATCAAAACTATAATGAGGTATCACCTCACACCAGTGAGAATGGGCATCATCAGAAAATCTACAAGCAACAAATGCTGGAGAGGGTGTGGAGAAAAGGGAACCCTCTTGCACTGTTGGTGGGAATGTAAATTGATACAGCCACTATGGAAAACAGTATGGAGGTTCCTTAAAGAACTAAAAATAGAATTACCATATGACCCAGCAATCCCACTACTGGGCATACACCCTGAGAAAACCATAATTCAAAAAGATACATGCACTCCAATGTTCATTGTTCATTGCAGCACTCTTTACCATAGCCAGGTCACGGAAACAACCTAAATGCCCATCAACAGACGAATGGATAAAGAAGATGTGGTACATATATACAATGGAATATTACTCAGCCATAAAAAGGAAACGAAATTGGATCATTTTTAGAGATATGGATGGATCTAGAGACTGTCATACAGAGTGAAGTAAGTCAGAAAGAGAAAAACTAATATCGTATATTAACGCATATATGTGGAACCTAGAAAATGGTACAGATGAACTGGTTTGCAGGGCAGAAATTGAGACACAGATGTAGAGAACAAACGTATGGACACTAAGTGGGGGGAAGCAGCAGGGGAGTGGTGGTGGTGGTGGGATGAATTGGGAGATTGGGATTGACATGTATACAGTGATGTGTATAAAATGGATGACTAATAAGAACCTGCTGTATAAAAAAATAAATTAAATGAAATTAGAAAAAAAAAGAATAAACAGACATTAACCCCTCACAGATGTATTTATTCATGAGTTTTATTAGAGGGTTACTTGTTGGTAGTTTATCACAGAGAAAGCGAAAAACCCAGATTAAATATCTTAAAGTATCCCTGATTGCCTTTCCGGAAAGACCCAGTTGCCTTCCCAGCATTCACATTGTTTTAAAACTATTTGGCATGCCTGGGGTTACTTATGTGGTACAGTAAAAATTTTTTTTAAAAAAGCTTTTGCCTGCTCTTGGAAGACAATACCATGCTAAATATAGTGCAATGCTCCTCAGCTCATAAAATCTGCTACGTGGCACAAACTTGAAGACATCCTCAAAAGAAATACGGCAGGAGATGTACATTGTCTGCTTTAGTCAAAACTGCCATTTTCCTTACAGAATTTTCCTGAAGTGGCTGGACATCAGCATTCCACATCCTGGCTGGGATTAAAGTGATTTTTCTATAAAAGGAGAGGAGGACAAAAGAAAAAGCAAAATGTGGTCCACAATGGAAAATGTGATCTTTAGCCACTGGGATAAAATTACATTGACGATGGGGGAGTAACTTTCTTCCTTCAAAGAACAATGTTTGATATTTGAACTAGACTGGTGATGAAGCTCGTAACTTGGGAGATAAATCAGGTTCAAATTTAGAAAAGAGTTTTCAGAAATTGCTTAGCAGGGTAGTTTTAGGGGTTAACGTATGAATAGAGGTTACATGCTGCCTGGTCTGTCTGTCCTGTGTTTGTTGGACAGAGATAATAAGGCCTGTTCCCCTTGGTAGCACATACGAAGAAATTTAAATTCTGTCATAATTATTCGTTCTAAATTCTGTGACATTTCAGGATCGAGGAAATGTTCAAATTGTGTCTAGTTTCTGCCTCCCTTCCCTCTTTATGTTGATTTCTACATCTCCTCCTATTTATCTCTTTTGTGCATCGCATATATTTCACTATGAACTCAATTTTGCGGGTGAAAGGCCACAACTAACTGTTTGCATGCCTTATCTCTGCCTTAGAGAGTGGTAACTCACAAATGAGCCAGCTGCACCTACTGTACATAAAACAGCAACATCACTTTGATCTCTCCATTAATGTGCTAGGTTTAGATTACTCTGTGAGCAAAAGGGGTGAAAGGTGGTGGGAAACTATTTTAACTAACTACTGGGGGCAGTGTTTATTCATGGTGCAGATTTTTAATGGGAAAGATGGAACATGAAAGCTTGTCAAATGTACTGCTCAGAGAGTCTGACAACACAGAATATTTTTACAGATGAAAGGTGAGGAATCTCCAACTTCTCAGTGTAACATAAATTGTATGGAAAAAAGTAAGACATAAAAAAGCCAGATAGAAAACTATCTATATTCCCTTACGGCTGCATGAAATCCTGCCACAAAACCAGAGGACTATTTCAGAGATGCATTTGTCCAGTGCAAAGAGGGACATGGTGAACATTAAAAATATACACTTTGAGAAAGATTCTCATTACATTTATAATTAATGTAATATTGTTTTAGCAAGAACTAGGTATGTTTACCAAAAACTATTCCAATGTCGTGACAAGGTAGAAACTCAGAAATATCCAAGGATAATATTCTCCACAATTGGAAGAGTGAATTTATCTTGCCCCTCCAATCAGACTATAAGTCCAATTATGTTTAATTCAGAAATAGCTTGAAATTCTGCCTTTGCCTTTGATGAGACCTTCATCTTTCCCTTCTTGGCTCACCACAGCCTTGCCCTAAAGCAGATTCTCAATCTTTCTTTCTCAAATACTGATGTACTTAGTATACTTCTGCCGGTTACGGTGGCTTCCTATGAGAGTGTTTCTCAGGTAGAGAAGTGGAAAGTACAGGAGGTGCATGGGAATCTCTGGAGTAAACGGTGTGTTTTTTTTTTTTTTTTTTTTTTTTTTTTTTAATTTTTGGCTGTGTTGGGTCTTCGTCTCTGTGCGAGGGCTTTCTCCAGTTGCGGCGAGCGGGGGCCACTCCTCATCGCGGCGCGTGGGCCTCTCACCATCGCGGCCTCTCCCGCTGCGGAGCACAGGCTCCAGACGCGCAGGCTCAGCAGCCGTGGCTCACGGGCCCAGCCGCTCCGCGGCATGTGGGATCCTCCCAGACCAGGGCTCGAACCCGTGTCCCCTGCACTGGCAGGCAGATTCTCAACCACTGCGCCAACAGGGAAGCCCAACTGTGTGTTTTAAAGAAACTTCCAAGATGGTTTTGACATGCCCACAATTTTCTAACTCATGCCTAGGAGTCATTAGTGTTAAATTATTGAGCCCTTTATAATCTGGCTATAATGCATTTCATTAATTACATCAGCAATTATGAACTCTGTATTTTCAGAATCTCACCTTATATATATTATTCTATCTCTTGGGAATATCAGACTCCACCTACCTTATTTTCTCTCTCCCTAGCACATTTCTGTTTCCTTTGAAATTCCAAGCTCGAAATTGGTCCTTGAGTGAAGATTTCTCCATCGATCCCCCAAAGACTTAGTTGTTCCTGTCCTAGATACTTCCACAGCAAACATGATAATGACTCTGAAAATGAATTGTTCTATTCTAATTTGTCTGTTAAAATAGCTGTCTTCCCAACTCTACCACCAGATTGTGGGCCAGGATATTTATTCATCTTTTAAGCCCTAACTTTAAATACAGTGGCAACTACATTACAGGTGATGAATAAATGATTATTTGTACATGTGTGTACTTTTCATTTATTTACTGATAAATTATTTGTCTGTGTATATAGATATGGTAACATATACAAAGCTTAAGTGCAGAGGTCAATAATTTTTATATTGCATACCTCCATGTAAGTACTACTCAGACGAAGGCATAGAACAATTCCAACATCCCAAAAGATTCCCTCCTGCCCCTGCCTAGTCGACACCTTCTCTGCACCACCAGTTCTATTCTAACTCTTATGCAGTAAATTAATTTTACTGATCTACAACTACATATGGACTCTATAAATTGAATCACTTAGTATTTAATTTTCTGGAGTCTGACTTCTTTCATTAGGCACATTCTTGAGATTCATCCATGTTGTTACATGTTCATTTTTTTGTATTGTGGTGTAGAATTCCATTGCATAAATATGTCATGAATTTTTTCACTCTCTTCTTCATGAACATATGAACTATTTATAGTTTTTCCTTTGTATGAACAATGTTACTATTAATATTTTTGTACCTATTATTTCTTGTGGAAATTTACACGTCTTTTTTTTAGTATATACCTAGGCATTAGATTGGTGGGTCATTTGATAGGTACAGGATTAGCTTTATAATATATTATTACTTCCTAAAAATGCCTGGGCCAATTTATACACTCCAAAGTTAAATATAAGAGTCCCAGTTGCTCCATATCCTTGCCAACAGTTAATATTGTTAGTCATTGATTTTAGCCATTCTGGTGGTATTATAGTGGTGTCTCCTTGTAGATAGAGTCTACATTTATGTCCTTAATGACCAATGATGGTGAGCAAGTTTTTATATACTTATTGGTCATTTGAATATCATCTTTTGTAAACTGCCTCTTCAATTCTTTTACACATTTTTAGTTGGGTTGTTTGTCTTTTTTCTATTGAGTTTTTAGAGTTCTCTATATATCTGCATGCAATATCTGAATGCAATTCCTTTATCAGAGGTATTGCAAATATATTTTCTCAGATGTGGTTTGCCTTTCTTTTGATGAACAGAAGTTCTTAACTGAGTCAAATTTATTATTTTTCCTTTATCTATTAGTTCTTTTCATGTTCTTTTAAGAAAACTCTATCTCATCCAAGTTCATGAAGATACTGTTTTGTGTTCTTCCAGAAATTTGACTGTTTAATTTTCAAATTTAGGTCTAATATCCACCTCAAATTAATTTTTCTGTTAGGTGTGTAGAAAGGTTCAAGGTTTGTTTATATCCCATAGAAATATGCAATTGCTGCAGAACCATTTATTGAAAAGATCATCTTTACTCCCACTAGCTTGTATTGGTAACTTTGTAGTAAATTGGGCAACCATATATGTGTTGGTTTACTTTTGGATTGTCTATTCTAAACCATTGGTAAGTTTGTCTTAATTACTGTATTTTAAAATCTGGTAGAGCAAGTCTTCTAACTTTGAACTTTATTAAGATTATCTTGAATATTCTAGGTCCCTAGTTTTTCATGTAAATTTTAGAATCAAGTTTTCAATTCTCACCTCCCCAACAAAGTTCTAAGTTTCAATGGAATAATATCAAATCAATAGATTTTAATTTGGATAAAAACACTTTAAAATATACAGAACTATTTAGATTTCTATTTCTTCTTGTGTCAGTTTTGATAACTTGTGTTTTTCAAGGGTTTGTTTCCATTTCATTGATTTTTTTAAAAAATTCATGAATGGAAGTTTCTTTAAAAGTTACTTTATCCCATTTTAATGTCTTTGCAATATATAGTTTCTTCCTTTTTTCACTTTAGACAGTGATAATTTATGTTTTTTACTCTATCGCCCCTTTTTTTTGGTCCCTCTTACTAGTAGTTAATGAATTTCATTAATCTTTTTGAAGTACAAACTTTTGGCTTTGTTGACTGTCTCCATTGTATGCCTCTATTGTCTGCTCTTAATTATTTTCTTCCTTCTACTTTCTACTACAATTTAGTTTGCTGTTCTTTTTCTCAATTTTTGAGGTAGAAGCTTAAATTATTGATTTTAGACAATTCTTTTCTGATATATGCATATAATTCTTGGTAAGCCTGCTTTAGCTGTATCCCATAAATTTTGACATGTTGTATTTTTATTATCATTTAGCTCACAATATTTTCTAATTTATCTTGTGATTTATTCTCTGAATCAAGGCTTATGTAGAAGTGTTGCTTAATTTCTAAATATTTAGGGTTTTCTAGTCATCTATCTATTATTCAGTTCTAATTTAATACTTAAATGATTAGACTATGATTTAAATCCTTAGGAATTTTTCAAGGCTTATTTTAAGGACAGATTATGGTCTATTTTGGTAAATGTGTTATATGCACTAGAAAAGAATATGCATTTTGTGGTTGTTGCATATAATGTTCTATATATATTAACCAGATAAATTTGGTTTTGTCAGTTCTTTGAATCTTCTTATTGAAATGACCATACCAAAGGTCATTTAGATTTTCTCTTATGTTATAGTCCAGGATTTTTACACTTAAGTCTATGATTCATTTTGAGTTAATTTTTATGAAGGGTATAAGATCTGTATCTAGATTCTCTCTTTCTTTCTTTCTTCCTGTCCTTTTTTTTTGCATGTGAACATCCAGCTGTTACAACACCATATGTTGGAAAGACATTTTTTTTTTCCATTGAAGTGCCTTTTCTCCTTTGCCTAGTCATTTGTTTGGTGTTACCTGGCAAGAACATGGCCTTGGCTCAAAAGCTGAGTTGTGTCCTTAAAGCATCACAGGTGGAGGCTGTCAGCTAACTATACTCAACACAACTGAATGGCAAGTCCTTCTTGAAGGGAGATCAGAGAGGAACAACTCCATGACTATCAAATTTTTGGTTTAAGGGTCTCAGGCTTCCCCAGCAAGGGTCCTAACCTTGGCATAACAGAACTGACTTAGTTGAGCACTCTACACTCCTTTCCAGCAGTTGCTCTCAGCTAGGCATCCTGGAAGCTCCCTCAGTGCATGGTTGGTCCAGGAGTTATCCAAGGTCCTGATAGGTGATTGTGGTGCTCACTCCCGGGCCTCTCTTTCGTGGGTTGTAGGCTTGCCTCCGTTACTGTTGAATACTCACAAACAGTTCCCTTATACATTCATTTTTCCCTTATAATTTTTTTTCTAGGTTTTCTATTTGTTTATGGTAGGAATTAAATTACAAGACTAGGTACTCTATCATGGCCCAAACTGGAAGTCTCTTAGTAAATGATTGTTGAATAAATAGATTTGTTGAGTTGGAAGGAATTCTGGTATATCCTGATAAAAATGTTGAATAGGCATTGGGAGTCATCTGTATATTGGTAGTAGTTAAAGAAGCTATAAGGGTGTTGATATTTTCAAGGAAGATTATACAAGGGCCAAAGAAAGAAAAATTTTAAAAAACAAAATCAAGGAACAACAATATTTAAAGGATACCAGATTAAGAGAATCCAGAAAAGGCTGAAAATGGGACAGAAACATAAATATTTTATTTAGGCACTCTGTTGCACTTTAAATTAATTAAGTACTTATTGAATTTTTAAAAATAATTTGTATGACTAACAAAATAGGGATTGCATGGATTTGTGGGTGAATCAAGGATTAGGGTTCAATGAGGAAGAATTTCTAAGAAGAGTAAGAGTTTTGAGTTGAAGACTAATTGGATTAAATCATTATGAAATGGGATAGATGTGGAGAAAAGGGTTAATTCAGTCATCAGCTGAGCATGAGCAGGATTAAGGCTTTGCTGCTGGGAGGCACACGAGGAAATCAACCTGAAAAATATCAGGGTGGAAGAAAAGGAGCAATGGCTCCCGAAATTTTGTGCTGATAGAGATTTGGGGCAAATCTGTAGTTGAAAACAGATTCAGGGGACTTGCCTTGAGGTTGCATTTTAAGTCTGTAACATAGATCAGAGAAAGTAATATTAAGTTGAAAATTTCAAACACACATTTGCTGATTCTCTTATTATTTAAGAAATTATTTAACTTGAGATGACTTTGGGAGGCTACTAAGGATTTGGAAGACCTTTAGTTCTCTCCAACTTCATCCCAAGCTATCCTGATTCTGCTAATAAAATGCATTAATGCATTAAGTCTGATTGTTAAGGTGAGTATATGGTAGTGCATATCCAGGTGGATACACATGGTAGTTAGTGAAAGGCACACAGTTGGACAGAGAAAGACCCATGGCCATCTATCTGTCTATGGCATAACAAGTGCTCCAATGATGGAAGTGTTCATCAAAATAGAATGGCAATAAGCAAGATAAACTATATTGTATTACCAATAGGGGGCTCTGTGGCTTTGCAATAGAATTGTACTCATTCATTTAAATTCCCCTGTTCCCATGACCCATACAGTTTTCTCTGTTAATTAACAACTGAGTTCTTCTATCCATCCATCTCTTCTTCCGTCCTTCCATTCTTTCATTTAGTGTCATTCACCTGCATTCTTCATTAGTTAACAGTGAAAATACTTGGAAGGCAAATAGCTCTACGGTTTTCTCTCCACCTCATTGGAATTGCGGGAACTCTTACTGAGTGGTGAGGGTTAGGGTAATGAAACTTGGAAAAATGCCATCCTAGGATCCCTCTGTGCTACCAATATGCAAATAATTTAATAGTAATGCAGTCAAGAGTTCCCTGAGTAAAGACTCTCCATTTTCATCACTGTTGGTAAGTGCCAAGAGGGACAGATGAGAATAAGTTATAGCCACATTGTGACATGTAATAAATCTTCCAAAAGAGGTTTACACGTACTCAGCTCTTTGGCTTTTATCCTGTGTATGACACTTCTGTTTGCTTTGCATCTAAGCAACAGAAAGTAATCAGTTTCTAAGAACTTAATTACTGGTTGCACGGATAACCCTTAGGGTGTGTGTGTCCAGTCACTTGGGCCTCCTTCTACATCTCTCATCACAAAAAGCAATATGCTTCCCTCAGTGCTGGCCTTTCTGCAAAGCAAGGTGGTTCATTTCTTCTTCAAGGGGAAGACAAAGGGCTGCTGAAACAACAGAATAATACATCGAAATTGCCCTTCCTTGGGAACATGAGCTGCTAATAGTTCTTGATGACTGAAACAAAGAAAGAGTCCTAGGGCTAGAAATCACTCAAGAACGGAGCCTTGATAACAGTCAGCCGCTGAGAGGTAGAAAGTGTAAGGAATTCTAGGGAGAGGAGTGAGAAAATACTGTAACAGTCTTGCAAAACCCAACTCTGAATCACACTAGTATTTCAATAAGACAAGTTTAAACTAGTCACACTCCCACCTCTTAACCAAACTGTTAACACAATTTAACACACTTTCAAAAGGGCACCCCTAGGATGTGCTAATGAAGTCACTTTCTTCTCAGCAGGAGTCAATGGTCTTTTCCCTCTTTGTTGAGCTCTCTTTGATCAGGCTTACAAAATACTCAAATATCTTGTCAATCCTGAGGGGTGGTTAGTATGTTTTGCAAATATATCTCTGGGGAAACTGAGGCATAAAGGACCAATCTAAAGTTCAAAAGTAGTATAATTATTAGAGTTTGCATTGATTTGCTGTCCCAGCTTTTCCCTACTGCTATTTAACTGCTGTGAAATAAATAAATACTGTTCAGGAATTACATCTTTTAAGTTTACAAATAATTTGGAAAGGAACAATAGCTGTGAAGAGCTCTGTAATTGTTAAACACTGAACAAACATATGAAGTATTAACATTTCAGTTTTCAAAATTACATTGCAAATTGTTTGAACTGGACTTCAAAACAATTTTTTAAATTTATTTTTTAACTATAAGTGGTAATGGATACATTCTAGAAACCAATGGATATATATATTTAAAGCAACCGAACAATTAATTATTTTCAGTATAGTTTCAAGATTAAAGCAGTCTCTTAAAAGGCATTGTTCCACCCAGGTAGCTCCAAAGACAGAAACTACAGTCTTTTAGGCTAGGAGAGTGATGTGTACAGTACAGGGGTGTTTATTTTTCTATTCTTTAAACTGCACACACGTAAAAGTATACAAAATATACTTTTTATATGTATTATACATTTCCAAATAAAAAGGAATTTTCAAAAAGACTATGTTCCATAGCTGAAATCTTAAAATGAATTGAGCAGAGATGATGCATTTAGCATTCATAAAAGTTTCTTACAAGATTTTGTAGAAGAATTGCCCATTATTCTGTTTGACAACAGACCTATGAATTTTGGAGAAATACAAAAAAGAGGACCTGTAAAAAAGAAAAGAGTCCTTACACTGAACTATATAATATACAGATTACTACCTGTAATTTTTTTATGAGCATCTAGATTTTGGTGGCAAAGGTTTTAAAATTTCTTACTGCTCTTATAAACCTTTGTGATTATCTGACAATGATTCATGTAATATTATTCTATATCTGACTTTGGCTGTTACCCATTACACCATGTTAACATATTTCAATAAGTAATCAATTTGGTTTCCAGTGTGCTGATTTGATTCAGCTTTCATTACTTGCCTAGTATTTATTTTTTAGGCATGTTGTCCATCTTAGTCTAGGGCTGCCCTTTTTGCATTAGCCATTTTAGGATAAAATACTTAATAAGATTTGCATTTAAAAAATGAACTAGAGGAACTGGACCCCCTCCAGCCAGAACAAGTAATTATGTCATTTGTATTGCAAAGCAAGAGTGGCTATAAGCAATGGTATACTTTTTTAAAGATTGATAACCTTAAGCAGTATTATATTACACATAAAATGGCAGGCCTGACAGAGGAACTAAACGTGGGCAGTGTACAAAATCCTGAAAACCGTAGAGAGTCAAAAAGTTTTTACTTTGTCTTACGATGAACTACTCAATTAGAAGTAGTTATTTACAGTTTATATCTTTATTTTGTATTATATCTCTGTGTCATACATTGGACTTTCCCTGAGTGAACCCTACGTGTATGTGGATAGCAAGAGTGCCACATCATACACTAGTGAATGATCTCAAATTCCACGTCCTAATATTCAGAGGCCCAACTTAGATTGTGTTGATACGAAGTGGCCAAATAACATTAAACCTGTTTAATTGCCTTGTGATCACTTAGGAGGCACTCAATCTGCCAAGCTGAAATTTTCCATTGTTGATAATGACTCTGAAAGCTGGAAATGCTATTAATATTACTACCACTGCTAAGAAGAATACAATATGCCTTTATTGAGCATTTCATACTCAACACTATGCTCCAAATGCTGTGTTAAGTACTTTACACACCTCATCTCATTAATCCTCCCCACAACCTTGCAAGGTTGTATTATTATTAGAAGAGATGAGGATTCTGTTTATGGAGGTTACATAATAATCCCAGAACCACCAGCTATTAAAGCCATAGAATTGGGATTTGAACCCTGTCTAGTTTAACTCTGGAGCTGGTGTTCTTAATCACTATGTCTTATTTATATAAACTAAAAAATCTTTTAGAAAATATCCCGAAGATATTTTCCTAACAGAAGCAGCTACGACTACATTCCAGTGAATGATGGGGCATTAAAATGTTCTGGTCCTGAACTTAGATCTTTTCAACTAGAAGTGGTCCCCTAGTAGTTTTAGAGGGGAAGGATTTATGATAAGATGTGCCTAAATGATCAATTATGGTCTTTCTGTAGGACAAAAGTATACATACTATGCTATTTTGTAGGCATTGGTCAACTAGATATTTCTTAAATTTAACAAAACTGTTCTAAACCTTACCCTCACAGCGTTCACAGAAAGGGAAACAAAAAGAAATGCAAGGCAAATGGGAAAAGCAGTCTCACAAGAAAATCAAATTCCACAGAGACAACTAGCCAGTGTGATATGAACCAAGAATGCTGACCGGGAAAGCTTCTTCTGCACTTCTCATGGGCTAAGGAAACACATTTAGGGAGTTAAAAACTGAGAGGAGCAATCTAGAGATAGCAACATCCTCTTAGACTTCAAAGAGAAGGAAATATATTTAGGGACCTTTCTGGTGTAAAAAGCCATTATAATTTTGAAGCTTTGTTTTCCTTACTCTTCTCAATTGGACACGCTAATATTCAGTCATTGAATTCCATGGTTAATTGCTCAATATTTCAACCAACAGTCTACTTGAAACAATCAATCGATCAAATAAGTTTTCTGGTAGTGTATATTCTTCATATCTACAAATACATATAAATGTATATGTATTTGTATTATAATTGAAGCTAAGCATTTTCTAGTTAATTATGGAATAAGAAGAATCAGTTTCCTAGGGCTGCCATAACAAAGTACAATAAAATGGATGGCTTAAACAACAGAAATGTACAGTCTCACAGAATGAAGGCTACAAGTCTGATGGAAGGAATGGGAGTTTGGGATTAGCAGATGCAAACTATTATATACATTGGATAGAACTGTTAAACAACAAGGTCCTACTGTATAGCGTAGGGAACTATATTCAATATCCTGTGACAAACCATAAAGGAAACGAATATGAAAAAGAATATATATGTATAATTGAGTCACTTTGCTGTACAGAAGAAATTAACACAACATTGTAAATCAACTATACTTCAATAAAATAAAAAAAGATGTCAACTAGACTGGTCCCTTCTGAGGCCTGTGAGGAAAAATCTCTTTTGTTCCTCTCTTCTCACTTCTGGTAGTTTGCTAGCTCTCGTTGATGTTCCTTGGCTTTTAGAAGTATCAGCTCAATCTCTGCCTTCATCTTCACATGACATTCTCCCTGTGTGCATGTCTATCTCCAAATTTTCCACTTTTATAGGGACATCAGTCACATGGATGAGAGGCCCATCCTCCTGCAATAACATTACTTCTGCAATTATGCTGTTTTCAGATAAGGTCACACTAAGAAATTGGAAATTAAGATTTAAACACAGGCATTTGGAAGAGACATTGTTCAACCCAGACCATAAGTTTAACTTTGAAAAAAAAAAGGAATGTTTAGTATCATAAAATATTAGCATTGGAAGGAACTTTAGAAACCCATATTAATCTTCCACATGAGATTACCTGAGCTCAGAAATGAAGTGATTTCTCCACCTACCAATCGCATAGCCAGTGGCAGAGCTGAGACTGGAATTCAGAGACCACGTGCAAACACGATGCACTCCCTCCCACCCAGGCGGCAGCTTACTGGTAATAGTGCATTGGTATAAATTATTTCATTTAGAAACTGACTTTTTTCTAATAGGCAAATTAAATTGCTAAATAACATTTTTAAAGTTGGGACTCCATAGTTCACATACTTTAAGTAGAAAATTCTGGAAGCTTACAAGAACAATATTTTAAATAATTAAATAACAATAATTTAATCTCTCTCCAATTCATCTATTTCCAATAACACTTAGATAACAAGGGCATTGTACAAAACTCTCTACTTCACTCTCTCAATTTATCTTCATCGTAACCCCAAAAGCTAAGTGCAATTATTCTCATTGTAAAGATGAGAAAAGGAGAAAGATGTCAAATAAGTTGACAGAAGTCATGCAGATAAGTTACACAGCTAGGAATCAGACAGGTCTACTTGACCTTAAAGTGCTTTCTTTTTCAACTATGACTAAGCTGTCTCATGTTTTGATTGTTGATATCATAAAATAACCTGTAAAGATGTAGTGAAGAAGAGATGAGGGATAAATCATTTTACATATAATTTTCCTATTGGAAAAAAATGGCCCCATGTGAGTAAAAATGTACCTTAGGTAAGAGTGTGTAAAGAAGAAATTCAGGGCACCAAAGTTGATTTATTGATAAAACTTGTAGTTAATATTAAAAAATGGTCAATAAATTTAAATAGGCGAAGAGGAAAGAGTGGGGAGATTTGAGAACCAGGAAAAGATGGTGTCAGATGTCTCACATTAGGAAAATATGAAGGCAGAGAGTTTATTGAACTAAATGTCTATATTGGAAACAAAGCTTACTCATATTTGTACCACCAGTCCTTAATCTGCAGTAAATGATTAATAAGTAGGTATAAATATGATGGAATGAAAACTTTGATATTGGCTACAGGAAGGCATTTTTCATAGAATTTTGAGGACAATAATTTGAGGATAATAATCTATCGTACTGGTTTGAAAAATGGATCCATGCAAAGGAGAATAAAAGCCAACATTAACTGAACACCTTCTGTGTTTCAGGGACTGTTTTAAAGAGTTTATAGACAACATTGCATTTTTCCCTTAACAAATTTATAATGTGGGTGCTATTTTTTAATTTTTATTTTATATTGGAATATAGTTGATTAACAATGTTGTGTTAGTTTCAGGTGTACAGTAAAGTGATTCAGTTAATACATATACATATATCTATTCTTTTTCAAGTGTGTACTATTTTTGATCTCCATTTTATAAATGAGGAAAGTGAGGTTTAGAAGTCATACAGTAAAGGGTCCACTGGATTATACAGAGCAATGTCACTCTTCTTTTTTTCAAGGTAACATTGGTTTATAGTATTATATAAGTTTCATGTTTATAACATATTTTGACTTCTGTATTCACTACAGTGTGTTTACCACTAACTTTCATTTCTATCGGTCACCATACACTTGACCCATTTTTCCCTCTCCCACTCCCATTCCACTCTGGTAACCACTACTCCACTATTCTCTGTATCTATGTGTTTGTTTTCATTGAATTTGTTCATTTATTATTATTATTCTTTTATATTCCACATATGAATGAAATACATTATTTATCTTTCTATGCCTGACTTATCTCACTTAGCATAATACCCTCAAGGTCCATCTATGTTGTTGCAAATGGCAAAATTTCATCTTTTTATGACTGAGTAGTATTCCATTGCATATATACCACATCTTCTATATCCATTTATCCATAAATGGGCACTTAGGTTGTTTTCATATCTTGGCTATTGTGAATAATGCAGTGAACACAGGGGTGCATGTAATCTTTTCAAATTAACTTCAGATAAATACCCAGAAGTGGAATAGCTGGATCAAATGATAGCCACTGATATCATCAAGGAGGAAGAAATGATACAAGAAGGAATTTAATTTAGCTCTTTTTGCACCTATTGCAGCACATGGTAGGTATTTAATAAATGTTGGATAAAGTGAACAGAAATTTTAAATTTTATTACGGATTGGGTGCATGGAAATGCTGAATAGCATAGGGGAGTCCTCAGGGGATAAAGCAGATGACGTTACAGAATGAAAAGAAACAACAGAATCAAGAAGCCTCATCAAGTGAAATATAGTCTATGAATGAGCATGGATAAATAAGGTAACTGTGTAAAAAGAGAAATACTTCATCATCTATTGCTATGTCTCATCAGATCTTAAATTCCAAGAATATGTGTAAGAAAATTAAGTTTATAATGGTCACGAAACTCATGTAAAATTTTCTTATCCATGAAGTTTATATATTTCGCAATTGTCTATTTCCAAAATGTTCAAATATGAACTATATTGTTAATATTGTATAACCATAAAAATGTCAGCAGTAAGTTATTAAAACAGAGTAGGTGATGGGTGAATTACTATAGTGTGTGTGTGGAGAGTTATATTGAATTATTAACTGCCAAAAGATTTTTATTTGTTTGATAGTAAAATACATAAACAACTGCCTTAATATATGGACAAGTTTAAAAGTATGGGCAGCTGTTCACTTTACATTTCAAATATAAACACATTTATTTCACATTTATTGAGTTTCTATTATGTGTGAGATATTGTGCCAGGCTCCATGATGTCTTCCTATTTTTAAAATAAAAAAAGTTAAAAACCTTCTAGTTACAGTTTGTTAAACTTTGTAAACCTTAGAAACACTTAGCTTCACTATTTTCTCCCAATTGAAGAATTTTGATATCCACTTCTTTTAAATGAATATAAATCTTTGCCAAATATTTTCTGAATGTTAGATGAAATTTCTTACAGGCTCAAACCATTAATCACTATGTTTATCATTAAACCTTAGAGGCTGAATGAAATATATATTCTCCATCTTTTTTGAGAAAATCGATAGTATGCCTTTAAACCTTAGTACCAATCCAAAGATAGCTATTTTAGTAGATTGCCAAAAAATTTTGTCCAAGTACAGAAGCCATACCCTCTCAGACAATGGACCTAACTCACACTGATTTAATAGGTAGATGGGATTATGTGAAGATAAACTTACCAAAGGAACATCAGTAGTTGTTTCTGTAGTAAATGCCTTTTTCAATCACTGTCTCAGTAGAGGCAGAGGGTCCAGGAATAACATTAATCTAATTCAGTCTTTTGGAAATACTCTCAATTAACACATGAACTTAGTCACCTCCCCTGCATACTCCTTAATCTACATTCTCTAACTCATAAATAGTGATATCAGCCTTCCAGTTTTTCCAAAGTGGAAACCTTCAAGCTATTCTTGAGTCCTCTCCTTCTCCATAGCCAATCAAAGGTGAAGTTCTGTCAATTCAGCTTCTGAAAACTGATGACTTCATTTCCTTCTCCACTTCTTCCTTAATTCAAATGCCCACCTCCTAACCTGCACGAGTGCAGGAGTCACTACCCGCCCTCCCTCGCTCTGGCCCACTCTGCCCTTCCAGTCAATCCTCACTGCACCCAAGTTAGAAACCTGACTCGTCATTGCCTGCATAAAAGCCTTTTAAGGGCTATCCAATGAATCCAAACAATGCTAACGAATCTAAACCATCTTTTTTATGGAATTCACGTGGAGAGACCCAAGGTCTTTTCAGATCCAGGCATTCATAAAAGAAATGACATTGGTATTACTAAATATTTTTACTACAATTTTCTTACTAATGTAGATTCATTAAATATTTACAATTGTTCCAACAATAGTTTTAATTTCCTTTCTAAATATATACATACATATCATATATTATATGTGTTATATACATATACACATTACATATATATGTATATATTTATATTTTACTTTGTTTGGAAAAACTTGGTAGGATGCTTTAAATCTTAGTAGTAATCTAAAGATGGCCATCTCATTAGGTTGCAAAAAATGTGGCCTAAATACCCTAGTTTATAATTCAGCAAAATGTTTGGAGGAGGCCCAGTAGGAATGATGAATGGTAAAGATGGGATTATTACTCAAGTCTCATTTGTGACAGTTGACTTCCGTGATATTTATCTTACATTTTTCTTTTTGGCTGTGTGTGTGAGTGTAATACGCATTATATATTATCATTGGTCCATCTATTATTATATTGGCAGCAGGAGATTTCCATTGCTTAGTTTCTCTCTACTTGCTTTTTCTTTCTTTAAACCTTCATGCTGTAATGCAGAAGATTTATTTTCCATGATTTATTAAAATGTAATTCTAAGGTGACTCCTTATCAAGGAAGTAATCTGCAGGCTATCTTTGTTTAAACTTGCAACTTGCTTTGTCAAGGAAAACTGCCTCTGAAATTTTCATTATAATAGACAGCTTTTCATAATGAATGAAAAACAGCTATTATGATTGAAAACAAATTGTTCTGAAACATATTCTTTGAAACAATGTGCTGCTTAATTGTATTTTGGAGGGGGGGGGGGAAGCAAAGGCAATTCTATTTAATTGGTTACATTTTTCAGTTCTATAAATTAATTTGCACTACCCAATATCACTTAATTTTTCCCTAGGAAAGCTTTTGCTTGCCCTAGCAATATTATAACTGCTAATTCAATTACACTGAAATTGTTTAATAGAAAATATAATTGCTTATTCATACAGAATACCCATTAAAGAAGTGCAAAACATGAACCTGAGGGTTACTGCATATTAATACTTTGGGAATAAAGATGGGAAGGTTGTGCAGAGAAGGTGCTGGCTGATCTTTAATTGTTCATCACCTGCCTCCAAAATAATACGAATGGACCCAAACTAAATGACCACTCATTACAAGTTTCAATTTAGGAGCTTGGCTGGGGTCAGCAGATTGCTTATGCTGATCTCAATGATTTGAAGTTGTGATTACCATAAGCAATTTAAATGTTATTGATCTCCCCTTCTGAAAGTTGTAATTGAGCATAGATGTTGGACCCAGAGCTCTCCAAACTAAATTGTACTCTGAAGCCCTTGCTGGATTCCTGCAAGAATCAATAAGCAGTCAGTCACATTAACAATGAAATAGGTCCATTAACATACAGTGCTATTGGTGAAACTTTATTTAGGAAGGGTGTTAGTTCACTTCATTGTTTTATCAATGAATCTTGGCTGTACAAGGAAAAGTATCGCTTTAATATGTGTAATAAGCTGGTGTGAAAATGAAATTATATATTATAAATATATGGAATGTGGCTAGGTAGGCAGTTGAGTCCTTCTGTGAGAGTCATTGTGATTCATATCTTTTTACTGTAAACAGAGGTTTCATATGACTGGAAGTGCAGCTTGCCTGCTGCAGTGCTTTGCAGTAATTCGGAATTCTGACTCCTTTTTATTAGATACAATGTTTCCCTCCATCAAGGTTAAGTACATCTTGAAGTCTCCACGTTCAGTAGTAAGTAGTGCCTTGTTAAAGGAAGCTATATGACCCATCCTGCTGGGCCAGAGAGAGAAAGCCGGGAATTCAAACAGAAATCTAAACAGTTCCAAGCCATTTGGGACAGTATTTTATACCCAGAGCACTACTGAGTTGTGGTAAAAACTCTGGCCTACCTATTATTATCAAATTATAAACTGCTTAAAACTGTGTCTGTTAAAACTTTACGACAATTTTTCAAAAATAAATCAGTTCTTATTTGTCTCTTCCATTCATTTCCTAATCAAATGATGAGTAGGAAACTCTTGAGGATTCCCAACCTCCTGGAAATGCTAAACCTCAAGAAGTGTGAGGATAATAATACCATCATCTAAGAAACTTCCTGCTAATCCCGTGAGTTTTGGGGTGTTTGGATTACTGGCTGCCCGGGACCCTCTAACTTGGCACAATGCGGTAGAGGAGCAAGAAAGTGGAATTAAAAGCTTTCTCTCCGATTTTTATTATTTAAGATTAATTTAACCATAGTACACAGAGCTAAGTTTTATTTTTGGATTTTCCTTACTGAGTAAACTCTAATTAGACTGAGCTCAGGAACGGTGGAGAAATGGGAAGAGAATGTCAGATCAAGAGCCGTGGAGTAAGGTGGAGAATCTTACCTGATTTAGAATGGGGTGCAGGTTTTTGCTAGAATATCTCAAAGAGTTCTGGAACTCAGCTTCTCAACTACGTCTTTAGCCCCGAGGACCTTGATGATATACATAAAGCCCAGCAGGAAATTTTACTTTGAATATGGCCTTGGGTCATGTCTTTTCTATGGGGAAATTCTACAAGGGGGTTTTGCTTAAACAGTCTAAAACACGAATAATGATTCACATGGGGCTATGGAAGAGGCATATTTTATGAAGTTGAATGCTACAGTTTTTAACCACTTGTGTTATAGAAATAAAAGGCTAAATGGATTGGAAATGTTACTAAATCTCTCTAGATCTCAGTTTCCTCAGTGATATAAGGATAGTAGTGGAAGACGTTTCATATGTAAAGTTGATGTGGGGATTAAATGAAATAGTCCATGTAAGGAATTTAACATAGTACAGAAGGAGCTGGTACAGAAGGAGCTCTCAATAAAAGTTGTTAGTAGGACAACATACATCTGGGTTGCCTGGGATAGCCTCGGTTTCTTATAGTGTCCCCTTGCAATGGTTTGGGTGAAAAACTAAATGTCCACTTGAGCTATTCTTATCATTCAATGGAATGGTGAGGGAAAAGCCTGGCGTGGCAATTTTCTGCTGAAGAAATCAGAAATTGAGGGAACCCTAGAGCCCATGTGTTTGGTTGGAGGATCAGAGTTCATAGAGGGTGAGGTGAGGGGGTTACCCAGAACACAGATGGGTCTAGAGCCAAAGGAAAGTTGCTAAACATTTTCTCTTACATACACCTACTTTCCTTTTAAGATCTCTATCCTCTCTTCCAATGGTCTCTCTTCCTCCCAGGCACTCTCATCCTGAGTGTGTCATTCCCAGGCTGCTTGAGACTGCTCAGTGCTTCCCATGATGGTGTTTAATTCAGGTCAGCTTTTTTGGAGCAATGCTTCATGTTCTGGGTGTTGTGGTTTTTGTTGTTAATCACCTCCAGCTTAATCACTTCTAATCACCATTCTCTGAGCTCCATCGTTGGTAAATAATCTCATATCTAATTTCAGATTAAATTGCAATGGCTTTTTAAAAAAAAAGTCTTTATTGAGTGGATAATTAAATGGATGAACACTCATGGGGGCATTTGTGTTTTAATAGATGCAGTCCCTTAACCGTAATAAACCACTCTGAAAAGGTAACTTTTAGGCTCTATATCAGGCTGTTAATGGAGATAGTATAAAGCAAGAAGCTTTCTTGGTGTCTCTTAAATCATATGGCGTTGGTGATTATTTGACCTACTTGCACAGTGGAAGAGATTTAAGAGAATATTCAGAGGAAGATGATGTAGGATAAATGGGTCAAGTGGCTATTGAATAATTAAGTAATAGTGAAACAAAATAGAAGTGATCAAGTAATAGGGAGAAAAAAACAAAATAAAGTGGGGTTTGCTTTGGGGACAACTGAAACTAAGAAGATAATGAGTTATTTCAATGAATTAGCTTGAGTTCGAATGCCAGTTTCATCACTGACTATGGGGCTGTGAGCAAGTTACTTAACTATTATAAGCTGCATCTGTAAAGTTGGTATAAAAATACTACTAACTTTATAGGTCATGAGATTTATGTAAAAGAATCTATGTAAAAGCACTTCCTATACTGTCTGGCCTATAGTGAATGCTTAATAGTAATTATCATGAAACACAATGCAGTCGAAACACAATTTAACATTTCTCCTATTACAGTTTTATTTTCCCCAGTTTAATATATCTAATGACATAGATAGAAAAAGCTTCCATGATTTATCTTCCTTCTTCTCCCGGGCTGGTAGCAACTAGAGAAAAGTTTTTCTGTTGTTTTTCTTCCTTTGGAAAACTGGGTAGTTTTTCTGGTGAAAGAGTGATTTCTTTCACCTTCGTGGTGATATAGTTTCAGAAAATTATATGATTAAAAATGTAACTCTAAGAGCCCTGGGAAATAATTAAGCAAGGGCTGTGCGTGTTTTGCTAAAGGGCAAGTGTAACACCCAATCAGCAAGCTATCAATTGTTGTAATTCCATCGTAGAGTACGGGAAGGCAGGCCTTCAAGAACCAGGCCGTATTCCCTGAATTCCTATACAAAGGTACTCATTGGTATTATTGTGACAAATAACCTCAACATTTCAGCTCCTGAACATGATAGTTATGTGTTTTCTGCTCAAGTGACAGTCAGTTCAATGTTCCTGATTGGTATGAGGCTTTATGTGATGACACTGACCCCAAGGATCCTTCCATTTTGGGGCCCCTCCACGGCCCAGATCTTCTCAGTCCTCTGCTATACATGTGATGTAATTAAATTATTGGATACCTTACAAATGAAGACCGGGGAATTCTCAAGAGAAAGTCCTTTTGATTTCCCTTTGACTGCTTTCTCTGAGCCCATGCCTCATTTTCTCCCATGCACATGTTTACCTGATACAGCAGTGCTGTGTGTTCTACAGACTTGGAAAAACAAACTCGAAATACTGTACTCCTGCATCAACATTACCTCTTGGCAGAGCAGTGTATGTGTGACCAACCTGGGCTCCAGATGTATCCTAGATGCGCGACTAGAAGCTTTCCTTATTGGACTTTAATTTGGAGAATGGCAAAGTGGAGCGTGGTGACAAGATGTGTGCTTAGACAAGGAAGAAAAGCTCCACTGACCCAGTAGGAGATTGTTTTTAAGCGGAATCCTTTGAACTCAAAAGTTATAAAAGGCAAGGTGAAGACATGAAGCTGTTTCTCTGTTCATTTTACTCTGAAGGAACTGCAATTGATGGGAAAGTATGATCAACCAGATTCAACTCTATCCACATCTTGTATTTTAAGATCTAAATTTAACTGGTTAATATTTAAATGAATTGGAGCTCTTAGTCCATGAAGTATGATGGGCTTTGCTCCCAATTTTACAACTCCTCACCCCTTCAACCTTTGTCCTTTCAGCCTTTCTCTTTCATATCTTTTGGTTTGTATGTGTTCTCAGTTTTTAAACTATTTAGGTCTCTCTGGATATAAGGATGAAAATTCATTTTTAAAAAAAGTTTTATTGGACTATAGTTGATTTACAATGTTGTGTTAGTTTCTGCTGTACAGCAAAGTGAATCAGTTATACATATACATATATCCACTCTTTTTTAGATTCTTTTCCCATATAGGCCATTACAGAGTATTGAGTAGAGTTCCCTGTGCTATACAGTAGGTCCTCATTAGTTATCTATCTTATACATAGTAGTGTGTATATGTCAATCCCAATCTCCCAGTTTATCCCTCCCCCCCTTACCCCCGGTAATTGAAAATTCATTTTAATGGAGATATTTGTGTATACTTAAAGACAATTGCTTCTATGTTTAAGAACGATAAATTAGGAAAATGGGGTTAACAGATACACACTACTATATATAAAATAGACAAACAAAAGGCTTTTACTTTATAGCACAGGGAACTATATTCAATATCTTGTAATAACGTATAATAGAAAAGAATCTGAAAAAGAGTACATACATATGTGTGTATAAATGAATCACTTTGCAGTACACTTGAAACTAACACAATATTGTAAATCAACTATACTTCAATAAAATTTAAAAGAAAAAGAAAAAAGAATGATTATAATAAACTGATTACTAGTTATTACATTTTTTAAAAGACATGCACCATTTCTGATTTCTGCTCACACGTGTTGGTCAGAATTTACAAGGCCATACTGAACCTCAAAGGAGGCTGGCAACTGTAGAGTAATTTTGTGCCCTGGAAAAAGAAAAAAGGGATTTATGAATGGTTCAGGATCTTTGCCCCCTGTCCCTCTCACAGAAACCCGACATCTTTAACTAGCTTTCTAAGTTAAGCATAACGAGTATGATGAAAAGTGAAGGATTTGACTGTATGTAATTAAACTTAAATTTTTTCCCCCCAGTTTTATTGAGATATAATTGACATACAGTACATATAAGGTGAAGTATACAGCATAATGATTTGACTTGTAATTGGACTTTGACACTTTTGAGAATGTCGTTATTAAAACTTGACTAATACAGCTTACTTTTGTCATCGAGCCTTAAATTCATAAACCTTGATTTAAGATAGGTTTTGATACTACACTGAAGAAGAAAAGATTGCTATTTTGAGGTCATTAGACGTGAGCTACTTGAACAGAAGAAGAATGAGTCTCCTAGGACAGTTAAAGCAGAGGATATTGTTTACCTCAGCGTGGGACAGAATGAACCACTGCCCAAAACTGTAAGAATCCCAATTAGATATATGTTTCCTCTGGATGGAAACTGGTAACAGAGATAAAGGAGGAGTTAAACAATTAACTCTATGTTTCTTTCTCTTGACACACCTTCTCTTTTGTGTCAAGTATTAAAAGCCTGCTCACCTTGAAATCGTGAATATTGAACATTTTGATGTTTCCTCTTTTTTTCCTGAAGATTTCACATTTCCCACCATTTTGTAGCACTGATAACTATCACTTCTTCCCCAATAATCCCAGTTCTATGCAACTTGTGGAAGGCAGAGTGACCCTGAGATGTCATAGTGGGTGGCAGATGACTTTGGTGAACGACTATTTCTGCTATTAAAACAAAATGACAGGAAGCACCACAGAGAGGGTTCTTTATTTGAAAAAAAATTAGGGTTGTCATATGATATAAAATACAAATCTAAGGGCTTTGGGCAGTCACTAATCTCACGTGGTGTGATTATCACTAGAAGAGAAATGTAACATCCACCTTCAAGATTCTGTGAAAGATGCTTTACGTGAAAGGCAAGACAGTGTTTCCTGGCCTACTGCTTACATGTGTAGCAATTTATTATATGAAATGCAAAGTACAACTCAGACAACTTCTGAGTGCTTATTGAAATTCCCAGGCAAAAATGCCTTCCTCCATGCTACATTAGCATTTTTCTGGTTTAGACCAGTTTATCTTTTTGAACTGGGGTGCATGAACCATCACATCCAAAATGTAAGTTTAATATGTATATTTAAATATTTTTCCTTTCAAAATGGAATGATAATTCCTATTATACACAATCTATTCTGAAAAAATAAAACCAGTCAGATTGCAGTCTTTTGTTCCCCTCAGACACCTAAGAATTGTAAGAGCTGAAATCTTAATGTTGAGGGGATCAGGGATGTTTCTTATAGTCAAGGGTGTCCGTTACTCCACTTTAAAAAAGTTCTTAGATCTTACTAATAGTTTTATATACCATAATCATTCACCTCGAACGTTTGCTATTATGTCTAAAATATTATTCTCTACTTAATTGTTTTCAACAAGCATTTTTATTGAACATCCACCAGGCAAAAAAGTACCATTTCGAGAGCTCTGGAACCTTCTGCTTTTGTTTATTAATAATTCCCAAACAGAATGTCTGCTTCAGACATTAGTTTCTGAAATAGAATTGAATCTTAATTAGTTCAAGAGAAACTCTTACTAAAGTGGTCTTAGAGAAAATGCACTCATTTCCCCTCTAATATATCCTCCTGTTGTTTGACTGTGATGAGAATGGTCTCTTAAAAGAGGCCTCAGGTGTTAAACCAACTGTTCAGGCTCATTGTCAGCTGCTGGTTTCTAGAGTATTAATTCAAAATTAGTGAAAATATAAGACTATGTCTACATTGGCCAACCCCACTGCGAAATTGAGCAATTTTCAGCTAAGGGTGCAGCATTCTCTACAATGCCCTTGAGGAAGATTCAGAAGCTCATTCTATTTCCATCTGCTTCCATCATTAGAGAATGCAGTTGATTGATTCAACCTCACTAACAATAAGAATGGATGCTGTTTAACTAAAAGGTGAGTAGTATAGGCGTAATCTCTATGCCAAAATGAATAAAAATAAGCATGCTCTCGGTCCGTTTATATACATATATATATATACACATATACATAAATATACAACTTCATATATATATAATTTTTTAAAGATAATTTTACTATTTGAAGACTGAAATGACCTTATTTGTATTGGGTCCTTATTATTATTAGGTGAAAAGTGCAAGAGAAGAATGGGCATCTATGAGCTGGCTGTTGCCTTTTCCTTTAGTCTTCCTTTCAGGAAAGGAATACTGAATACTAATATCACACATTTTCTGCACCACTGATTGAGCGCCTATGATATTACGTCATTAGCAACATTATCGATAATATTAGTGGTGGTATTCAGTGTATAAAACTTATGTCTCTACAAATATCAAGAGTTTCTTTTGAGTAAAAATCTGTATATAGTTAAAATTCTTTGTGGAGCCTGGTGCAGTGCTGTATACAGAGTAGGCACTCAGGAAACATTTGTTGGAAGATAGATTAATCAAAAGCATTATTTTATAAACCATTTATTAAAGGCTAAAGGTACAGACAGCTAGTTGCCCCGCCCCTCCCAGTGTCTATTCACCCCTTCTTTCTTGTAAGAACAGAATCCTACCTACCTCCCAACCCCAGTTTTAGCAGGGCACATGGCTGTCTAGCTAGGGACTACATTTCTCAGTCTTGCTAGCAGCTAGATAATATGTTCAATGTCTAGGTCATTTCTTTCACAGTGAAACTGCTTGTCTTTTACTTCTTTCACATTTTCATGGGTAGTGGTGAGCCGGCTTCACCCATGCGACATGAGCAACACTTGGAAATGGTAGAAAGCAAAGCAGAAGGAATCTAGATGGGGAAAGCTGTGTATAAGTTCCCCCATCTCTGCACTGTTAAATGTGAGAAAGCTAGAGTGCTATTTTATTTGAGTGATTGTATTTTTTTTTAACTTATTTATTTATTTTTGGCTGTGTTGGGTCTTCGTTTCTGTGCGAGGGCTTTCTCTAGTTGCGGCGAGTGGGGGCCACTCTTCATCGCGGTGCGCGGGCCTCTCACTGTCGCGGCCTCTCTTGTTGCGGAGCACAGGCTCCAGATGCGCAGGCTCAGTAGTTGTGGCTCACGGGCCTAGTTGCTCCGCGGCACGTGGGATCTTCCCAGACCAGGGCTCGAACCCGTGTCTCCTGCATTGGCAGGCAGATTCTCAACCACTGCGCCACCAGGGAAGCCCTGAGTGATTGTATTTTGCGGTCACTTTGTTGCTGCAGCTTCGCTAGTACTCTAACTCACAAAAATGCAAAATGCTCTTTTCCATAGCTGCCATTCTAGAATTCCACGGACCCACTCATTGTTCTCCACTAGGACTGTGATAATCTAAGAAAGCAGTTTGGCTTGACTTGTGAGAGCATCTGTGGCCTACTGAAGAGTGGAGAACATTAAGGATGTGTTAAAGATGCCTGCTCTCGAGTAAATTATGGGCAAAACTTGTCAAGGCTTAAGTCTTCTTTGTAGAGAGGCGCTGTGCCCTCAGAAGTCAGCATCTCACAGATGATCAGAGTAAGCTACCCTTTGTTGGTTGTGCAATTTGTAACTCTGTCTCAAATAAATTCAACAGGAATGTAGTTTAGGCTTTGTAAAGAACAAAAACTGAAGCTGAAACTTAGCCTTGGATAATTAAAATATCTTTTTTTTCTAAAAGCCTCCAGGTCTTCACCAAAACAACTGTAAACAAATTGAGGATAGAGATTGTTTCATGTTTCTGCTTACACAGAAATTATATTTCTATACATAGTAAAACAGGAAACTCATCACTGGGGCTCAGTTGAGGTTTGTTGACTTAATTGTTCAGAATTCAGAAGTTCAAGAATATTACAGATTTTCTAGTTCCTACGACTAATAATTAGAACGTTTCACTATAATTTACTAATCTAAATATTATTTTCCCATAATTCGGCATTGTTCTATACTGTTTATAGTACAAAAAGAAATGTTTGGGGGATTTTTCAAAATACAAAAGTTTCAAAGGACTGCTAGAGTTATTTGGGCTTATGGCTGTCCTTCAGCTGGAATTTCCAGAAATATTTGCTACAAACTTTATCCTGCATTTTAGATCAAGAAAACAGGATTTATTTCTGATCAGTGTTAATGTATTTACAGAAAAGAAAAGTCTCTGTATAACAACCAGGTCAAGTTTGCTTTTTTGAGCAATTAATTTAGATGTTATATTAATAAAATTTTTCTCCATCATACTAAGCTTTCAAGGCAAGAAGAGGTTTCTCATTGGTAAGTTGATTGGTTTCGTCTGGGTAAACAGGAGTTGCTCATGTAGCAATTGTTTGTTTTGGGAAGATTCTCTGTTTTTTGCTTTGTGTTGATCCTCATCATAAAAAAACAGTCTTAGGGGCTTCCCAGGTGGCGCAGTGGTTGAGAATCTGCCTGCCAATGCAGGGGACACGGGTTCGAGCCCTGGTCTGGGAAGATCCCACATGCCGCGGAGCAACTAGGCCCGTGAGCCACAACTACTGCGCCTGCGTGTCTGGAGCCCGTGCTCCGCAACAAGAGAGGCCGCGATAGTGAGAGGCCCGCGCACCACGATGAAGAGTGGCCCCCGCTTGCCGCAACTAGAGAAAGCCCTCGCACAGAAACGAAGACCCAACACTGCCAAAAATAAATAAATAAATTAATTAATTAAATTAAAAAAAAAAAGTTTAAAAAAGTAAAAAAACAGTCTTGGATAGGTAACTTTTCTGATTTATACTGATATAGATCATGATTAACAGTGTCTAACCACTTCATCTGTTGCTCAGTTTTAAAGAGCTGATTGAATCATTATACATTAAAATATAGTCCTTTGAAGATTTTTGGCCATCCCTTCTAGAAAAAATGGCATTTTTTAAATTGATTGAAAAATAATATCAAAATTCAATAGTGGACTCTAAAAAAATTGAATGACTTAAGAGTTGACTATTTTTTCCAAATTAAAATTATATATTGAGATCCTGAGTTTTTGAGATCATTCTGAACTTCCCATTTTTTGGAGAGCATTTTTAAACTAAAAACAATTAAGTTTTGAGATCCATTTAATTTTTACTTCTTTTAAGTACCAGCATAAACATCTGCCATCTGGCATGGAAATTACCTCATATGGCGGGAGGAGAAATGAGATTTATTTAAAAGTTCTTTGTCTTTGATACTTTTCCCTGCTGCATTTTCCACTAGTGTAATTTGAACCTGACTGTATTTAAATAACCATTTATCGCCATAATGGAAGAGCCGACTTAAAAATACATAACTGCTGTCATTCCAGGAGACTGTATTAAGGAAACATAGAATTTGCCATTCTAGATCAGACCATTTGTCTGTCTTGTCTAACACTTGCCTCTGGCAGTGACCGATATTGAGGACACTGGAGAACAGCAGAAATATGCAACATGAACACAAACCATTATTTAGGGGAATAATTATTTTCTCAGTTGGTAATCTTACACTACGGGATGTTAAAATTGAATCACCCCTACCTGTTTATTTTATTAATATTTTTATCAATCAATAAGCTAACCAGTTTTGTTAAAATTATTTTAGTGGATGATAATTATCTATGGTATTTCTGTATACAAAATTTTCTTATGCAACTAACACTCAGTTTTTCAATGCTGTGATTTTTACATATGAGGAAAATATGTAGAAATTTGGGCTGTACAGCAAAAAACAAAAAAACAGAAAACCAAACCAAACAAAAAAATCCAAACCTTTAATTTTGGCTTGTAGTTCAAAGTCTAGATAAAAATGTATTTACTACAAAAGTTCAGTTTACAGGTCCAGAAGACAATCTAACACTATCTAATTTGATACTAAATTTACCATTGATGGTAGCAGAATAATCCTATGCTGAGTGATTAATGGGTGGACCAGAATATAGGCCTACAAATTTGTATCTTCCCTGACAACTCACCAGTGTTGTGGAAAAACTATTACAGAGACAAATTCATCCTTGATACGTCTCTGAAGTTATAGGTAGATGCAATGAACAGAATACTTACCAAGTGTAGAGCTCAAATGCACACACACTCACACACACACATGCACACACACACACACACACACACACACATACCTGTCTAATGCTCCAGTCATATCAAATTCCTGGTGTTCCCCAAGCCCATCACCTCTGTTCATACCTTCCTTAACTCTCCCTAAGCGAATATAAAAGACTTTCCTCTGAGATTATATAAATTATGCACATTCTTCTCTAAGACTACTTTAATCCCTCGAGGAATTCTAAGTGCATAAAACCTGTATACTCTGTCAGCCAACTTCTCACCTGGCCCGTAAAATGTACTTATAAAACAGCTTTTCTCTTATCTCCTTGACAACCGAAAAAAAAATTGAGGGTCAAAATGAATCTGTTAATTAGCAATACTGCCCAAACTACGAATACCACTAACAATGTGACCACCTGTTTTGAACCAGATCTTCTCAATATTTAGAAATCAAGAGTTTTAAATAATTTGGGCAAATACCTGCACAACTGATTACTTAGCTGAGCTGAAAAACGGTGAGTCTTAGAGGCTGGAGATGGTATCCCATGACATTTCCACCCTCCAAGGTGCTGATGTGTCAACTGCTAATTTAATAAACTCTCTTCCTGAAGTGGCTAGTGTCTTTGGAGATATATTTTTTTTAAATTTGTTTTTATCCTTATTGGGGAATAGTGAAATCCTACGTGGCCATGGATAACTAAAAATAACCAAACGGAGACGCTTAGAGAGTGAATGAGTTTGAAAAATGCTCTTTAAGTAGGTAAGCAGTTGAAAATGGTTTCTTTCAATTGGCTTTGTACTGAACTGGCAGCAAATGGAGAGGCCAAAAAAAAAAAAAAAAAAGCCAAAAACAAACTAAAGAAAACCTCATCCCTTCCTAAAATAAGTGATGGAATGTTTACTTTGAGCCAAGCTCCGAAGACATCTGGAAATCCTTGAGTCAGTTCCTTAACTCCTTACATTTTGTAGGTTAGTCTTTTCATAGGCAAACCTACAAGGCAAAAAGAACTTCCTTAGCACAAATGTTTCTTCCAGCTGAAATCAATCCCTGCCTTTTACATGAAGCATGTATAGTCAGAAATAAACCTTGCCAAGATTCCCTCCATATTTCCACTAGACAATTTTCAAATCTGTCGGCTAGAATCTTGACTTTAGTATAAGATAAGGCTTATATAGCCCTCTAAGTCAGTGGTTCTCAAAGGGAGCAATCTAGTCTCTGCATCCCTCCCTCCCCAGGACATTTGGCAATGTCTAGAGATGTTTTTATTGTCACTCCCATGGGGTTAGTGCTGACATAAAGTGGGTAGAGGTCTAGGATGCTGCTAAACGTCCTACAATGTACAGGGCATTCCACCCACAGAAAGAATTTTCTGGTCCAAAATATCAATCGTGCTATGGTTAAGAAACCCTGCTGTAAATGGAGGCCATTAGGAACACAACCAAAGAAAGTTTTGGCATGTCTGACTACACACTCTGGAAGGAGAATTTGATTCACTATACTGTGAATTAAATTAAACATAAATATATACAATTATAAAAGTAATACTTTGGGCTTCTTATACCAATTTTTCGTATTCCTCTCTAAGAACTGGAGAGAGCCCTTTGGTGGATTTCTAGCTAACTCCTCAGTTTTCCGGCATTGCTGACATTCCTCCTACACCATTCTTGACTGTGTTCTGTGTGTTTTGACTGGTCATGTCCTTGCTTCACGGTTTGTATTGCTATTTGCTATTCTCAAATCATGAAGAATGCAGTGGCCTCAAGTTAATTTTAAGTAGCAATCTTTGTCATCTTATTTCTATAGGGAAATAAGAAGCTCAGCAGCTCTGTGTCTAACCTGAGCATTCTGTGCCATCCCGGACCAGAGTGAGAGATTTGTTCCACAACCTTCCACAGAAAGGATCCCTCCTGAGCAAGTTCCAGTTGGAAAGGCATCCTTCGTAGACTGTTAACTATAAACACCATGACATTCCTTGAGTAACACCAGTAAACATCTTCTCATCCTTCCCGCCCTACTTGCAGCAGCTGCTCAAAAATTGTTTTCTATTTAACCATCATATGCCCAATAGCAAGAAGGAAAAATGTCATTAAATTGACAGGACATGCAAAAGTGTCTTTGCAGCTCCAGGTGAAGAACGGTAAGGAAGGTTTCTAATTTTAGATTTCCTGAGAGGGGAGTTGCATTACCAGCTGCCATCCGCTCTGTCATTTCTGAGCCAATAGAATACATACTTAAAAGAGTTTGCCCTTGTTGGATTTCATTCAAACTTGTTAAGGCTCTTGGCTATCCACACCAAAACAGACTTTCAAAATTACTTGACCCCATAGCTGAATACATACCTCCGATATATTCTCCAATGTTTAAGCTTGAAAACAAGCATTGTCTTAGGCCAGATGACTGGCTTAATTTTCCATTGTCATTGCTTTTCCCCTCACTGACAACTCAAATCAGAAACCTCTATCCCCTTTCCTTGCTGTCCCTACCCCACTGCCAGCTTTATTGCTTGACCATTTCTGAAGACACAACAAATGGTTATCTTCAGATTATTTTTGAATGAGAGTCATAATAATAATGAGACAAAAATCCAAATTCAGAGAAGACACGTGTTTGATTCAGAAGCCCGTGTGCTTGTGCGTGATGTGAAAGGTGTACTGAGAACATATTAATCGTATTTTCTCCTTTCATTTTACATGAAAGCTGTCATTATTGGGATAAGAATAAAACGAATATAAGTATGATAAATGATAAGTGCATATGGTAGTCAATATACTACTTGGAGAGAGCGTGCTAATCAACCCGGGCAGTGGGCTAATGTACCCTGTGAGCAAGCACCTGGGAGAGATTCTAAATTTGTAACTCAGGGAAGCTTGGCATTTAACTTGAGCTGCTTTTGGCTTAAGGTGAAACAAAGGGTACAATCATGATCCATTTATGGATTACAGTAGCAAATGTCTCAGAAGGTGCCTTTTCAAGACCGTGGAAAATGCAAAACCGATGCTATCTCCCTAACAAGGCTTAGCATATACATGAATTGTTCAATGAATGTTAAAGAATGTTCTTAAAAATGGGTGAGAGATTCCCACACCTATTTTTTTTTAATGAACAGTGAAAAGGAAGAGTAAGAGAATCAATGAGTTCTCAGTTTGAAAGCTTTGCCTTTTGTATTAAAGCTGATGAACATAATTTTAAAAATGCAAGTGCTGAAGTCTCTAGGCTATTGGGGATCTGCCATCTTTTAAAACACACTTTTTAAACTTGATTCTTAATTATTCATAGATAAATGAATCCCAGTGCTTTTGATGATCTCAGTATCTCTTACATAACTTCAGTTTTAATGGCAATACCGTTTCCGTTTTCCTATTCCAGTTAGCCAAGAAGCTGGAAAAGTAGGAAGTTTATGGTTCTGTGATTCCTACTAAAAAGCATTTTTTATGCTTCTAAGAGGAGTAGAATAGACAGCAATTGAACTAAATAGAAATATGGTTTGCTAGATTGGGTTTATGTTGGTTAAGAATTGATTTTGGAAGTAGCAATTCTATTGCTGATTTGGGGGATGAATAGTAATTCTTCTTAACATCAGTCACCTTGGCTCTTCCTTCTGGTATTTCAGAAGTGCCTCTGTTGAACTCCCTTTCCAGGGATCTGATGAATTAATTAGTATTTACCAAGCATCTACTATGTGTCTGATTCCTTGTTAGGTACCTAGAGAGCCACAGGTCAAATGGTACAGTAAAACAGAAAACCCATAACCACCTGGAAAACTCTAATTCCTGTCTGACAGTTCAGAAGAGTTGAAGATATTGGAAAAGGGAGGAAAAAATGATCATGGCCAGAAAGAGGAAGTAGATACCTCAACTGCCATCTTACAATGTACCACCACATGCCTCCACTCTTGTATCCCTGCTCCAAATCCAGTGAGGACTTGGTAATATACAAGCAGCTGGTGGAGAATAACCAAAAGAGTGGAAAGGGGGATAACCCCAGGGAATGGAGCTAGAGACTAAGAAGTGGTGTGATGTGATGAGGGCACAACTAAAAAGACTCTTCACACCTTTAACCATCATAACGTAGTTGACAGACATCAAAGACATTGCAGGATGGGCAGGGAGCCAGCAGTGGTTGTGAGGTAGTTGCCAGCTTTATTTACCATCAACTGAATTGATATTGTGCTCTGTGATTTAAACATATTAACATAAGTGTATAATAATAGTTGTTGGTCTATATTTCAACTATTCCATAAATATTCAGAAAGGACAATATATCAACACTGTCTATACAACAACCTTCTCTCAGCAAGCATTTACACTCATTGTCTACTGTATTTCTAGCCCTATGTAGGGACTGAATAAACAGAAATGACTAAGACATGGTCCCTGTCCTCAGAGAAGACAACCTAATGGTGTACTTTCTTCTGAAATATGCTGATATTGTTACCATACCAGAATCATGGCTATGGTTGGTTATACACATTGGTTAAATGTAGTCATTTTTTTGGTTGAACCAACAGAAGTTGAGCCTCTTTAGTCAGAGGATAATTTTTAGATGAGGTGGGACCTGAAGGAAGGACTTGAATACATCAAAGGGAGAAAGGGCATTCCACATGGATGGAAATATGGAAGGGAGAAAGAATCTAGTTTTTAGAAGACAGCATGGCATCTGCCTAACAAGCAGTCAAGGTCATCCACTGAAATCAAGTGGGAGAAAAGGGGATTTCTGCATTGCTTAAAGTGTAAATAAAGTCTTTGGAAAGAGATCTGGCCGGGAAATCAGGAGATCTGGATTTAGTTTTGTAATCTTGAGCCAATCAGTCTTAATCTAGCAAGTATTAATTCTCCTATTCATAGAATGAGGGCAAAAATACATATTTGTCTATCATGTAATGCATATCTTCGTCACAGAAGGGTTTCTAGATTGAATAAGAACATAAAGCAAATTGCTTTAAGCTCTTGGAAGAAAGATGCTCTTCAAATCTAGGGAATTATATTAAGATTTTATATTCATTCACTTTTATATGTGGTTTTGCTAAAAGAGAAAGATTAGTTTGAAGTTTATCCTGCTGTTTTGGTAAAATCGGTGAAAATGTCTTCCTGATATTTTTCTGAGCATAGGTAAAACTTAATGTCCTCAGCTAAGTAGATTACCAGCCATTTTCTTTGAACACCCAGAGCTCAAAAGTATCATCTGTCTTATTCATATATAACCTAAAAAATAACATGTAAACTTTTAAGTTTAAAGATAAGTTAAATGCATGCAACAGTTTTTAGTTCCAAATTTGATTTTTCCTTTCTGTGTAGTATAAACCGAATCTTTCTTAATGTTAATTTTAGTAGTTTCCAAAAAGGTTAATACAAACAAGTATCTTCCAAGTATATATTTTAGTTGTCTTGTTTTGTTTTGTTGCAAACCTACTAACTTACTTCTCTACTACTCAACTGCATTTGAACAATCATAGAAACTTCTTCATTCTTTTCTACAGCTAACTAATGCTCAACTGTCAACTGCCTCTTAAAATCTAAGAAAGATTGGATTCAATCTTTATTTAATGTTCAGTGGAAAGTCCAGTGCAAGAAGGAATGTCCTATTTGAGATTTTTGCCTCTTTCAAAGTAGGTCAGCTATGAGTCATTTTGGTACGCTGTTCAAGCTGCCCCTCTTCCATCATATTGTCCTAGAGATGGAACTCATTTTGCTTACCTGCTGTCATAGGTAAACTTCTCACAAAAGACTTTTTGGTGTTAGCCAAGTTTAACGGTACTTGGGGAAATGGACAGGATCAGCAACGCAGCACTGTAAACATATAAATTTCATATTAAATATCCCAGTTCTTTTAAAAATGTTCATTTGTAAGGGTTTTCTGAAAATCAGTCTTTAGCCTTCTGTGTTTTTGGGGTTTACTTCTCCTCTAATTCTCTTAAAAGTGCAACATAAAAAAAAAAATAAAAACAAATCTTCTCATTTTTATAAAGCAGAACTGAATTCCCAGTCCAGTTAGATACTACAAATAGAAGAAACTTACAAAGAAACACCTAAAAATCTGATTTCTAAGTAGTCACAAAACCTTTTTATAAGGTGGTTTTGTTTTTCCTGACAGGGAAGCAAATAATAAACCAACAATAGAAAGACAAATAACCAAGAGAAAAAAAGAGAATGCAATCTAGAAAATCAATAAATAGAACAATGGTGGCAATAATAAACTCTACTCACCCAACAAATATCTATTTTGAGGATCTACTATACATTAGGTATCTCATTTTACTCTGGAAACAAGGTGATTAAGATGATGCTCTAGTCTCCATGAACTCCCAGTCAGCCATAGAGATTGAAATAGCAATCATGCAATGGCAGCAAGTTTAAATTCATGGAAGCTTAATTTCAAAAATAAGAGCCAATCAGGCTCCCTGACTTCAGACTATACTACAAAGCTACAGTAATCAAAACAGTATGGTACTTTGGGATTGACATGTACACACTGCTATATTTAAAATGGTTAACCAAGAAGGACCTACTGTACAGCACAGGAAACTCTGCTCAATATTATGTAACAACCTAAATAGGAAAAGAATTTGAAAAAGAATAGATACAGGTATATGTATAACGGAATCACTTTGCTGTACACCTGAAACTAATATAGCATTGTTAATCAACTATACTCCAATATAAAACAAAAAGTTAAAAAAAGAAAACCAGTATGGTACTGGCACAAAAACAGATGCAGAGATCAATGGAACAGAATAGAGAGCCCAGAAATAAACCCATACACATATGGTCTATTAAGCTATGACAGAAGAGGCAAAATATAAAATGGGGAAAAGACAGTGTCCTCAGTAAGCGGTGCTGGGAAAACTGGGCAGCTACATGTAAAAGAATGAAATTAGAACATCTTCTCACTTTATATATAAAAAGAGACTAAAAATGGATTAAAGACCAAAATCAAAGACCAAAAACTATAAAACTCTTAAAAGAAAACATAGGCAGAACACTCTCTGACTTAAGTCTTAGCAATATTTTTTTGGATCTGTCTCCTCAGACAAAGAAAACAAAAGCAAAAATAATCAAATGGGCCCTAATTAAGCTTGAAAACTTTTGCACATTAAAAGAGACCACTGACAAAATGAAAAGACAGCCATCTGAATAGGATAAAATATTTGCAAATGGTATGTCCCAAAAGGGGTTAATACCTAAAATATATAAACAGCTCATACAACTCAGTTTCAAAAAACAAACAACTTGATTAAAAACAGGCAGAAGACCTGAATAAAAATCTTGCAAAAGAAGACATATAGATGGCCAACAGGCCCATGAAAAGATGCTCAACATTGTTAATCATCAGAGAAATTCAAATCAAAACCACAATGAGATATCACCTCACACCTGTCAGAGTGACATTGGACTATTATTGTAACAAAATAATAAGCTTAAAATATAAAATGCAACTAATGTAGCAAAAGTCATGTATTTTGAGGAAAATGTGTAGTCCCAAATACTTACATCAGTAAAGACGAAAACCTAAAAATTATTGTGCAAAGTATTCAACTCAAGAAATTAGAAAAAAGTATCATCAAACTAAATCCAAAGAAAGTAGAAGAAAAGGAATAATGAAGTAAGGGCAAACATCTCCCTCTCATTCCCTTCTTTCTCTTTTGCTTCCTCCACACCAGTCACACAAGGATTCTGATGAACCTCAAAAACACCAAGCATTGCTCTCACACCAGGAGCATGCTGACACTTCCACATACAATGCTTTTCTGAGAGAAACATGGTTCATTTCCTGCTCTTATTCATGTCTTTTCCCAATGTGATCTTCTCTGTGAGGCCTTTCTCAACTCCCTTTTACAAAATTACACCTCTATTCTCATTCTTCTTAACTCCTCTACTCTGATATATTTTTCTCCATTGAATATATCCCATTTAACACAGAATATTCCTTACATGTTTGTGTCATTTATATTAGAATGGCATATTTGATCACATGAGGGATTTTTAACCTATTTTTTCCCAGTACCTAGAAGAATGCTTAGCCAATAGTTGGAACTCAGTCAACATTTGTTAGGTAAATGAAATCAGTGAATATAAAAACAAGCTACAGTAATAGAAAAACAAAGTTAAAAATCTGCTTCTTTGAAAACCATAAAATAAATAATTGGCAAATTAATTTTCTTAAAAGGAGAAATTTAAAAAGTAATGTGAATAGTATGAAAATTTTGTCCTAAGAAATTTGATAAACTCAATGAAATAAATACCTTTAAAAAAGCTATTTAGAAAAAAATAATTTAAGAAAAAACAGAAAACCTAAGAGGTAAGGGTCAACTTGTCCAAGACTCATTTCCTACGGCCTGGCTTTCCCAGAAAAGGAGTCTGGTCTCAAGAAAAATTCCATGGAAACTGGTCAGGGCCTTGTGCTTAATATAATCAGTTCTGGAAGAATGCTGACAGAGTAGATCGGGATGCTGGTTCATCATATCATGTAGCTGAATCACAAGTTTTGGGATTCTGACCAGGGAAAAAGTTGGTGCTCCCCAATCTTTAAAAGCTAAGGTGGTCATAAAGTACAGGGCCCAAAGGTTCCGCTTGATCACACTGCTGTAATTTCAGGGCTTGAATGCCAGCTCTTGATCACATCTCTTCCAGACCATGAATGTTGAAGAAGCTACCATATCTTTTTGCTGTTATAGACTCTTCTGTGTTTTCACCAAGGAGGCTAGCTCTTCCCTAATCATGCAACTTAAAAACTTCGAAGCCTAGGGACCGGGGTTTCTCGTATGGAAATTTGATGTATAGCCTTGCAAGATCCTGTATACTGCTCCAGACTACATAGAACAATGGTGGAAACTCAGGTTAGCTACTGTGAAGTCTCCCCAGGAAAAGCTGTTCCAGAAGAACCAGTTGTGTGTGAGGTCTGGATATTCACCTTCAGTTGAGCATGTAAACCAGAACAGGTTTTTCAATAAAAGAAATCAGATTTTTTTACAAAAAACCAATAAACCCAGATAATTTTATAGTTGAATTCTACCAAATATTCATGGAACAAATAGTTTCAATCTTGCATATACTCTTCCAGAGAAGAGAAAAGGAGGAGAGACTTTCCAACTAACTTTTATCAGATTAGCATATTTTGATATCAAAACTAGATAAAAACAATACAGTCAATGATGGCCTATCTCACTGAAGCACAGAGATGCAAGGGGTAATTATAGATATGATGAAGGGGCTAAAGAGGAGACAGGAAGAAAAGAGTAAGTGTATTAACATCATCATAATATAGCAGAGACACCACTGGAGTCATACCATCTATAATTGCTGGAACAAGTACTAGAGGTTTAAATATATTATTTATAGTTACAATGGGAATGATGGAAGCATTTAACTAATAATTTTTAAATTGCCTGGAGAATGGGCTAAAGAGAAACAAAAGAATGTGACTTACGTTCCCATCTTCAGTACCAGGAAGTTGAAAATATATTTTATTGCTAATGAATTAAGAAATGAGAGATTGAACAATTTATTTAGCAATATCACAGTAACCAACAGAATTTAAAAGAATGAGGGGAGTGGCTCTAAGAGAGTGTGAAGTTGAACATCTGTAATGTGAGCTTTAACCAAAATCTCTTTACAATCTTTTATATGTTTTGCCTTTAATTGCTATGTTGGTGGTTCAAGCCCAGTTAAGGGCATAGTTATTTTGAAAGACAACATACTGCAGCAGAAAAAGGAGATCTGACTTACGGTCTTTCTTTCAAAACCAACCAGATGTTTAGTATTTGACATATCACCTGATCCCAATTACCTTACGTGCAAAATGGAACTGAAAATACATCACAGCTTGTTGACTGGGAGCTGGAAGTAAATGATACAGTACTTAGTAATCCCAAGTACTGTAATTAATTGTTTTAAGTTAGCCCACAAGCAGATGGCTGAGACATAGAAGAACGTTATGGTAGAATGAGAACAGATCTGGTAGACAAGACCTGTATTCTTGTTCTAATTCTGCTGCTAGTTTCTTTGGTGATTCTCAGTAGTCACTTGTCCTTTCCAGGTCTCGTTTTGCCTTTCATTGTCCATTTTTCTCTCTTCAATAATGAGGAGGTAGGAGAACATGCCCCTTATCTCCTGTTAGTTGGAAGAGGCATTGCTTCTAAACTGGAAAATGTAAGTATTTTACATTTTGCTTTTCAGATGCAACTGTAGGTTGGGCTACTTCCATCACAAATCATATCACCAAATTTAGCATTTCTTATAGATGGAATTATATGTAGTCATATTCTGTCTAATGAATGTGTCTCTTTGGTCCTTGCACACCTGTATTTTGTACAGATTCTTTCATGAAATAAATGATGAGTAACTTTTTCTTCTTGACAATGACCTTTTTCTGGTCTTTAATATTTTGAAAACCACAGTGTTTCAATTGTCATTTTCCATAAGGCACTCATTAGTTTATGAGGCCAAGTTTGAGTTTAGAATATCAAGGTAGTACCAACTATCCTTTATCTATATCAATGGAATTTTGTGTTGTTTGATTGGTTTAACTCTCTCATTCTTATTATTTAAAGTATGTAGTATACAAATTACATTTGATAATATGTATTAAAAGTATAAATACCAATGCTGCTGTGATTTTAAATGTCATCCTTCAGTGCTCCTATGAAAAAATTCAATGATCGATAGGACGCTGGATTCAAATTAGATTTCTCACCTAATATTTATAGTATTTGGTTTCTTTTTTAAATTAAAAAATTATTTATTTTTTAACTGAAGTAGAGTTGATTTACAATGTTGTGTTAATTTCTGCTGTACAGCAAAGTGATTCCGTTTTATATATATATATATACATATATATTCTTTTTTATATTCTATAATATTTGGTTTCTTATTAGGCAAATAAATAGGTAATCAATTTTTAAAATCTTGCTCCTGAATAGTCATTCTGTGAGTGTCTGACATTATTTAGGGTAGCATTAACGTCACCATGTTTTCCTGCATCTGGGGAGTACTGTCACAGTGCTTGATTATTTCACCTAACAGGCTCTTGGAAGGATGGACCCCAATGTGGCAGCTTGTAGCTATACATTAGTATGGGTTGTGTTAGAGCCAATTGCTGTCTGACCTCTCCTCCCAGTAGAGGCAGTGTAGTGCCATCTGTACATCTTTTAGTCACATTAAATCATGTCATTTAAAGAGCCTCTGAATGTGAACGAGTTTACCTTATGCTTAGGAGAGAAATCAGTCGAACTGCTGAACTACTAGTCTGTGTTCATCTGCATCACCAGTTTTCATATTGTTTGAATTCTTTCTTTTCTGGACTGGTAATAACACTGTCAGAGACTGTTTAAAATTTGCTACTGTCATAATTAGAACATTACTAAAGATTAAAAAATTGTCATTAAGGTAATTTAAACTCTATACTTACATGTAGGTCCCAGGGCTAGGGTCAAGACTATCTTTCCAAACTGGATATGGATGTTTGCAGGCATAATCCTGCCAAGGAGCTGCCATGCCAAAGCATACTCGCATGAAGGGCTGAGGAATTTTATGGACACAAATCACTCTAAAAGAAAGAGGATTGAAATGACCAAGCCTATTGAAGGAACTTCTTCTGGACACATGGCCATGCACATGGCCTAGACCTGCACAATCACAATTCACCATCACCCTAGGCGCAGTCATTTTTTTCCCCCCAGAAATAGGCATGTGAATAAGCTAAGACCAAACAGAGCCTTCCCCAGAACTTTCCTTACAGAGAATTGGGTAAGACTGTCTCTTTGCGGTGAATTTGCTTATCTTGTATACCATGATTATGGGTGTGCCAGTGACCACTTAATGCTTACACAGAGTGAATCTGACTAATAATTGGAGAGTTAGAGCTCTCATTACAGTATTTAAGTTCCTCCCTTTGGGCCACCCAGACCTGGAGCAGCAATAGGACTCCTGGACCACTGGACTTAAAAATCACATGAGCTTTTTTTGTTTTTTATTTACTTGTTCAAGTTAGTGATCCCTGGAGCTGCAGCATTAACTTCATCTGAGAACTTGTTAGAAATGCTCATTTCTGAATCAGAACATTTGGGGATAGGCCCAAAGGTTTAACAGGCCCTCCAGGTAACTCTGATACAGTAAAGGTTGGGAAACTGGTTTAAAATGTTTCTTTAACTTCATTTTTTTTTTAATTGAAGCATAGTTGACTTACAATATTGTGTTGGTTTAAATTATTTTGAATTTAGTTTCTGGCCATCTTCAGTTGGTGAAGTCCTGATATAGCAATGACAAATAAGAAATTTTATAACAGTTTTAATAACGGATTAGAAGAATTTTGGTTTAAAAACTCTTCTCACTTGGCCATGGCAGAGACCAAATTTTTGAATAGGGATATTGTCAGGAAATTCCTAGACTCTCTGGTCTCAGGTTAGCTTTGTACCCACTTAGCCTCAAGTAGTCACAGGTCATTTGAAGACAAACATTGAAGAATCTGTTCCATCTCGAACTTCAGATCATTAGAATTTTCAAACTGTGAGGGATACAGACAGGAGTCTTCTCTGCAACTTTATGTCAGCTTGAGCACATTCTATTTAAGCTAAAAGAACTGCTTAATTTTAGCTTCAATATCTAGGTTTAGAAGAGAACCTTTATAGATTGTCTCAAGGGGGGATTTAGTTCCTCAAAATAAATCTCTGCCTTTGATCCAAATCATTCCAATTTACTTTAACATAAGAGGGTGCCTGTTTTTTTCAGCTGGCTTAGTGCTGGATACTGTGTCATCAATATAAAAATATAGTCAGAAATCTCTTGTGAGTTAATGGTATAATAGCAGTATGCTCTCTGATTAACAATAAAGAATATAAAAATGCATGCTTTTAAGAAATATTGTATTACTCACAAAAAAAGAAGCTTGTCCTTTACATGCTTATGAATGCAGAATATGTCATGTGGAAAGCACAGGATTTCCTTTAGTGTTATTTTTTAATATTAGATGTCTCTGCAATGCATGTTGATGATCTGGCAGATTCAATTTTCATGATACCTTCTTTTGAGAGGCTATCTGATTTGAAGTATAATATCTACAAAAATAATATCTCACTGTGAACTTTGTATTTAAACAAGTTTAAACAAGACTAACAGCAATTACTTACTAATTTTAAGAGCTGGACTATGAAAACAGAAAGAGGCTAATCTATAAACTTCTTTGCAAGGAAATGGACAAAATTGGAAAAATATTTAATTAATGTTTAATTGTAATTAGAGGTTATATTATATGATATCACCTTTACACGTTATGGGTCTATCTATCCTCTCTACCGCTCAGAGGCCTTACAGGGGATGTGGCCTTGATGGCTATTAATGTAAGCCAGTTTCCCATTAGAAGCATTTACTAGTATATTACATAGAGTCTCCTTTTCCAGACATCCAAGTATGCTCTAAAATTCCATTGGCACATGTCAATATTTTAAAGAAACCTGTGTCTAGAATTTACAGTGTAGTTGAAAATTATCATCAAACAGAAGCCAGACTGCCCTTGGTCCTTATCAATTGGCTTCTAATTCACTAAAATAGAATTCATTTGTTCCATAGGCAAGTCATATCAATTCTTACTTTTTCTATATTTATATGACCTTTTTGACCAGGGAAACAAACAACAACAACAACAAACAAGCATTAACTTTGAGGTCAAACAAACATTTGTTAAAATTCTGGTTGTACCAAATATTTATGGATGTAAGTAGCTGTATGGTGTTGGGAAATATACTTTTCTGTATACATTTCTACAGAATAAGTATAAGTATATTTAAGTATATTTCCCAACACCATAGCTGTATGGTGTTGGGAAATATACTTTTCTGAGGCTTTGTTTCCTTAATGTAAAAAGATGATGACCACTCTTTCTCAGGTAGATTGCCTATCTCTGCTTTGCTTAGTTCTTCTTCTAGGGTTTTATCTTGTTCCTTCATCTGGAACACGTTCCTCTGCTGCCTCATTTTGTCTAAGTTGCTATTGGTATTTTTTTTTTAAACAGGAAAAATTTTAAATTTTTATTTATTTATTTTTTTACAACATGGATTTTATTTTTTTTAATTTTTATTGGAATATTGTTGATTTACAATTTTGTGTTAATTTCTGCTGTACAGCAAAGTGAATCTGTTATACATATATCCACTCTTTTTTATATTCTTTTCCCATATAGGTCATTACAGAGTATTGAGAACAGTTCCCTGTGCTATGCAGTAGATCCTTATTAGTTATCTATTTTATATACAGTAGTGTGAATATGTCAATCCCAATATCCCAATTTATGCCTCCACCCCTTCCCCCTTGGTAACCATAAGTTTGTCTTCTACATCTGTGACTCTATTTCTGTTTTGTAAATAAGTTCATTTGTACCATTTTTTTAGAGTCCACGTATAAGTGATATCATATGATATTTGTCTTTCTCTGTCTGACTTATTTCACTCAGTATGACAATCTCTAGGTCCATCCATGTTGCTGCAAATGGCATTAGTTCATTCTTCGCTATTGGTATTTTTATATATGTAGTAGGTTAGTTACATTTCTCAAACTTGGAGAAGTGCCCTCTGTAGAAGTCCTATGTGTCCCTGCAGTGCACTTTCCTCTCATCACCCAAGCTATATATTCCAGGGATTTCCACTAGGAGGGCTGCATGAGTCCTTCTGTTGTGGCAGGCTAACTATGTGGGCAGTCTGGTAGGCTGATTGGCCCCTGGTCTGGTTGGTTGCCAGGCGACTTCATATTTGTCAGAATGGCTATCATCAAAAAGAACACAAATAAGAAGTGTTGGTGAGGATGTGAAGAAAAGGGAAGCCTTGTACATTGTTGGTGGGAATGTAAATTGGTGCAGCCACTGTGGAAAACAGTATAGAGGGTTCTCAAAAAATTAAAACTAGAACTACCATGTGACCCAGCAATTCCAGTCTTAGGCATATAGCTGAAAAAAACAAAGATACATGCATCCCAATGTTCATAGCAGCACTATTTACGATAGCCAAGACATGGAAGCAACCTAAATATCCATCAACAGATGAATGGATAAAGAAGATGTGGTATATGTATACAATGGAATACTACTCAGCCATAAAAAGAATGAAATTTTTCCATTTGCAGCAACATGGATGGACCCAGAGGGCATTACGGTAAGTGAAATAAGTCAGAGAAAGACAAATACTGTATGATATCACTTATATGTGGAATCCAAAAAACACAACAAACTAGTGAATATAAAAAAAAAGATGCAGACTCACAGATATAGAGAACAAACTAGTGGTTACCAGTGGGGAGAGGGAAGGGAGAGGTGCAATACAGGGGTGGGGGGAAAAGGGTTATTATGAGATTATATGAAATCATGTATGTGAAATTTTTGAAAATTGTAAGGCACTAATTTAAAAAAAATGTGAAGAAAAAAAGATGACCAACAGCAATATCCCAGACTGCTGGGATTCAATGAGAACGTGCACTTAAAGCAGGTAGTACATTCTTAGCCTAGTGTCCATGCTGATCTCTGTAACTTTTGTGTATCCTCTTCCCACTGCCTTTGTATGTGCTATTCTCTTGGCTGAATGTCCAGCATAGTGCTACCCATCTTTTAAAATGCAAGGGGGTCTGAGACTTTGATGTCCAGGGTTGATGTAGTTCTATGGGTGTGATTACTGACAATGTACTTTCAGTCGAGGAGGATAAACTTTCCCGAGCAGAGATGGACCATTCTTCAGGCAAATGTATTCACCCCTTCAAATTTCAGGGTCAGTTTCTGCAGAAAACTTTCCCTTATTCTGCTAGTCTCGCTGGCTACATGACCTCCATTTATGCTTCTCCACACTGTATTCATTCTGCTGTCAAAGGTTTTCCACGTGTCTTCTGTCCCTCTTTTCCATTACATTGCATGTTCTTTGAATGCAGATGTATTATTTGCTTTAAAGTTTCAGCATCTATTACAATGTGAAACATTTGTCCTCATCAGTAAGAGCTGTTGATTAGTTATATTCCTCTTTTCTTTATAAACTTTTTTTTGAGTTTATACCACCAAAATACAAAATTAGAAAGCTGGATAAAGCCAACTGTTGCAGAGATGCTTATATATAACAGGACTTATGTGCTGTAGGCACACTGGGTTGGTGTAGCCATTCTGGAAAGTGACCTGGTGCATCTAGCCAAATTGAGGATATACTTACCAACCACTCAGCAATTCCAGTCCTGGGTGTACATCCTAAAGAAATTCCCAGACAAGGCTGAAAGGGGATTTGTAAAATTATGTTAATGCTAGTGTTATTTATGGTAGCAGAGTTGGAGGCAATCTGGGTGACCATCACTAGAAGGGCAGACAGACCCAGTGTGTTGGGTCACATGCTATACTAGGTGACATTCAGAGATAATGAACCATACAGATGAACACCCAGAAACATGTGTGGACCTTTAAAATATAATGCTGAGTAAAAAAGTAACAAGAATTTGTAACACATTACATTTATGTAAATTAGAAATTTGTGCACACAAAATAGCAAGACACATTTTCAAGAACATATAAAAACAAAAGAATGTATGTTAAATACATTTGAATGATTGCTTTGGTAGGAGGAAAATGAGAATGAAGAATCCTGATAAAGGAGAAAAATAAATTTAAAATGAAAAGAATAAAACTTATAGGAGGATAAAAAAATACAAACAAAAGTCCTACAGGTCTTTTAAGAAATTTAAAGTCAGGGGGTGTGATTCCTCCAGCTCTGTTCTTCCTTCTCAAGATTATTATTTCTATTTGGGGTCTTTTGTGTTTCCATATAAATTTAAAAATTACTTGCTCTAGTTCTGTGAAAAATGCCATTGGTATTTTGATAAGGATTGCATGGAATCTGTAGATTGTTTTGGGTAGTATGGTCATTTTCACAGTATTGATTCTTCCACTCCAAGAACATGACATATCTTTCCATCTGTTTTTGTTGCCTTTAATTTCTTTCATCAGTGTCTTATAGTTTTCTGAGTACAGGTCTTTCACCTCTTTAGGTAGGTTTATCCCTAGGTGTTTTATTCTTTTTGATGTGATATGGTAAATGGGATTGTTTCCTTAATTTCTCTTTCTGATAGTTTCTGATAGTTCATCAGTGTACAGAAGTGCAACAGATTTCTGTATATTAATTTTGTATTCTGAACTTTACTGAATTCATTGATGAGTTCTAGTAGTTTTCTGGTGGCATCTTCAGTATTTTCTATGTACAGTGTCATGTCATCTGGAAAGAGTGACATTTTTACTTCTTCTTTTCCAGTTTGCATTTCTTTTATTTCTTTTTCTTCTCTGATTGCTGTGGCCAGGACTTCCAAAACTATGCTGAATAAAAGTAGCGAGAGTCACCATCCTTGTCTTGTCCCCGATCTTAGAGGAAATGCCTTCAGCTTTTCACTGTTAAGTATGATGTTAGCTGTAGGTTTGTCATATATGACCTTTATTATGTTGAGGTAGGTTCCCTCTATGCCCACTTTCTGGAGAGTTTTGATCATAAATGATGTTGAATTTTGTCAAAAGTGCTTTTTCTGTATCTATTGAGATGATCATATGGTTTTTATTCATTAAAATAACAACATCAATAACGGTACTGATAAAACCTTAGAGATCTCTGATCTTGGACCTAATTTGTGGCTACAAGGCTAAATGCACCAAGAAGGCTGCAATTGTCTGTAAAGACAGGACCTGTTATGGTGTCTCCCTCAGGAAAATGGTGAAGAAAATTGAAATGAGCCAGCACACCAAGTACACTTGCTCCTTCTGTCACAAAACCAAGAGGGAGAGCTAGCTGTGGGTGTCTGGCACTGTGGTTCTTGCATGAAAATGGTAGCCGGTGGTACTGACCCTACATACCACTTCTGCAGTCACAGAAAAGTCCATCATCAGAACACAGAAGGAATGGAAAGATCAGAAGCTCACCATGGGAAACACTGCTGGCCTGTAATAAATGGATTCACTTATGTAACCCCCCCAAAAAAAAATCGTCAGAGATTTCTAAAGTTCAGTGACTGCTAAAAGAGAAAGAAATAGATTATAGAAAGGAAATAACCTGGGAGCTGTTATCTAAGAATAACCTTTGTTTTCTTAGAAGAAAAAAAAAAATCCATCTTATGCCAGGAAGGAAAAGGTGAGATCCAAGGAATCTGCATTCCTTGAAAGATTCCTGAGTGATTCTGAATTAAATGGTTGGCACTTTAGAAAGTTGCTCTAAAGGGCTAGTCTTGAAATCAGAGCCCATCATTCACAGGCTTTTTCCTTTCTGCCCCAAAATAGGAAACAGAAGCTGATAGTCACCAAGAGAAACAGAAAACTCATAGAGCAAATAATAGTTCTTTTTGAACCAGCGAAGTGAGGCAGTGTTAACAAGCATGAAAAAACTAAAACTAAAACCAAACCCAGGAAAGCAACAGCAACAAGTGGAAAAGAAACAAAAAGCAAGTAATAAGGACACTTTAAAGGTATGGTCTGAAATCAAGAGAGAAGGATGGACTTAAGACCACAGCACCTTCACACTGTGTATATGGTAAAGTGAAAAGGAAAAGCAAAGTTTGGAAATGATGTTTGGTATCAAAGTTTGGTAACAAATTCAGAAAGTAGTTAGAAAATGTTTGATTGGATGATGGAATAAAACGTGAAATGAGATTAAAATAAATTGAAATGTATTAATACAAGTAATTGAAAAGCCAGTTTTATCCAGTAACTGATAAGCCAGGTAGCTAATACACAAACAGAAAAAGAAACAAGCCAAATCTCCACAGTCTAGGAACAGAACTGCCCATCTCTATTTCAGATAGTGTGTTACCCTATTTATGAACATTAAAGCAGCACTTTTAGAATCTGAAACCAATGTTTGACTTAAAAAGGAGACTCAGGTGACGAAAATAAGGACGTGGATTATATTAAGATCTAAAGGGTCATCAGAGAAAAAGTTCAGAGTTGCAATGAAAATACATCTAAAAATATTTTTAAATATTCTCTTAAAATTTATATTTAGTGAGAGCCTTTTGGTATGGATACTTTGCAAAAAGTAATTCAGTTACTTCTTAATTTGATTTTTTAGGAACTTTCAGTTTTTGATATATTGTCTCTCCCATTTAAGTGTTTTCTTCAAATTGGGTACAGTAACAACAGCATTTTCATGTGTTTTTATTATGCTAATGAAAAACTTACTTATTTAACTTGGCGTCTAAATCCCTAAAAATGATTTACTTTGAATCGTTAGTCTCCATTTAATCAAGCAGGATGAAGTGAGGGGTATTGGTTGCCATATCTTTTCCCTATAAAAGAATATTTAATCTTGAAGGCGACACTTATCTTGCTTTGAGATAACTATAAGGGTATCAGATCCAGAACATTCTACCAGGACTGGGTGAAGGGCTTCCATTGCACTTGTGGGTGTTCTGTCCCCATTTGTTTCTCTATTTTTTTTGTTGAAGTATGGCTCCTGTTCTCACTTCAATCTGATGGAGGAGAAAAAAAAAAAGTTTCTCTGGCTTTCCCGTCCACCTGCCTCCCATTTCAGTGGTGCATTAGCTGTATCTGCACAGAGCAGAAGCAGGGAATCCAGGTAGAGTCGGTGTCTCAGCCCCAATCCTGAAACTGATGACGGCTTTTTTTTTTTTTTCCCTACACTATTTGATTCACATTCTTATAAAGTTAAAGGCAAGCTTGCTTCAGTTTTATCTTGTTTTCGTTTTCTCCACCTCCGTTTCTTAGGTCCGGATGTACTGAAGATTATGCGTGGAGATCTGACACCCATCTTTCCTCGGTTATGGAATCCCAGCAGATTAAACTATGAACACAATAGCACTACATTCTTTTTAAGGGTACTGAAGAAACACTCCCTCCCCCCTACCCCGCCCTCTTAGTTCAGTTGTACGAGTGTTTGAAATAAATCAGTCAAGTTTAAAAGGTTTTTTTTTTTTTTTTTTTTTAAGTAATAAAGGTATGAATAGATGTAAAAAGTGTTTGGTCGTCATTTTGGATCTTTACAAAGGAGATCCTGAAAATCTCAAGGAGGCTAGAATTCTAGGGGATAATTTCAGAAGTGAATTTGGACTCTATTCTTGGATAATTCATAATTTTAAAAAAATACTGTTGCCGGAAAAGTTGTTTCCAAATCGAGTTCACTCTCCTGCTATCTTAAAACTACACTTGCAGCTTAATCCTGTAGCAGTGCTTTTGTTTCAAAACAAAATTCAAAGTTGTGCCATTAAAATAATGTGCTGAAAATTAAGCAAAATGTAACCACTATAGTTGGAAAATATAAAATATTTGGTTGAGATGACTCAGAGGCAACAATAAACTAGAAAAGAAGAGGTTTTTCATTGTAACAAGTGCTGTTCTCAGCCTTACTATATATGCGAAGATTAATTTTTCCTTCCCTTTTTCCTTCTCTGCCTCATCTTCCTCCTTCTCCTCCTCTTGCTATTATTGTAATGATCAAACCCCGAGTCCCTGAAGCAGAGAATATCTTTATTTTGCTCTCCATTTTGTTGCCCTAGAATGTAAGTTAGACTTCTTGAAGAAGTTTGCTTGTTGCCCACCTACCTTAGTAAATGCACGATGAGTATTTGTTGAAAGAATGAATGATTGAATGGATGAATGAATTAGATGTCATACCCCCTGATAATAACTCATGGTCTTCCAACCAACATACATTGTCTTTTATTTTTTTCCCTTAGATTATAATTAAAAGTTTATGTCATAATCAGCTTCAGCTTTTGTGTATATAAAGGTTCTCTGATTTTGAAAGCCACCAACCAAAACCATTCTTGGGCTTTTTGATAGAACAAGAGACATGTCTATGTAATAATGATAAAACTAGAGAAAATAACCACTGCAGTTATTTGGAATTAGATGAGGAATCCCTAATTTTTGCTTGAATGAGGTTTTATTTTTCAGTTTATGTGGCTGCTTTGTAGACACAGCCAAAACCAAAATGCTTTTCCCTACATACCTCCAGAAAAGGAGATCCTGTGACTGTCTTATTTGGAAATGTTTCTTTGTCAAATGTCCTCCTTCCATAGAACTTAAATTCCCTGAAAATATAGCCTATGCTCTGGTGCAATGCCAGGAAAAAGACATTACAACTGAATAGCCATATATCTTTAATGCTCAAATTGACTCACTCATCAAGATTAATCTAACTTTTTTTTCATGATACTTATTTACCACTCTGAAAAGTATGTTTATAACTCCTTCTGGCCTTCTTCCCTGAGCTTGGTGAATCATCCTAATTTTAAAAGATTGAGGAAAATTTGGGTTAATGATTCTATATCCTTGTTGTAAATTTTTTTCTCCTTTAACTACATAGTGCCTATCTTCTTGCTGACTTCATCAGTTTAATGACACATTTTAACCAATTTCAATGTTTTTAATTTGAATTTATTAAAAAAATTTAACTTGCATTACACTTAAGTTTTCTTCCATATTACAAGGTCTCACTTCAAAGCAGAAAAATACCCGCTTTGTTTGCCAGGCATCCCTGCCCTTTGATGGTAGTGTTTTTTCCTCTAAATTTCTGAAGTTGTTATTGCAAAGATTTGAGGCAAAATTAGTTCAGAGTAGTTGTTGCCAGAGCAGAGACCTATCTGCTTTGAAGGCCTTTGCCCAGAACAATGTTTACACATAGTAGGCACTCAAAAAATATATGTGACTGATGGTGAAAACTATCACTAACTATTCATATGGCTATTATAAGAGCAAAGTTTATATGGAGAAAAATCAGTACATCTATTTATCTTCTTTTTTTTTTTTTTTAATAAAAGCATAGTTAAACTAGATCACAAATATACAGAAATCCATTATATATTTTCTTTTAACCTGAACCTCACTGTGACATGTAAATTGACTTGTTTATGTTAATAGCAGCCATTTAGGAGTAAATTCCCAAAGTACTGCATGATAATTAGATTGAGCATAATTCACACACTGTATGTTACTTTGAAAATGGGCTCCTTCAAAAAGGTATCAGCTAGAATAGAGCGTGTACCTCCAAACTGTCTCTAAAAGGATTCTCATTACATAAAACCACACACACAGTGTGAAAAAGATAATGTCGGCAGTTAATGCAGAAAAATAATGCAACATGTTCCTTTTTGGTTCATTTACTACCATATGCTACTTGAGTAATGAAAACCTATTTGGTATAGAGACAGACGTGGATGTACTTGAAAATCCTAGTTCATAATGAAGCCTTATATTTGTTATTTTGGAAATGACTACTAAGTGTTCAATTATGAAACATCTCCAGATTATTAGAAAATTTCATTTGATCTGTCCCCTATAAGGACTAGAGGAGGACTTTTAGTTTTCTGTTTTCATTACCCAGTTCCTGTGTAATGAAAATTCTTCCAAATTTGGAAATGCCTAATAACTATGCAGTTCTGATAGTACTAAATTAATTAATATTTAAACATTTTATCTCCATAAGAGAATGCTATTAAAGAATTACAGGTTGCCAAAATACTCATATTTATCATTACTTTTTATGATATCAAACAGAACTGTGAATTAAATATTAATTTAAATTATTCTAAAATGTATCAAAAATTCTATTAATTATCTAAATTATTCTAGGTTGTGGAAGAATCTGGAGTACAAATAATAAACTTTATCAATATTTAAACAGAAGCGAATTAAATAACTTATTTAATATTACTGAGAAGCAATGTCTACAGCTCAAATCTGAACAAATAAAAACCATGTTTTGCTGTTTATTTTATGTGATTGCAGGAGACAAACTGGTTCCAAGATATGGAAATAATTAGAAACACACAGGCAAATGATAGCAAATATTTTATGAACATGGCTTTTTAACTTTTCTGGTAGGTTATAAAAAGATTTTATGCCAGGACAAAAAAATTATGATCCACTTTTTTTTATGTAAACTCATTCCATTAAGCTAGTAAGCTTTTCAGGTATTTAGGGTGATTTGAGACCAAACTATGAATCTAGAAGTTTTAATTCAGTTGGAAATTTTGAAATTATCTGTCCAAAAACTTAGTGAATACACACAATTGTGTGGGATTATACCTTTTGCTTAAAGTAACCTCAAAGATGTTTTTCTATGGTGGAGTTTTAACCCGCAAATTTTTATAGCTACCATTTATTGAGATAATATCTTCCTATTTTCTGTAGTGTTTGTATAAATTAAAATGTAATGAAAAATAGGTACTTGCATGTAGCCCCTAAAGCCTCATACAACTAAAAACAGTCGTTGTTAAATTACAAAGGGAAAAATAAAACAATTCACAGTGGTACTTCGCTAATGCTGAATTTTAAGTAAATATCAAAAAACAATGAGGTCAAACAAAGTGTTTTACTAAATGGTTAGAAAACTAACTGAGGTCTTTGAAATATAAGCAACACCCTCTTCTCTTGATTATCCCTCTCCCACTTATATTATACTAGGTATTGTCTGAATCAGAAAGAATCTAGGGCAGAAACAATGTGAATAAGGGAACAGGAATTCCGTACTTTAAGTTCCAGGTATCAGGAGCATGTCTTGCCTGTTGCAATCTTAGTCCTAGATTATAGAACACTTCCTATGAGACAGCCAGAGGAAGATGGAATTTCTCAAGCCACTGGTGCTACCTCTAGGATCTTGAAGTAGAGCAGTATGGCATTAAGGAGCAGACACAGGCACAAGTCAAATAGAATCTTGGTGGATGGAGGCTCCAGGTTGAGGTTGGCATGGTTGGTGCCAAGTAAAAATGAAGAAGAAAATGGAAGGAGAAGTTAAATAAGCATTTTAACCCTTCAGGTTTTATCTTCTCTTTTCTTTTTCTTTTCTTCTTTCCTTATCGCTCTCTAAAATAGTTTGGGTTGGACAGGAGTGTCAATGTGATTGGTTTCCAGGGAAAGAAAAGAGGAAAGAACAGTTGGCCAAATGGTATTTTTCCTACTTTTCTCCTCATTCTTAGCTTTGCTTCACTCATAGATGTTCTGTTCCCATCTCCCAACCCACCTCCCCATTTCCAATCTTCGTTCTCTTTCCCCAAGCTTAGGGTGGAAGGGGCCGGAGGTAGTAATCCATAGAAGACAATCATTCCGCCATCTTTCTTGTCCTTCAACTCTCCTGGCTTTTAGAATGAGAAGTAAAGAACACGTAAATTTTCTTTTCAACACTTGTATCTCCTTTCTACCACTGGCTTCATAATTGTCTATCCTGTCAGCCTAAACACTACTGCTATACTGTGCTGGGATTTGGGGCCTTGAATGTACAAAGTACCTTCTGGAAGAGAAAATTCTGGTCCTACTCAGAGCTGTACTGTTAAGTAACCTCCTCATTTTTTGTGTAATCCAAATAAATATTGCAGCCCCAAGAAGTCCAGTCTAAATATGGCATGATACTCAAAGAAACACACTCTAGCAAACGATGGGAGTGAAAAGGAATCCAGATCTTTACTTTCAGTTCTCAAAAATCGTGAAAGGAAGTCTTGTTTAAAAATCGAGGGACTTCCCTGGTGGTCCAATGGTTAAGACTCCGTGCTTCCATTGCAGGGGACACGGGTTCGATCCCTGGTCGGAGAACTAAGATCCCGCATGATGCGTGGCGTGGCCAAATAAATAAATAAATAAAATAAAATACACAGTTCCACTCTTTAAATCCACTTTCCACTGTTCCTCTTGTTCTACCACTTTCTCACTTGCTGCTTTGATACCTCTTTCTCTCTACCTCCAGACTTTCAATTCCCCATCATAAATTGCCTATGGTGAGGGCCTTTTTCTTTTTCTACTTTTCTTTTTCCTTCAAACTCATCCTATGCTCTCTCCAGTAAATTTCTATCCTTTCTTTTTCTTTTTCCCTAGCCTTCAGTCTCTTATCTGGTTCTCCTCTCCAACAATTCCCGCAATGTGGCTGATAAGGTTAGGGTGGAGATGAGGGCATGGGGCCTGGGGTGGGGAGAAGTAAGGAATTTAAAGATGCTCTGAATACTCACACATTCATAACTTTTACCCTTATTATAACATCTTTAATTACCTTATTCCTCTGGTGTCTCCTTTTCAATTTCCAACATATTCAAGTCTCTTATCATCCTGAATAATTCCCTCAAACTTCCTTAAAATCCAATCTTTCATCCTAATCCTCAGACTCAGACAACCCATAAAAATAGCTCACTCATGCTGCCCTCACTTTCTAATCTTCCTTTTTTTTTTTTTAAATCCCACTGAAGCCTGGCTTCCAGACCTGCTTAAATTACCAGTCACCAAATTTAATGGTCTTGTTTCAGGCCTTCATCTACTTGACTCCTCTGAAGGCTTAGCTTTCTTTTCTGAAACTTTCCTGTTTCTGTCTCCCCAAAATATTTTGTGTTTATTTCTCCAATTACTTTTCTTAGCCCTCTTCTCTTCTCTTCTTACCATACACACATTCCAGAGTATAATTTCAACCATTTTCAGGATGAGTCCCAAATCTTTAACTCCAGCCAACCTTTGCTAGACAGTTACCAGAGGCCCCTTAGAGTCTAATGAAAGACATCAACACCAGGAAGAAGAAGAAAAAAGACAACTAGGTAACAAGTATACTAAATTTTATATTTATATTTGTTTTTTCAGGCTTTACAAACTCTCTGAAATTCACCCATAGACAATCTGCCAATCTGCTCCAGAGTGATAGACTCAACTGCTTATTAACATCTATAGCTAAATCTTCCTTAGGTTCCATAAGTTTGGTCCTTCAGGTCCTCAGTGTTTCCTTGGACTCCTTTCTTCATCAAAGCTATATCAAGTTCCTCCCAATTTCACTTTCAATTAAGGGCATCACTACTACCCAATGGCTTACGAGCATAATTCACAATGTCCTTCTTTCCCACACAGGATATACCAATACGGCACCAAGTCCTGATAATTCCTTGGAAACGTTTCCTTTTCATCTACTGTATTTGTCATTTCATTCTTCGTATCCTGGAATATTACCTTGTCCTCCAACATTTCGTTCTGGATTTCCCTCACCATAATTCATCTACACATTGTCAGCAGAATCGCCTTTCTAAAACACAGATCTAATTCCATGCTTTTGGTGGCACCTTATTGCCTTGAGCAGGGGTCACAGAATCAAAGGCCCATAGGAGTCAGAAAAGGAATATAAATCAGTGAAGCAATCTGGGTCAGAAAATAGCTGAGAGGCATGGTGACTGTGGAGACAGATGCCACTTAGTTCTTGCCATTTGAACATACTTGGCTCTAATTATTTAAAGTG